>NW_013566988.1:600000-986184 GCF_000721755.1 Aureobasidium subglaciale EXF-2481 | reverse complement strand
CCTCCTCCTCCTCCTCCTCCTCCTCCATCCTCCCGATCTTTGACCCGACCCCTCTCCATAAGGGGCGCCTGATCAAGAGGAAACACTCCAGTTCGGGAAATGTCTGACCTGTTAGTAACTTCGACTGATGCGATGACTCAAACTCGAACGCAATGTTATGGTTGGCATCACTGGTTTCTGTCCGGATTGCGTTAGCTTGGTTGAGTTGGTGAGGGTGGTGGATTAGCCACCAGACCATTGTGATTTGTTGGTAGAGCGGCGGTTTATCGATAAGATGATGATTTGGCGAGTGCTGTTGATGCCAAGGGAAAGGGGTGACTTTCATGTGCTCTTCTCTTCCAGATACAGCTTCAACTTCCATGGTAGCATCTGTGCTGCTGTGTGGAAGTCGATCGAAGTGATGCTGGGTAGTCGTGACTAGGCATTCTGTTCTGTCATGTCTCGTTTGGCATCCATAGCGCGCTGCCTGTTGCTGGATGGCTGCACGCAAGCCATATATCAACACAGACTTAGCACTGTCTCGAAGAGTGTTCGGCGCAGATGCCCCCAGCTCGCGCTCGCGAAGCACTTTGCGCCGCGCACAACTACTCAATCGCCAGATACACCGAAATTTATGACAACTTCCGATTTCTACAATCCGATCTAGTCTGGCAAAGGGCGATGAAATTTAGCACATGGCGAATGTATAAAGACAGTTGGCAAGGGAAGAAAGGAAAGCAGTGACCAGAATGGGTACTACAGATGTACTTTGGTATCTTTTGGCATGAACATGAGCACATATGACATGAAAGAACGCAAACAGAAAAGGCGAGGGCAGCACCAACTTATTTGGGAGGTTGAGCCTCCTTGACACCAACAGTACCGTCCTCATTACCAAAGTAGGCAGCGACAGGCTTCTGACCGCCCTGGCCGCCGGCAGCCTGGACCTCGTAGCCATTGGGACCGAAGAAGAGACCAACCTCGAGAACACCTGAGATGGACTTGATCTTGTGTGCGAGCTCAGTAACCTCCCACTGACCGTCCTTGCCAGAGCCATCCTTGCCGTTCTTGATGTCGTCTTGGGTGAGAAGAGGCTTGAAGGGAGCGTCGATGATGTAGAAGCCTTGGTCGGTTTGGACGGGACCAGTCTTTGCGAGAGTGTGTTCACGGAGTACAGGGTCGATGGAGCCGATGAGTTTGAGTTGGCGCATGACTGTAGCGTGAGCGATGGGAGCAACCTCGATGGGTATTGAGGGCCACTTTGAGATCAAGCGAGTTTGGTTCTTGCGGTAGTCTGTGGTGGGAAATCAGCTTGGGTTGAGTGAGAGGTGAAGGTCTAGTTGTCGTACCAGCAATGCAGACAAACTTCTTTGCGCGAGTCGCGACCAGCTTCTCCTGAAACAAGCAAGCACCACCACCCTTGATGCAGTTCAAGTCGTCGTCGACCTCATCGGCACCGTCAAAGGCAACATCCAGCATGACATTCTCGGGCAAACTGTCAAAGGCCATGGGCATCAGACCAGCCTGCTCAATGACCTTTCTCGACTGGAAACCGGTAGGGATGAAGAACATGTAGCGGCCATTCTTGGGAGGGTTCTTGGCCAGGGCGTCTTTGATAGCCTCGACACCGTAGATGATGGTGCTTCCAGAGCCAATGCCGACAAACTGCATCTCGGAGTTGAAGTGGTCGGCAACAGCACGGTAGGCGGCCTTGCGCTTGGCCTGCTCAATCATGTCGACAGCAGCGGCAGCAGCAGCACCGGGACCCGAGGTAGTGGCAGACATGTTGCGGGTGAATTGGTATGCGCGAGAAAGAGGAGGTAGAGAACGAAGCGTGAAGGTCGAGGTCGAGGGTGAGAGGAGACGGACAAATGTTTGTTGGGAGAAGGCTGGGCGGTGGTATGAGCAATTTGACCAGAGTAGTCGGAAGACAAGGCGACGAGGAGTGACAAGCAACTTACCACCGAACATGCACACAGCAAATGGTTGAGTAGATAGCAGATATAACAAGGAAACCGAGTAATAACCAAAAAGGTGATATTAGCCGCGATGTCGAGTAGCGGGGTCTTCGGCGGCGCGTGGAAAAGCTCCCCCGAGTGCGGAACTTTGTCACACGTGCCGGCTGCCCCGCGTGTCGTCATCAGCAAACGCCGATAGCAAGCGGCGGTAGCTGATTCAATACAGAGTCACTTTCCATTAAGCTGAGCTCAACACCGAGAGATAGCATCATGGCTGCCAACGTTGAAGTCATACCGCCACCTCTTCAAGGGGTGCCTACGTCAAAAGAGAAGCGATACGACAGACAGCTTCGACTTTGGGCTGCTAGTGGTCAAGCGGCGCTTGAGGAGGCCCATATCTTGCTCATCAACAACGGCCCCGGTGTCGTCGGTGTAGAGACTCTTAAGAATTTGATTCTCCCTGGTATTGGTCAATTCACCATACTGGACTCTGCCCTGGTGTCGGATCAAGATCTGGGTCTCAACTTTTTCCTTGACGAATCCACCCTGGGCTCTTTCCGCGCCGAACACACTCGTCGCTTGCTGCAAGAGCTGAACCCTGATGTCAATGGGCACGCCATCACAGAACCCATCGAATCCTTCATCAACAAGCATGGCGCTCTCACTCCATATACGCTCATCCTCGTCACCGCTCCTACCACTCCCGACGTGCTCCAACTCATCTCAACCCATTGCCAAACTCACGCCGTGCCACTCTTCTACATCCACTGCTCCGGCTTCTACTCGCACTTCTCCCTCTCGCTACCTTCAGCCTTCCCTATAGTCGACACTCATCCTGACCCCACTGCGACTACCGATTTGCGCCTGCTCGCCCCATGGCCAGAACTCGTCCACTTCCAGAAAGAGAAGACAAGCAACCTACAAGCCCTGTCGCCTGAGGACATCGGCCACGTTCCATACCTGCTACTCCTGTTGCACTTCTTGGACGAATGGCGTGCTTCCCACAATGGCCAGCCGCCTCAGTCCTACCAAGAGAAGACCGACTTCCGCACCATGGTCGCAAAGGCCTCCCCTCCAGACGAAGAGAACTTTGCTGAAGCCACTGCCGCCATCATCAAATCGCTCAACCCTCCGACCGCCCCTGCCGACGTTCTCGCCGTCCTTGATGCTCCCGAAACAAAGTCCTTAGATGCTACTTCGTCCGCCTTCTGGTTTATCGCCAGTGCCGTTCGCATCTTCTACACCACACACAACCAGCTACCTCTTCCTGGCGCCGTACCAGACATGAAGGCTAGGAGTGCAGACTACATCCAGCTGCAGAACATTTACAAGTCAAAAGCCCGCAAGGACGCCGCCGAGGTGCTCCAGACTGTTCGTTCTCTCGAGGCTACCGTCGGTCGTAGAGAGCCCATCGATGAGAAGGAGGTTGAGGCTTTCTGTAAGGGTGCTGCCCACATCAAGCTCGTCCGCGGAAAGCCTCTCCGTATCGCCCGTGGTGAAGCGCCTCTTCATTGGGGTGAGGATGTTGCGAAATCTGCCGTCGAGCATCTCAACAACCTGACGTTCGGTCTGGACAGCGGCATATTGCACTACATTGCCTTTGTCGCTTGGGACGCCTTTGTTGGCAGTCACAACGTCAATGCACTTGGTGGTGAACCAAGAGTTCCGGGCTCCACAGACGCAGATCTGGAGAACGACGAAAACAAGATGATCGGTATTGCTAGAAACATCATCGATGCATTGATCAAAGAAGCTGGTACATTCATCGAGAACCCTGGTTACGACGAACTCAAGGAGAAGAGCGCCAAAATCGTGCGCGAGCTGTAAGTTCAACTGATAATTTGCCTTTGTCCCTTGAAAGTCACTGACCAACCACACAGCGTTCGTGCAGGCACATCAGAGCTCCACAACATCGGCTCCTTGACTGGCGGCATGGTATCACAAGAGGTTATCAAGGTCATCACGAAGCAATATGTGCCTATTGACAACACATGCGTCTTTGACGGTATCGAAAGCAAGGCCTCGGTGCTTCGCGTCTAAGCATGCAGCAAATCTCACGGCGTTAATGAAAAGGTATCATGGCTATCAATACCGCATAGCGAGGCGTTTGTTTTCTTAAATGCCGCTTGGCTTTGCTCATCGAGCCAAAAAATGTCAATTTCAAACAATTTCGCTCTACAAGCGGTGCACGTATTTGGACGATTGTGACTTTCCTGACCAATACGTCGACTATTTCGTGGACTTGGCAAGGCAAGGTGCTTTTTTCGGTATCACTTCACTATGCCTGGGAGTATGAGATAACCGTGTTCTCCCTATCTCGAGTCTCCAACGTACAAAATCACCATGTCTTTCTACAACGATGGGAACTAGCTTCTATTGTTCTTGGGGAGAAGAGATGTCGTTTAACCTACTGCAAGGATTGATTGAGTTATTCCCCTCGCGACTGGAAGCGTCTCTGTATCACCACATCCCACCAGGTGCTTGATCATACCCCATACTCATATCTGGCGCTGTAAATCCCGGTGCACTGGCTGCCAACATGTCGTCCACTGTCCATGCGAACTGATCTGGCTGTTGTAGATTCACTGTTTGATTTTGAGTGAAGAGCTGCTGATCCCACATTTCCTGATTTCCTCGTTAGTTGTGTCATGACTTTCACTCGGTTCTTGTCAAACTTACCCAATTGATGTCGTTGGAAACATCCATCATGTTGCCCAGAGCTGAGAAATCGTTTGGAACTGATCCTTGGTTCAATACTGGCCAATTGTTATCGGCTGGGAGAGTGGCTGAGATTGTCGTCGGCATGGTCATATCTGGCCAGTCATTGCTTTGTGGGTTTGAAGGCGCGATGGCGGATATGTTGTCCTGAGCTTGATCCTTCCTGACCTTATCCAGCATTACTGCCATAGCTTTGCATGCTTTCCGGACTTCTGTCAAGGCTGCGTTCTCGATTGTCTGCCCTGCTCTTCCCACTCCAAAGTCGGGCTCGAAGCAATCCTCCCCACTAGCTTCCTCCCAGACTTGCTTCGACCCTTCCAGTGCTGCAATCATATCCTCACGCGTGGCGATCTTGTCCGTCAAGGGATCTGATTGCTCGTTGAGTTGACGCGATAACTCGAGACATATGATCATACTTGACAGCAGGAAATCATGAGTTCCGATACTGCACATGTACCACGAAACTGACTCGAGTTGTCCACCAGGAGCTGAAGCTCGATAGATTGCCTGATGGTGAGCAAGTGTCTTCATGGCCGACCCGATACAAGAAGCTCGAGAGTAGGGTTCGGCAGGTTGAGATGCTGTGGCCACCAAGAATCTTCGATGCAGGACAACCTTGGTTTTGTGGTACAGCAGCTCAAGATTGAATCGACACATCAATGATTCCGGATCTTCTGTGATACAATATTCGATGGCTTGGAACTGCAGTGCAGGTGGTACGGCGGCTTTTGCTTCTTCTAGTTTCGCATCCAGGTGCATGATTTCTGAGTGAGAAGGCACTGTAGTCGCATGGGACATGTCCGCTGCCAAAGCGAACACTTGACAGATCCTGAATTTGGCAGCTCCATACGAGGAAGGTGTGATTTCTTGAGAAGGTCTAGACGATGGCAATATCTTGCTGGAAATGGAGAAATCCTGGTCGAACAGATTGTGCGGTGGTCTGGTATCGCTCTGCACTCCGCGCAACATAGCGGGAAGGCCAAGCTGAAACGACACAAGAGTATCGATCATGTAAAGCAGATGCCAGACCCGCCGTCGCATCTCTCCGGCTAGTACTGAGATATTTCCGTAGTGACTAGGGTCACGGTGATATCCCATTCGAAGTGCCGACCTGAAGATGACGCTCATCACAATCCACATATCATTGAAGTCGTTCGTCCTGTTACTTCCAACATGGAGCACCAAGCACTCAATCGTATATGCTTTGGGCGTCATGTAGTTTCCCAACACAGCAGCCGAGGCCGATAACTCGTGGTAAATGTCCGCTTGCTTTATAGCAGCTCGCACATCTGATGTGTTTGGATTGCTCAGAGCACGAATTTTGAATAGGCTTGCCATGCCGAGCATTCCGTAGAGAAGACCTATCCACATGACAGGTGCACTGGTTGGAGATCGCCAGAACTGTCGATATTCATTCTGAAATTGAGGAGCGTGGATAAGAGACTTGTATGGATGCGGGGCTCTGAACCATGTCGACACAAGCCCGTCTGCTTCCTTTCTCGCTGGAAGCAATGACAGCAACTGGGCTTTTGTGACCCTTCTAGGTGAGCGTAGTAGTCCCGGAAGCCCCGTGTCGTAGATGTCCAGCGGTTCTTCATTCTGCCACGCGTCAAAGTCTTTCTCCGAAGCCTCGTCTTCTGAAGCTTCTATATCTCGTTTCAACTCAGAAATGCTATCCAGTATGGTCGCCCAGTGAGATGACCCTACATAGCTGGTGCCCTCCTTGCTTATTCGTAGATGGCCGAATGATTCGAGCTGTGACGTCTCGGGCGGATGTTGTCTGATAGGTGAGTTGCCATCATCACTGCTATATGGCGGGGTCACCTCGGGGTATGCCTTGTCCGTTCCGATTGAACTGTGACTATTGGAATGGGAGGCCTCGGTCTGCGACGCAGTAGGAGATTCTCTTATACTAGTCGCAGTGCTGTTCGTCCTTCCGTTGCTTGTCGCATTGCTCCCATTACTTGTTGATGACCTCGAGTTCATCAAGTCGACTACGAGTTGCTCGAGATGTTGGATGCGACCTTTGACATTTTGTGGGCTCCTCGATTTGGCTGCTGGAGCAAGATATGAACATGACGGTTCTTTGCCTCGTTTTGTACACTGGTCGCATGGCGTTGCACGATTACATCGCAATTTGCCCTGTCTGCAGGCTGTACAGCTCAACTGCGATCTGGCGCGCTTCTGTTTCATATGCGCCTCAATTGACTCTCTGTTCGACATGATAATATTGATAGTCGTGAGTTTTGTTGAGACGCTGTCAGATAGGAGCAGGGATGGAGTTGTTGCCTTGCCAAGCCCGCTTCAGCTCCTTCCTCTAGCTACGGTATAGACCCTCGACTTGTCTGCTTGAGTATTTCGATTGGGTTTGTTCCTAAGCTCTGGATCACTGGCCTACTCAATTCGACATCTCGGGTGCATCTCTTGTATACACTTTCGCTGCCGGTCACAGATTAACATGATGGTTCATGATTTGTCAGCGTTCTCCAAGCATCTTCTGGCGTGCGAAAGTTCGTCACGCGTGTGACTGTCCAATTGAACGAGACCTCTGGCAAGCAGCCGGACATCCTTCGAGAGGCAGTATCGCCATATCTTGCTCCATGTACACCAACCCTCAGCTGATTCATTTCTCACTCGGTTGAGCTGCTACTGAAGTGCAATGTACAGCATGCGGGGAGACGGACACACGATGGCTTCAAGGAAGACCCCGCCCACCAACTTGAAACTCCAATATAGGACAAGTCAACATTGATGGATGAGGTTCTCGAGTATGATTTCTTGATTCATATATTTCGTGATTTCTATGTTGAGTCATCATCCGGTGCAGCGAGCTCACATCGCTTGGGCCCCACATTCACGCAGCACCTTCCTTTCTGGCGCCAGTGTAGAAGGCCAAACCATAGTCCTCGGTTGTGAAGGTGATAGTCGAACCTTTGGGAAAGAAGAAAACATCACCAGGCTTGGCCTCTACTTTGTTGCCCGTCTCATCCGAGATAGTATATTGACCTATGCTGATATCAGATATTGGAGTCTTGGACAAGCGGAGACCAACATACCTTCAACGATAATCTTCATCTCGTCATAGGTGTATGTGTAGACAAGTGGAGTACCTTTGATATATATAAGCTGATTTGTCACGAATCTATCGGCCAATGGGAAACGTACCCTTTTCCAGCCTGTAGAAGCCGCAGCTAATGGGATGCTCGGGATTGATTTGATCACTGCTGTAGACATCGCCAAGGAAGGCGTTTTCATTGGCAATGAGCGGGGGCTTGTACTCCTTCTGAGCGTTCGCAAAGTGCTTCATGGCAACAGGGGCAGACATGTTGGAAGTTAGACTGATAGACAGGATAAAAAGTCGGTTTTGATAGTAGTTTGAGCGATTGATGATGGAATTGAACACTGCAGACGAGTACACCACCTTATATCTTCTCCAAGCTTACACAAGTATTGATAGACTTGCTGAACAGAAGCCTCTACAAGGTAGTTCGGCACGCATTCTTGAGATTGTGAGATTGCGAGATTGCGACACGGCGCGCAGCGTTGATAGAGGACTAGATGTCCCGAAAGAGAAGACTGATAGGCGCGAGATATTCCTTATCAAGCTCGGACAGACCCCCGCTTCTTCAAGGCTGTCGAGGTGGAGAAGACAAGGTTGTTGTCCGCGGCGTGTTCGGGCAAGAAGACCTTGCCCGCATGCAGCAGGTCTGTCCTGAAAACCGGTGGTCCGTCATGCAGCCCCCGCTTCCCACGATGATGGCGTGCTGCCGAGGCGTGGGCACCCGAAGCTTCCCATAAAACGCTTACGTCTCCCTCTCCCACCAGGCTTGCGCTTGTTTTTGGAGCTCTCTGAAGCAGAACACAGGTCACCAAAAAGTTCCAAAGAATACAGTGTACGTTATCAGTCCTTGCCTAATGACCGCAGACAAGAAAGAAATCAAATCCACAACTTCACCAATATTGTAACGTCCCAATTCCGAGTCAGTCAAGAGAAAGGCTTGTCATGTCATGTCATGATGCTCCGTATCGACAAAGCAACAGTCCAAAGCAGCCATGTGTGAAGCATACCCCACTTCATTCACGACAGAAAAACCAAAGCGACACTTCCTGAGCAACAAAACCTGCACCCCGATTTATTTACCAAAGCAGTATCTCCTGAGCGACAAACCAGCAATTTCCTGAGCAGCACTTCCGGCATTTCCCAGCGACAAAACCTAAGCAACAACCCACGCGACACACTCCAGGCATCGAGATGTTTCTGTCATCTGTGCTAAGCAGCACTCCATCAGCAGTATTGCAACCAGCATATGCAGTGTCGTCTGAACACAGTACATGAAATCGTACGACCTCACTGGCACAACCAACCGACGACATCGTCATCCATGCGACACTCATGAGAAATATCCTCAAGCGACTTTGCCAAGCAACACTTTTCCAAGCAATATTTTCACGTCTGCAATATCTACTCATGCGGCATCACTCCTCCGCGACATTTCTTCGATGACCAGAGCGTCGTTCCACCTAAGCAACAACCGATACGAGCGAAATAATGCGACGTTGTTCATTAAGCAGCATTATCATAAACCAGCCAACTCCGCCAAATTCTACGGGCCCAAGCAGCACTTCTTCAACATGCCTATCCATGCGACAATTTTCTGAGCAACAACCTTCCAAGCGTCCTCTCATCATTCAGGCGACATTTGTCCATGCAACATTTTATCCAAGCAACACTACGCACATGGTCAGCTTATGCAAAACGTCGGACTTGTGCAGGAGAACTTACCTTCCCATCCCCAATCTTTCATCACGCCAATCCAATGCAACCTTCCGCGAACAGTGAGTAGTGTGCCTGTTGCGCCATTCACTGCATCGCGCGATCCTCTACACGAGATAGACGCCGAATCCATTTGACCTGGGTCGCCGCCTGTCATCCGCCTGAGCTTGTCCGCCCAGGCCATGGTACCCTCGCTTGCACCTGCAATGCTGTTGAATGACGATCCACGTCTGTCTGACGAAGGTCTGTGGTTGCGATTGCCGCCAGGCGGTTGCAAGTCTGCAGTCGCAACAAGACTTCGTCGTACAGGCAGAACCTTGTTCTTGTACTCATCCCTTCTACGCCAAACCTCTTCCATCACATCGACACACTTGTCAATGATGCCGATTCTCATGCGTTGTGACATGGCAGCCCAACGACTCTTGATCCACTGTCTGTCCTCCTCTACATCTGCTTCACAGCCAGCCATGAACAGAGGGTAGACATGAATGATGACACACCGACTGGCAAGAGGTACTGTGGCCAGGAAGACAAGCACTTTCTTTGCCATGTCCGCTGTAGTTAGGCGTTCAGGAATCTCAGGAAGTGCTTGGTGTAGGTACAAGAGTGTAGCCCAGCGATATGCCTCTGCTGTCTGCAAAGCATGGCGGACGTCACATGTGGGATCTTCTGGCGGCTCAATGAAAGCTGGTGGTTCCCAGGTCTCGAGCATGAGCTTGAGTTCCATCGCTTGACTGATCATGGGAGGCGAGTTCGACTCGGCACGATACACACGACGAATGAGGTTCGCTGTACGACCAATCAGTGGGAACAAAGTGCTTGCACAGCCCATCAGAGGGTCAAGGTTGGAGTCTATCGGCAAGCCAAAATCGATACCAAACCCTGCGTGTCCTGACGGGCCGACTTGCGGGCTTTCAGGTGTGCTGTAAAGGCAGTAAAGGTTATCGTAATCATCAGATGTATCCTCGTCTGCTGTCGTTACACGCGAGAGTACATCGAGGTAAACCCAAGCGTTGGCCAGGAACTTGAGTCTAGCAAGATTCAAACCTGTCAAGGGCGACTGCTTGTGCTGATTGAGAGCAATGTTGATCATGGCGCGAGCACCCTGGATATGGTCATTGCCACTCGAGAGGTGTTGGTCCCAAGTCTCTGCAAAGGCCAAGGCCAATGTAGTGGCAATGGCAGTGTCAAGGTTCATGGTGCTTTCCTCGATGCCCTCAAGCAGGTTTCGTACGCTCTCGCTCTTGTGCTCATGTCCTGCCACACGTAACGCGGGGATGTCACGAGAGGAGTGGAACGCCGTCATTGAGGAAATGGCGTGGTACAGAGCTGGTGAAGTCTGTGCCATTGGCCAGATCAATGTGCGCCATGGGTTCTCGTTTGGCCCGTCCTTGATTGAAAGGATGCCACAAGTCAGTCGGTCGAAGCGGAGCATCAACATCTCTGGACTGGTTTGTGCAAGCGAAGGCTGCTCATACATGTAAGTGATTCTTTGAGGGAAAACCATGGCAGGCGGACTCGATATGGAGGTGTCGTCTTGGAAAGTCGGACAATGCGAGAGCTGCAATGCCCATGCATCGTAGTCGGGCACAATTGGTGTAAGTCCTCCCATGTTTTTATCAAAGTCTGTGTCCATCTCATCCATGAGCGGGGGGTCTGTCATGTTCAAGAACTCGTCCATGAAGTTCATGTCAAAGTCAAAGACCTCTTTAGTGCCCGGCATTGTATTTGATGTAACGACATTCTCTTTTGGCTGAGCATCGGCGATGGAGTTACTATGGGGCGAGGCTTGAGACGATGTCCCTGCGTCGTTCGCAGAGTCGGTTGGTGATGCGCCCGGTTCGGCTTGTGCTTCAGCAGGTGAGGTTCTCGAGGAAATTTGGACAAGGCGGTCCTTCTCTGCAGAAGATGCTCGTGGTGGATCGGGTGGTGCAACGAATAGTTGCTGTGCGAATGAGGAAGACAATTGAACGGGTGCTTCGGATGACCCGGCTCTAGATGGCGGTGAGGCTGGGCTTCGTTTGCCAGAACCGTCAGCTGCGCTTCCCAGCACGATCAAAGCTGCAGTTCGCATGCGTTAGCAACAGCGATCTGCATAAAGGCCATAGACAGGTAAGTCATGGAACGACGTCTCTAAAGACGTCGAATCCTCCCACCATGCATCTCTCCTTTGTCAATAACTCACATCCGTTGTTCTGTTTGGCAATGTTCGTGGCAACGTTGGTTTCTTCGAAGGGCCTCCACTTGAAGTCCTTCTTGTAACCTCCGCAGTCCACGTTTCTCTTCTTGCACTGCTCGCAACCAGGCTTCTTCTCGTCGCATTTCAGGCGTTTTGCTTTGCAGGTGACACAGCCTGAAGGTTGTCATGTTCAGTACAAGAACACCCACAAAAAACCATCAGCAAATATGATGTGGTTGTAGCCTACCATTACGACTTTTCGACTGCTTGGGCTTAGCTACAGCGGCACCCTCTCGACGTGGTTTTGTTGTAGACGCTGTTGACTTTTTTCTCGTCGTGTTCCGCTTCTTTGGAGCCGGTTTATTTGGGTCGTCGTGAAGTACTTGTTGTCTGTTATCTAGCCGAGGAACAGGGTCTGGCGAGGCACGAAGGAAGACAGATGGGGACGGGATTGTGATTGTGTCCGCCATATTGTATGATGTGATCTCGAAAGGGTTAATTGAAGAAGAGCCAGGGCCTGCTATGAGAAGGGGTGGATTGTTCTTTTCCTGGCAATGTTCTCCTCGAGTCTCGAGATACAAGAGATAGCTGATACCGCTAGCGGGTACTTTACCCCGCACGAACAGGAGATAGGCCAGTATGGCCAGTGACCAAGACCTGGCGTTGCATCATCAGCGATGCTATTGGTCGGCTAGTCACGCTATCTGGCCCTCAGCTGCATGATATCTAAAGAACGTTGGCCAGAAAGGACGATTACGCCGACAAATAAACCAATGGGAGATATGATAAAGCCCAGGACAAATTCCTATCAACCTCGAATTATTCCTGCCCATTTTTGTAGGCTCATTCGAAGCGTCTACGCCAGAGTTTCTGGCATCATCGCTCTTGGAACCTTGTTGCACTTGCTCGTACGAGCATGGGAACGCGTCTTTTCCTCCATGTGACCACGATAGCGGCCTTGGGTGGGGAAGCCTCGGAAATACAAGAAGTCAAGTACCACCGGCTTGGTTTCCGATCTCGTCCGATCATGGCCATCAGAATTTAGATGAAATGGCACAGCAACTGACCGACTGCGGAGGAGAGAAGTCCTTTGAGCGGTCAATGGTGATTCATGCCTCTCACAAAGCAGTGTGAACGATAGGGAGCTTTTCTGAGGAGAATGGATAAAGCGGAGCCTAGATTCTTGGCAGCAGAAGCATTCAGAATTTCAGGAACGAGAACGAAAAGCAGACAAAGGGAGGAGAAAAAGAAAAACAAGGGAAGAAGAGGAGTGCGGGAAAAAAGAAATTAAAAGGAGGAAAAAGGTATTGAATGGTTGAGCGGCAATACGAACACCGTACTTTCAGCCCAAGTCCAGTCACCTATGGAGCGAGTGCACCGACATCGATTAGAGATCTATGCAGAACATCTCTCTCTCTCTCTCTCTCTCTCTCTCTCTCTCTCCCTCTCTCTCTCTACTGAGTCGATATCTGGTCTCCAAGAATTTTTATGTCGTAATAACTCATAGCCGTGCGTCCATACGGCATTGCAAGGCACGTGACATGGGTGCAGTCTCTGGAAGACGCAGATGAGCAAAGTACAGACTGTGCAGAAGATATCGACTCTCTCTCTTTCCTTCAAGTGCTTTGCAGACGAGGAAGGAAGGTCTTGCTGTTGCCACGAAAAGCTTCGCGTAGGAAGCGAAGGCAGTATTTCGCTTACTGTTTGATGGGGAGCTTGAGGCCTAACTTTCCTCATCAACCCATGCGAAATTGCAGTCCCAAGTTCAACCACGGTTCCACGCTCGACAAAGCGACGCTACTGATAGTAAGAGACATAAAGAGAGACAGTGGGTGCAGCCTAGCCTTGAGCCTTGATGGTCAACTCTTGCCTTCTCATCTCCTTGAATACGAAACCGGCAATGCGAGTCAAGAGATACGTGTATTGGTTGGTTTGAGAGCTGAGCAGATGAGGAGGTAAGCGAAAAGTACTGTTTTGGTTTCGATACCAGAAGTGTCGGCTTCCTTAGACCTCTTAAGAAAGTTCGGATCGCTGCAGATGAGCACGCAACACTTGCACGTTCGGCATAGTCAAATAGGGCATGATCCGACAACATGAACCAACGTGCTGGAAGTCGGCTTCTCACGTGGTGATAGACTCGTGGGGAGGCGAAGCACTCATTGATCGCCACGCTAAGGGTGGGTTCTGTTCGGCGTAGGTTCGCTCCGCAGCGTACAGTCAGATGTGGCTATTCCATTCGAACCTTGGGATCAAGAAAGTGGAACATAAACAGTGAGGTTGAGAATAACCTCGGTGCGCTTCACCAAGTAGTACGCATAGCGCACAATGGTCACCGAGGGTGATGCGCAGACATCTGCCATCCAAGCATGTTTTGCTGTATGCCTGCGCCAATTGCCGGCAACTAAAAACGTGGCACCTGGGGATCCCGTTCGGTACCACTGCTGTTCGAGCGTTCGAACGACTTTTGGTGTGGCTGAGTGTCATGTTGAGTCTTAGCCTACGCCTTTCGACGCCCGACCTGGAGTCTTGTCCTTGGGGAGAGATGCGCATCAATCAGTAATCTCATGCTCAGACGCGAAGGATTGGTAGCTCTAAGACGGAGTTCTTGTTGACGAAGCGTCGTCGCAAATTCAGGTGGTGTTGTTTTAGTCATCCACTTCATCGCATGCAAATCCTCTGACAGATCTGCTGGACCCCACTAGAGCCTCAAGCAAGGCGGGTGGGGCCAGAGTGGCGCGCGGTCCTTGAGCTAATCGGTTCAACGACTCGTACCGATGTTACCTGCAAGCAAGCGCGAAACTTTGGCGTCACAAGCTTCTGCGTCATCGATGACAAGTGAGCGACACTCGTCAGCTACGCTTTCGGAAGGTCCTTATGAAACAGCACTACGAAAAATGATTCGCGGCGCTGCTCTCACGATGATATTCGGCGGAGATAGGCGCTCCGAAACTCCATGACATTGAGGATCCCCTCCCAACCAGCAGGCAAATTCTGCCAATTGACGTGGCGCTGTGAGTGGCCCCCAACGATCTGTTTAGGCTGTAACGGAGTGCAAGCAGGATAGTGATCAGCAAGTATTGCTTACGCTCCGTGTCCAATAGGCCCCTCTCGGTGGAGGATCAAGTCGTCGACCAGGCTATGCCCGGGAGGACTTGTTCTTGTGGATATTCACGTCCCTCTTGCAGCGCGCGCGCTTGCGAGGGAAACTGCCGTGCTGACAACGTCCAGGAAAAATGAAGCCTCGGTAGATTGGCCATGTGCTTGCCAGGTCTAGAAGGCGCACCTTGAGTCCCACGCACATCACCGGGTCCGAGCACCTTTTAGCGCAAGACGGAGGCATGGATCAGGAGTGACATTTCCGCCGTTGAACTGGGCAGAGCAGCCACCATCCATCATGCCCAGTCCAATGCAAGGATTGGAACCAGAAATGCAACAAGTCAAGGGCGCTGTTTCCCATTTGCCACCATAGCAATGGCCAATCTCGTAACCGACTCTTCTACTGCATCCAGAAGGCGTGGGTCCTTCCCCCAGGAATCGGTAACTCCGTTGTCAAGGCCCGAGCCTGTTCTCTCTTAGGACCTGTAGCTCATCTGTAGCCTTCTTTTCCTCTTGAACTTCCTCTTGTATTTGTCTTCATTCACTCGTTACTCCCTGTTCATCGATCTGCAAACCCATAATCCCGGACGCCAAACTAGACTGTCTGGCACGGATTTCTCCTTGTTTCTTTCACATCATCATAACCAGCTCCTCTCCCACGCATACACAAGGGTCTTCATCCTTGCATAAGATTCATCACCGCATCTGTGGTCTTGGTTGCACGGCGCATTCTATATCAGGGCCTGGATATCTTTCGCATAGTCGAACTCATCCAATTGATTCTTTTCCCCTCTGCTGAGTAATGGCTGGGGCCCATCAAAGCCTTTGATATCGAGCCTGTGTAGTCTTCCTCACTTGAACTCGTTCATTGCCGCCTCGCGGTCTATTGATCGTCCTCTACTGGATTGCGGATCTCTGTGTCACCTTGCACTCTTCGAGCAACAGACATGCCGGACATCGATATACAAGACGGTCCATCCGACTTTGAAACAAACTCTCCTACAGACTCTGCGCCTTCAGCTGGTTACTATCACACACCCAATTTACCACACTCGTCCACTGCTGGGATCGGGAAGAGGAGGAAGAACTCCAAGATCAAGATGAGCCCTATACTCAAGCGAGCCTCTTCTACACCGCAGTTGCATGGGCTCTCTGTCGAGGAGGCAGGTGGATTGTCGCCTTCTGCCTTGGACAAGAGAAGGAACAAACTAGGCTACCAGCGCATATCAATTGCATGTTGTAAGTGTAACACGCCACCGCGATGCATGAAGATATGTACTAACACGCACCAGCTCACTGCAGACGAAGAAAAATTCGATGTGTCCTTGCAGAAGCTGATGATATGGGACGATGCAACAATTGCATTCGACTGAAGAAGGAATGTGTTTTCTATCCCGTTGATTCAGCAGGAGGCCCAGAAAGTCGCGCGCAAACCAAAGGATCCAAGGATTCGTCAGTGATCTCGAACTCGCCATCAGAGATGCATCCTCCTGCTACAAAACTTGAACACGATCGTGAGATGAGTCGTTTCCCTCATCTTGCATCCAATGCGCCCACAGAGTATGGCTCAGTTGACCCCAGCACTGGACTCGGGATCTCCACAGGCAGTAAGTCGACCCATGAGGACGCGAAGCGTAAATCTTTACTAACCGCTCTCCCAGCACCAGTAGCATCCGAATTTGCATTTGCACGCCCTGGCTACCCTGCCATTTATGCAGGTGATGTCTCAGGGACAGAACCTCCGACTCCCGTGCATTGGAGTTCGTCACAGATGGGCGAATACTCGAATTACTCTAGCACCACCGCTGAGCACTCTCCAAACGTATACCCTTCTTTCTCGTTCCCACCACAGAGGGACGATTACGCCATGCAGCAACCTCCAATGCGTTCCATGTCTTACGGCCACATCGAGCCTCAGTTACAAAGCTTTGCGCCATCTGTCACTCCGATTGAATACACAAGACCGGGCTCCTCACATTACAATCTCGCGCCTATGGACACTGGGGCAACGCCAGTCTGTACCATTTCAGAAACATCCATGACGACCCCCGTTACCAGCGAGCCCACGATGACTCCCATCGGCATGTACCCTCCACAATGGGGCTTCTATCCACAACAGCAACAACCGCCCATGGGCATGGACTACTCGTCAAGACATGATTCTCTCCCCACCCAGTGGTACCACCCTCAACATCTTGGACCTACCATGATTGAGCATGAACTACATCATCAACATCAGCACCCTATGTCACAGGCCCCAGGAGGCGCATATGCTAAAAGATCTTAGCGAGATTGCACTCCGATCCTTCGAGATCAATTTTGGCTAAATTCGGACACTCTCCACAGCAACTTTCTAGATTCGCAGGACCTTTCTTTCTCTGGCATCACATTCAGGCGTTTTCAGCGGTGTATAAAATCTGGGCGGGCTGTGTGTATTTTATTGGGCGTTTCAATATGTATCGACAGTACACGACAGGATGGTCTTCGATAAGTACGGTTAACTCGGCGTCTAATGTCTTTCGGAAGGAATAATGCACCAGGCGAACCTAGCCTTGCAATGGTTGCGATGCACATACAGTACTCTGTCCTAGTTGGAACCAGACACATGAAGGTCCTTTCCTCCTTCATCATTACCTCTCGGTCTTCTCTCCTGTTGCCTTTACCCTGTGTTGATTTGTGTCTCAATGTACGGCGATCTTGTCACATGTTACGCTCCTTTCCACACTCCAAACCTACACAACACGACCACTTTGCCCTTCCACTTGACACTGTGGAGCCGTTATTAGTGTGCACGATTGGACGCCACAATTACTAGCAATTAAGATCAACACCGCGTTGCGGATTCTGCGACATTCTTCTCACGATCTTCTAGACTTACCAAAGCATTATGATGTGCTTAGCGTTTGCGAATTCCAGCAGACAGACCAACAGTTTGCAGTCCCAAGACCCTAAAGCAAGGCAGGTGAACGGATTATTATCGTCGTATCATGTGAGATCTGTGATCAGTAATCGTGGCTAAGGAAGGTGTACCATACAACCGACGCGTGTGCAATGCGGAGCCCACAATAAATCGGGAATAAATTCCTCCGTCTCAGACGAAAACATGACCTATGATCTTCGTCGTTTTTCTTTGAACAATGGCAATATCCGTGAGGGCACGACCGATACAACATACACGTGAGAACATGACGACAAACAATATTGGCTTCTGCAGCAGCGATCATTACGATAGCATCAGGAGAGGTGGTGTCGTTAAAGTCTTCCACCATTCGAATTAAGCGCGAGCAGATGAGAGAAGGGTGGAGGGGCCAGATGCGCCATGGGCTCTCTGATGGCTGGTTTTGCGAACGCTTGACAATGCTCCACTGTTGCCTTCGTTGGCAACAAATGATGCTTTGACTCGAAGACCGGCCGAGCTCTAGTTCGACTGCTTCTCCGAGCACGCTTGCTCAAGAGATCCGGGTAACGGTTCATTGCATGCCGATGCATCACCGTAATCCAATCATGACCCAGTCACCAACATTTACACGAGTAAGTAAGTGCGGAGTTGTTCGGACCTGGTATGATGTAGGATCTATATTATTGTGTCAGTGGTGAGCAAAGGGACCAGATTGCGCGTGCGCCCCTGCCTGCGCGATCTAGATTGTGCATCTTTCGATAAATCTTGGAAATAAAGGTGACAGGTTCGAATTCTATATCTGAACTTTGTTATAAGCAAAAAAGGAAGAGGCTTCTCGCGGC
Source organism: Aureobasidium subglaciale EXF-2481 (assembly GCF_000721755.1). Taxonomy (NCBI): domain Eukaryota; kingdom Fungi; phylum Ascomycota; class Dothideomycetes; order Dothideales; family Saccotheciaceae; genus Aureobasidium; species Aureobasidium subglaciale. The sequence continues at coordinate 967,739 of NW_013566988.1, read as the reverse complement.
AAGTGGAGGAACAGTTGCTCTGCCAGGAAATAATAATTAATAGGAAGAGAAAGAGAAAGACTGTTGTTGGTAAGGTATTCCAAGGCTTTGGTGGTCAAACGTTTGAATCGATTTGACCAAGATTTTGCCATCCAATGAAAGTCTGACCGGAAAACTCTCTCCTCTTCCTTCCTGTTTTGCCTTTCTTACACAGCCTCTTCTTGCCAACGAGAAAAACGCTCCTGGCGTTGAGAAGCATGCACAATGCACGCCTCGTATGGGGTAGTGACAGCCAAAAGCGAGAGCGAGAAGTGCAGATCTGGCAATCGCCGTTGAGCAGTTGCCAGTGCGCAAAGCCTTACGCTGCGTCTTGCTTACTCGTCTCTCTTTGCCCATCGTTTCGTCAAAAAGTACACGTTTGTGGGGCCATTTGCCTTTTTGCTCAAAACGACCTGGTGAGAAAGAGGGGCCGGTCACCACTTTGAAACACAACGAACACGACATGTTGCTAGAGACTAGAAGGAAAGTACAAAGTATAACGAGTCGGATTCGATGCCAGCTCAAAGGTAAGCGCCTGCCGGCGGCGGCTATGTTCGGCGGGCGCAACGTAAGGCACGCTTGAATCCATGTTGCATCCCTCAGCTGTCTCTCTTTGCCTGTGGATAAATCGGTGATGCCAAAATTGACGAGCGCAAACCAAGACACATGCTCCCAAGAAAACAAGCGACGGCAAGACCCGCAATAGACTAGAGACATCTGCAAAGAAGGGTTATCGGTGGGGGCAAAGGGCAAACCAGAAAACCTGGGTCTTGAACTTTGTGGTCTCATCGAAATTTGCGCAGGGAGATGGATCGCACAGAGTCGAGTCCCCTGTTGCACTTTTACGGCATTTCGTCAAACGTCATGCCATCTCGGTCGACTTGGACGCATGCCTTCCACGTTCTGAAGGACCCACAAGTTGGTCTTCTTGTGAGACGAGCCCAGATGACCATGCGTCTATCATATGAAAGACTCGAGCGCCCCTCTCTTTCAGTGTGACGTCTCCTATCAAGGTCATTCGCTATCATATTCCAAGTTCCAATATGGGCCTTGGTCCTCCCTCAACCCATGCTGTATTTCTATGGAGCCTCAATCAACGAGGCCAATCAGACTTGACTACAAGAGTGAGGCAGGACTTACTCAAAGCCTAAGATCCAAGAAACAAGACCAGACCCAGATGACGTTGGTGGTGGAAGAGGGGTGGTGAGGTGAGCTCTCTTGTCACATTGTACTCTACATGACCCCTCGTCTGGATGAATATAAAGCAAGCTCTTGTAAGTGAACAGCGAGAAAACCCTCAAACAAATCAAATCATCCTCTCTTCAAATACACAAACCTACCAACCCATTACATCCACAATTATGTCTGACCAAGGGTATGTTGCTCAAGTCTTTGTTGACTTGTGCTTGACCTAACCTGCCTTGACTATAGACGCGAATCTTTCACCGACAAGGTCTCCAAGACCGTCATGCCCGACAGCCAAAAGTCGACTGGCGACAAGTACAAGGACAAGGCCTCTGGTGGCATGGACAGCGCAGCCGGATCCATGCAGCCCGACAGCATGAAGTCGGACTCGCAGAAGGCTGGTGACAAGGGCGGCAGCATGCTCGACCAAGCCAAGAATGCACTTTCTGGCGACAGTAAGTGTCTACTCTTTCTCTTCCGACAAGAAGACCAGACTCTAAAATCTGATGCAGACAAGTAAAGCTCTTAAGCTGCGATTGTTACGAGTATGATGATATGAATATGTCAAGGCATGTAGGGATAGCAGCAGATACCCACAATGAAATGACAATAAGCCATGATCACCTTTGTAAAGTGCCTCTTCCAGTTCAAGAGAGATCGAGTTGGTGCTTTATGTTGAGAGCTGCCAGTGATGTCGTGAACTTGGAGTTTGGAGAGAAGCTGTGACGAAGCATCCAAACAAGGCAAACACAGCTTCCATTTCTCGAAACTTGCGTCAGACTCTCGTCGCGACAAGACCATCACCACATTCACATTTCAACTCAACAATCACATCCCAATCTGTACAACTACCTCGCACTCGCTCTCTCGACCTTTGCCTAAGGTTCAAGCACCATTTCACCCACAAGAAGTCAACCCCTTAGCCCAGCTCTAGACAGCCCAGCCTCCAAATCACAATGCCAAAAGAACGCAACATAAACCCCGTCGCCGCCCAACACAAAGCAGACAAAAAACAACAGCTCAAAAAATCAAAAGCAAACGTCCAAGCCCAGCGAAACGAGAAACTCGCCCGCAGAAACCCAGAACGCCTGCAACGTCAAATCGACGACCTAAAGTCCTTGGGATCGACACAGCAATTACGGCCAAAGGACCAGTCTACACTAGAACAGCTAGAAAAGGATCTACGCGCTGTAAAGAAAGCAAGAGATGTGCTGGGAGAAAAAGCTCCAGCGTTCAAGACAAGAAGAGATTATGACGAGCCTAGGGAAGGAGGACGTGAGGGAAGGAAGAGGAGGAGAAACGACGACGATGAAGACGACACAGATGAGGATGTGAGAAAGATTCCCATGCCAAAGGATACACCGCCCCCTATCCCGAGAAGAGATAAGCCGCATCAATTGCCGAATAAACCTGCTGTTGCTCCTGCGCCCGCGCAAACAACGTATAGTTCGGCACCGGTACTGCGTAACCTCAAGGAAGAATCTAGACGCTTTGTTCCTGCTGCAGTGGCACAGAATATCGCCAGACAAAAGGGTCAAGGGGGAAGATTGCTGGAACCTGAAGAGGTGGATAAACTTGAAAAGGCTGGGTACAATGATGCGCAGAAGATTGTTGATGAGATGGAAAAAGAAGCCCAATTTGAGATGATGAGCCGAGGTGAGACTACTGATGGTCAAGCTGCAGAGAGAGCATTGAAGCAAGTCGAGATGGAGGAGGTTGAGGACGAGGGTAATTAAACATTTTCTGCCCGGGCATGAATCCGAGACGGGAATCTCGACAACCTTAATTCACGACGTTTATGAAGAGATGAAGAGAACTGATTCGTGATTCATCTACTACTGATTACTGTATCCTTGTGCGCTACTTCATAGCTTTGTTGAGTTGGCCAGGGTCCTACAAGAGAAAGGTCAGCATATTCATCCGTGCAAGCTTACAGTGACAGAAGCGGCTTTGCTTACCAACACAATTGGACCGTCTCACTTCAGGGTGGTAAAAAAGGCACTTACAGGTGCTCGTGGAAGAAGTTCAACAAGACGCCGTAAGCATCCATGTAGTTCTTCTTGACATTCTCGTCCTCGAGGTCGGCACTGTCGCACTCCGTCAGTTTATGTTCTTTCCGCATCGTCACTAGGGACACTCACCGAGCAGCCATGAAGCCATGGACCTGGTCGTTGTACCACTTGACAAGATGCTTGGTCTTGACACCCTGCTCCCACTTCTCCACTGCCTCCTTGTCCTCGTCCTTGCTGGGCAACATGGCGATAGGGATGCTGATTCCAGCGGCGTCGTTGGGGTCGACCATGGCAGGGTGGCATGCAGCAGCGGCCTTGAAGACAGTGTCCTTTTGCGAAGACAGGTTCACAATCTTGCCGCCCCAGCAGAAGCCGACGATGCCGAAGGATTGGATGCTCTTATGCTGAGACTTGATCTCGTCGATGACCTTGGGGACGCGGCCGACAGTCTTGGGTGGTGCACCGGTAGTCTCGAAGAACTTGCCGAGACGTTCACCCTTCTCCTTCTGTAAATGTTGTCAGCTTTGATCAGATTGAAACAGCCAGCCCTATGTGCTACGTTCTGTCGCTTTCGGAGCTGTAGAAAGGCACAGGCGGGAAGTCGACAGAACAACGTATCTCGGCGACATTGCTGCAGATCTAATATAGACCGTGCCTTAAGACAGCTCCAACCATGACAGAAACCAGCACAGGGGAAGGAAATAGTCGACGTACAGTGTCAGGAGGGTAGTCGTTAATGTCAACCGGCTTGCCCTCAAAGAAGTCAGGCATAACAACCAAATACTTGTTCTCCTCATCGCCAGTCGCCAAAATATCCGCACCCTGCAGAGTCTGGTCCTTGAAGCCAAATATGTCGTAAACAACCAGGATAGCCTTCTTTGCATCGCTAGGGCCAGTAACATAGGTCTTCATACCATCAATGGTGGTATAAGTGCCCTTTGCATCATAGCCCTTGCTGATGACGGGAGGAACGGTACAGCAAGCGTGGGATTGTGCCATTGTGGAGTGTGTGTGATAGGTTTGGTGTAGCGGAAGGAGGGGGAAGTTGGAGAGGGATTAAAGCAGAGAGGAGGTAACGGACAGACGCATCTTCTGCCGTTTCTCAATCGATGATTTAGCTTACGAGAGCTCCGCTGGAAACCACCCGTGTGAAGCATCGAGTGTGGGGTCGTATACACTGCGTCATAGATCCGTCAGAACCCGGAGATCGAGACCGCGGCCATGTCGATCATGCTGTGTGGATCACCCTGTTACCAGACGTAGCATACCATTACCGACAGCATCAACAGCTATGGTAATATCAGACAGTATGGATCCAACCTATGATCCATGTACTAGAATAGGAGCTCAAAATGAGTGCTTCGTCCGGCCATCGTGGTTGTTTAAGCCGCTTTCGATTTTTCATGCACACATCAAGATTTTCGTCGAGCAACACATCAAGATCACATATCGCGGGCCGCAGAGTTCTTCCGTTCCAAAGGGATGCAATCAGAACTAACGGCCACAGCCATATGTGAATGTGAAAGATCACGTAGATAGTCGAGAGATGGTTGAGCAAAGGTTAAAGGTATAAAGTAGTCAAAATTAAGTATTGAGCTTTTTGGTATATTCGTAAAATCATAATCATCAGTCATCAGTTTTCTTTCCATCTCTTCATGTGACAATCAACCCATTCTTGCTTGTAGCCAAGATGTCACTCCACGAAACATCGCACGAGTTCGTGTCATCCCTCGCTGCCCACACTTTTGTTGCTACCTCGGTGGCAGTGCCGAACATTCCCATACCAGACTGTTGACCGGCTCTGAACATGAACGCCGAGATTTGCTCGCGGTGCACAGGATCCAAGGCTTCGCAAGCAGCGATGAAACCGGGCCAAGCGACGTAGGCAGATGTATCGCCGTACTTGTTCTTCTTCTTCTCGTGCTCCAGAAGGTTGTGAATTGTCTTGCCAACCCAGTGCTGCAATGACATTGCGTTCATGTCTCTGACTCGGCGGTAGAAATAGATGATCAGAGCAGAGTGCATAGCCTCTAGGAAGTTGTAGAGCAAGTCTGTTCGCACCTCAATCTTGTCGGATCTTTCCGCAGGTCCGTAAACAATCAAGGTCTGTCTCTCAGCCAGAAGCTTGTAAGGGTTCTTCCAGTTGCAAATCTTGCTCTCGGTGAGCTTCGCCCTCTGCTCAAGATCGCGAGACATGCCACCGGAGTTCGCAGAGCGACTACGGCGAACCTCATCGGCCAAATGTGTGGCATGGGAGATCAGACGGAAGAGTGATTCAGGAATGCCGTAAATTTGCTCGAACATGGTCGGTTCGTCCTGGTCAGCGGGAAACTTCACCAGCCGTGTCTCCAGATCTGCCATATCCTGAAAGTCCATATCTGAGCCCAGCTTCAAATGGTCGGTCCATAGAGAGGGGTAGCGACAGAGCGCGTTCGGTGTCTGATTTGTCATAGCATACGGCTGATCGGCCAAGAAGGGCTGAGAACCCTCGACGGGGGTAAAAGTGCTTTCCTCGATGATCCGTAGGTATAGATAGATGCTATGCAGCATGTTGCATTTTCGTGATTGCTTGGGCTTCTTTTGGCTTTGCATGTAGATGAAGCGTTCCGCGTCCAGAAGATAGCATCTTGCTTCCTGCATTTGACCACTGACCACGCAGACTGTAACCATGCTGGTCAGAGCCATTAGGACTTCCTTGTACTTTGACTTCTTCTTCTCTTCGCTCTGTTCGCGAAGGCAAGTCTTCAGTCGCGCCTTTGCTTTCTCACGATACGACTCCGCAATAGACTGCCAATTATCAGCTTCCATGGGATCCGTCTGCAGGTGCTTTAAGTTGAAAGCGCTCATAGCAAGGACTGCAAAGAGTAACGTCATCTTAGCGTTGTTTGAATCGCCGAGGAGGGACAATTCTCCATATGCTGATATGGCGCAAGGCAAATGAAGAATCTTCCATGGAGGCTTCTCGTGATGTAACGGTGTAAAGCAGGACATCATCGAAGTTTGATAGTGGTCCAGTAAGGTGCGCATGACTCCAGGCGCCATTCCTCCAACGTCCTGAGAGAAGGTCAAAGTGACTGGTGTAGGTAAGCGAGGGCTGAGAGGGAAGAACCTGGCCAGGTCGGTGATTCCAGAAGGATCCTCGGCTGTATTCAGACTTATGTCAAAAGCCTCATCCATTCCTTCACCAAAGTTGAACATTGATGGAGAAGTGGCCCAAGACATGGGGAGAGGGGTCTTTGCCATGACAGGTTGGAAATCGTGCGAAGGTTGCTCGATATTCAAGAAGTCAATGCCGTACCAGTCGTCCTCCGGTAGTGCATTGATGATTGGTAGAGCTACGGGCTCAGGTACAGGTGGTGAAGAAGGCGTGAGCGACGGTGACTTGGGTCTGTGCAATGAGAAGATTCCAAACGGTCCATGATTTAGTGGTGCATCGTATTCCAGTGTATCGGCCTGAGCATCCATTTGAAAAAGAAGGCCCTCTACTTGGTGCTCTGAAATCTGTCTTGTCATCCTGGAGCATTCTGCAATGCGCTCGCGATCTAGGTTTTGGTCAGCGCTGAAAATAGAAGACTATGATATTTTAGAAATTACCTGAGAATAGTGGTTTCCTACGAAGACCCATCTCTCTTTCCGGAGATTCTGTGCTACATTTCCGAGAAGTAGTCTTATTAGGCACTCCAGGGTCAAGCCATATTAATCCTTGGACAGCGCCTTGTTGAACGCAATCCAGATTTAGTCGCCTGCAGGCCGAGCATCTTGGTAGACTCCTATCACACTTGACCTTGCGCGAACGGCAGGTGGAACACGCGTTTGATCGCGGACTCATGCTTCTTTCTTTTGATCTGCTGCAAAGGTTGCAAAAAAGAGAAGGCAAGACCGAGTCACCAGATAGGAAAATATGCGAGGCCACAAAGGCCGAAGGCCTGCCATTTTACTCATACCGGTGTACTGCTACTCGGAGTAAAGGTGTGGTGAATCGGGGGAAACACCACTCAACGGCAAATTGGAAGTCGAAATCCGACGGCAGGGGATTCAGTCGGAGAACACGAGAGGTCTGTTAGGGGACACAAACCTGGAACATGGTGGCACACACGTTCTCTAATTTCAGCTCTGCGTTCTCCGTGTACTTTGCGCAAGAGACTAAGGCTGAAGTAGGCTTTTCTCCTCGTAATGTCGGCGTCTTCGGACAATCCGGCGTGTTCAGATTCTTCCTGTCAAAGTTGTCGGCGTAAGGCTCCTCAGGTTTGACCGAGCTGCTTCCTCCGCTCTCCTCGGCCAACACTTGCTGTATTTGGAGATCATGTTGGCCGTGATAGGGATATGTATCTCCAGACCTCCCTCTTGACGTTACTCAAGCTTATATAGATAGCAAACAATTCATGCAGCCAGACTTCAGAGAGAAAAGACACAGTCATAATTCACATTTCGAAATGCACACCGACAAATCAAAGGTCCTTCTGTTCGGCAGCGGCGGAGTTGGCACGATTGCAGCACTGAACCTTGAAGTTGGTGGTCACGCAGAAGTGACAGCTGTGTTGCGTTCGAATTTCAAAGCTGTCAAGGAAAGAGGTTTTGAGATTGCATCTTGTGATCATGGCACATTGAAGGGATGGCGACCATCCGAGGGTCAGTTTATGTATACATCAATTGACCATTCATCCTGCTAAAGTATCCAGTCATCAACTACGTCCCCAAGGCATCGGAGAAGCAGTTCGACTACCTTGTCTGCACAACAAAAAATCAGCCAGATTGTCCACCTTCTCTGACTGAGCTCATTGCTCCTGCTGTCAAACCTGGACATACGGTGATTGTTCTTATTCAGAATGGTCTTAACATCGAGAAGCCGATGTTCGAGGCATTCCCCAACAACATAGTACTGTCTGGTGTGAGCATGATCGGATCACATGAAACTGAGCCTGGCGTAATTGAGCACGATGACAACGACCGAGTCCTGATTGGACCCTTCCACAATCCCAATCTATCAGCGAAGGATGAAGAGGCCGCCGCAAGGGACTTTGTCCGTATCTATTCTGCTGGCGGAAAGACTGACTGCGAATTGCAACTGGACGTCAACTTTGCGAGATGGCGAAAGCTGGTTTACAATGCTTGCCTGAACTCAATCTGCGCTCTCACTGGCTTGGACACTGGGCGGATCAGACTCGCGGATGGTGCGATTGATGGACTCGTCAAGCCTGCTATGGAGGAGATCAGAGCTGCAGCCAAAGCCGTTGGCGTAGAGCTCCCTCCTGACGTTTGCGACTTCATGATCGAGATCGATCCCTTGAATATGTATCTTCCGCCTTCGATGTTGGGAGATATGAGAAAGGTAGGAATAGGGAGACAGCTCGACTTGATCTTGAGCGCAAGCTAATAACTCGTCCCAGGGTAACTTTACCGAGTTTGAGAATATCGTGGGAGAGCCTCTTAGAGTTGGCACAGCTCTAGGTGTACCGATGCCGACATTGCAGGTTCTTTACCATCTGCTCCAGGCTATCCAATGGCGGACGAAGGAGGTCAGGGGCCTGGTAACAATTCCACCCAAGGGCGATTTTGTCGCTAAATAGGTACACCATGATCACACGTCAAATCTTGACGAGACATATCTGTTGCCTACACAGGCTCCATCAATACGCTGCACACTTTCTTGTTGCCAGTGAAGCCGACAGATGAATGAAATCCGGCAGAATGTGCCGCCTTAATTGTCTTTTCCAGGAGAGCATCACGGTCATAAGCACGGCCTTCTCAATGGCCGATACAGCAGACCCTGAGCCCCGCGGAAAGCGTCGGTGAAATCGACAAAGTGCTCGCTTCTTCTATAAGGCTTGCCGGGCCGCAAGCTGCAAGCGTCGTGATCTAGAAGCTGATGTTGCTTGCGATTGACGTACGTAAGTCGATGGCCGCAGACGAGAGGGCAGCACGTCGAGTATGATAGGCGTGGTGCACGGGCACATCTCGGTGTGGTTACGAGAGTGGAATAAGGCCGTGAGAGCAGCGATGTCACTGTTGATGCCAAGTTAAGCGAAAGCGATCAGAAGGTTCCATTGCCTAAAGGTAAAGCGGTAAAAGTGGAGTTTTCGAGCCAGTCGGAACGCTTCCAGATCAGCATTACAGGACAGAAGCTCTCGAAGTGGGACGGACCAATCAGAGCAAAGTCATTGTCATCAACCGTGATCTCGTACTTTCTGTTTCCTGTTGCTCCCTCGGCCTCGCAGGCAAACCTGACATACACGGTCGTACACGCCCTGAAGTTCCCTCCTGGAAGCCGTACCTGACTCTGGAAGCCGTGTTGTTGGAGGATCTCGACGACATTCATCCCCGATATTGGTTGTCACATCGCCAAGCAAGAGCATATTCCCCCAGGTTGTCGAACAACGATAGGCTGCAGCAAGTCGCGCGCTTCGTAAACACTCGGCTTGGCGTGATCCTTTCACTCATACCACTCCGCCTCGAAGGCAGTGTCCCGCTCCTTGACGACGACATCTCGAAACATCGAGTCCGACCCCGATCATGTCCAACCCATCAACCATACTCGCGCCGTCTCCTGCCGCAGGTGCACGTCTGTCCAACGAACGATCCAAAGAAGAACTGGAACTCGCCGAACGCTTGATCGAACACTCACAAGGCATCCAACATGGCCCAACGATAGCCGATCGTCGCACTACACCATCAACAGTAGACGGCGGAAGCAGAAGTGGTGGAGATGTCGAACGACTGTCGGATGACGGAGGCAGTGAGACGAGTCTCTCGGCGCAACAACAACAACAACAACTTACACCACAACACTCGCATCACCAGCAACAACAGCAGAATCTACAACTACCGTCCATCCACGAACTCACGTGGGTAAAACAGAGGAAACCCTTCAACACAGGCATGGGCGGAGCCGGCCAAGTGTGCAGGTACGGCCTGATCGCTTCTTGTAGCATACACACATGCTGACCGGATCCTAGTAACTGCGGTACAACGCGAACACCTTTATGGCGACGCTCACCAGCCGGCGACACGATATGCAACGCCTGCGGACTCTACCTCAAAGCACGAAACCAAATGCGCCCCGTCAATCTAAAACGAGGAGCTCAAACATCCCCCTCCGGCCAACAGCAACAACAAGAGCAATCGACGACAGCGTCGGGCAATAGGAAGAGCTCATCACCGTCGGCGGCCAAGCAGCTCGGAGGAGCAACATACGTCGCCGACACGACATCCAACGGCACATGCCCCGGTGGAGGTCGCTGTAATGGCACAGGAGGCCACGACGGCTGTAACGGATGCCCTGCATACAACAACCGTGTGAGCAAGACGGCACAGATCGCTCTGGCGCAAGCAAACGACAGTCGCGCGCACGGCCAGCCTCCCGGTCAACACGCCGCCAGCCAGAGCCCGTACCCGCACGCGCAAAACAGCCCCGGTCCCGGCCCCAGCCAAGCGCCCGCTGCCAATGTCACCGTGGCCTGCCAGAATTGTGGTACGACAATTACGCCATTGTGGAGACGCGACGACAACGGACACACCATCTGCAATGCCTGCGGTATGTTTTCTGCCAACTACATCTCTTATCTTATCTTGATCAAATCTGATTTGTATCTTCTAGGTCTCTACTACAAGCTCCACGGTGTCCACCGCCCCTCCGGCATGAAGAAGTCGGAGATCAAGCGTCGTCGCAGAGTCATGCCCGCTACCAACGATCAACATCTCGCTCCTTTTTCCGTCAACAACTCGCAGCCCATCTCACCTCCGCCTGAGCCCGCAGCCCAGAGATCTGTTCCGCCATACTATCCCCAGTCGCAACAACAACACCACCCCGAACACTCGCATGCTCACACTCACCACCTCCCGCCTCCTGCTTCTCTCGATGCCCCTCGTCACCATCGCGCCCCCATCGCTGTCGACTTTACGCATTTCGGCAAGCCATCACGCCCGATATCGGCCGAACAGCCCGAATTCGCTCATGCTTCGACTCTACCCATCTCGCGCAAACGTTCCTTCTCAATCAGTAACGCTTCCGATCAAGTGCGCCAGCCCCTTTCGCCAGCATACCCTCGTAGCGATCGCAGTCAAAGGAGCGAAGCAGAAAACATTGATCCTTCCCTGTCTGCTCCACCGCCCGCTCCTGGCTCCACTAGCTCCATGCAAGACTACAAAGCTCCTCTGGCCGTCATGGGCGTTGCCGACCTCTCGCAGCAGAGCCAACCATCGCGACAAGAGAAGAAAGCACGACTGGAACAAGAGATGGCAATGATGAGGGCAGCGCTCATGGCTAAAGAAAGAGAAATGGCAGAGTTGAGCGACTAGTAATCACGACATTCACGATTTCCTTTATTGTTTTTGCATGGCCTGGGCTTAGGTGGCTCTTTATGATATCTGTACTTTTCAGCGTAGCAAGACGGCACGCTTGGGGAGGTAAAACCCGGCTCGACTTTTCGCTTCTATTCGAGTTCAAAGGAGCTGGGAGACAAAGGTTGCATTTCGCAGTGTGCATACAAGAGCTGGGTATGTAGGTAGCTACAGTGCAAAACTATCAGAGCGATCTGCTTCGTTGCAGATCAGCTGTACCTGCATTAGAAAGACTTGCCTTGATGATCATTTTCCCTTGAAAATCGTTTATCGTAATGTACCTTGTCTGCAAACTTTCGGAAGATAAGATGCCGCTTCATGAAATCGATTCGTACAAGGGGGGTGCAAGAACGGATTACCACCCCCCTTCGCCGAACTCTAATTTAGCCAATTCGCCACCAATCTCGGCATCAGTTCGCACACCTCTCGCGCTCGCTCACGCTTCCCTCGCTCTTGTATACACTATGGATCCGACTACTCCAAACCGCGCAGCTCGTCAATCTGAGCGTGAGAAGCCTCCTAATACACGACTGACGCTCAAACAACGCCATACGATCCTCGCGCTCTGGCACGTCGCCAAATGGAACAAATCCAAGATCGAACGAGAGACAGATATCTAGATCAACCGTACGATGGGTTATTAACCACCCAGAGACACCCCAAAAACTAAGAGGCCGTCCTCCTGTGTGTACAACATCTATTCCATCAACGTCTAGTCCAGCGAGCAACTCTAAATGCTGAACACTCCGATTGAGGTACCGAACATCTGGGTATATTTGATGAGCCAGAGCTTTCACATGATAGAACTTGACACTGGTAAATCTCGGTCCTGTCCACCTTGTCTCCTGAAATTGACTCCCTTGCTGCATCCAAGTTATGATCGATCTGCAGTGGCCGTATACTTTGGCCTCGACATTTGAGTAACGTTCGTTCATTACGCGTAGAGCCGCATGCTTCGGGCTTGCTGGTATCATGCCTCAACAATGCACATGGACAAATGTCTACCTTTCTACAACCATACCTGCGACTGGCTTGGTGCTGCCATCTGTCTACATGACATCAAGGCCTATACAACTGCAGTCACTATATCTCATCAACACTTTCGGCTTCTCAATTTGGACTCTCACTCGTCATTTCGAAAATCAGGCCTACAGCACCCATTATTATTCTTCATGTTTATCAGCATCTGTATCGCGTGTCTCGTCTTACTTTCCGTTACACTTTCGCGGTACGACAGTAATCTAACTGTGCATGAGCTGTATACGGTATCGATGGAACATTGAAGTAGAAGTCATATATTTTGTAGCTACATATAATGGTCTCAACCTAGACCTCAGGAGAAAATCATACATTCGTAAATACTTTTAGTGGCTGATGGTGGCGTTACCAGTCGAGTTGCCCTTGGAAATCAAGAGGGTACCAAAGGCATATGCGTTAGGCACAGCCTTGCCAACCTTACTCTTGAGGTAGCAAGATGAGCCGGAAAGGGTAGCGTCGATGCAGCCAGGGGTCTGGTCACAAGCAGCAGCACAAGCGGCGATACCGCCCTTGACGTAAACCATCTTGAGGTCACCGCCCTTGTGATCAATACCACACTCGACAAAGTATTGAGAGCCTGCGGGAGAGGTCCACATTGTGTTGTTCCAGCTTGAGCATGAGACAGTCGAGGTAAGCTGAGCATGAAGACCAGCAGGCTGCGAGATGAGACGAGCACCCATAGCACCGGGGCTGGAAATGGTGGTTCCCACGTCATGCTTGAGGTAGCAGGTAGTACCAGAGAGCTGAACATCGGTGCAGCCGGCGGTACCCTCACAAGCCAGGATACAGTTGTTGAGTCTATCGGTACCGTTGACGTAGACTTGAGAGAAGACACCACCGGCGTGGTCGACACCGCACTCGATCTTGTAGGTACTACCAGTAGAAGGAGTGAACTCAAGGGTGTTCCACGAAGGGCATGAGGGTGTTGCGGTCTTGTTGTAAGCACTGAGACCAAGAGTGTCGAGGAGAACACCGAAGTTGGGCAGACCCAGACCGGTGACAGCATCCCATCCGACGGTTGCCTGTCGATATATTAGTGCGGGTCTAAGACAGTGAGGAAGAGGAGAGCAAAACTTACGTTCCAAGTGGCCCAGGGGATGACTGAGGCGCCAGGAATCTTGTTACCAGTTTGAGCGTTGACACCATTGCAGCCGGTAGCAGCACCCTTGGTAACATCCAAGAAGCCAGATTTCAGGGAGTAGAAAAGAGGGTTAACAAATCCAACCACAGGCTGCCCAGCCTTGAGACGAGCGTCATTGAGCAGACCGATCATAGCAGCCCAGGCAGGAGCAGCTGCGGAGGTACCAGAGTAGAGAGCGAGAACACCGTTAGCATACACAGGCCAGTAAGGGTTGGAGCTGTGGGCTGAGATATCAGGGAATCCACGTCCGCTGAAGTTGGTGAAGGGGGTGTAGTACTCCTGGACGGCCTTGCTGACGTAGGAACCGAGGTAAGTCTCGATTGCGGACTCCTGGTACCATGCGCGAGGGAAGTAGTTGCTGAATCCACCAGTGGAGCCATCCCAGGCTACCTCGGGGTCAATTCCTTGGGTACCGCCAACAGCGGTAACGTAAGGGCAAGTACCGGGGAAAGCAGGGGTGAACTGAGGGGTCTTCTTGCCATCGTTCGACTGGCAAGGAGCACCAACACCAGTGTCACCGGAGGACTCAAGGATGGTGATACCACGGAGACCCATCATACCAATCTGGTTGCACACGTATGTAGCGTAGTCGATAGGAACGGTTTGCTCGTCATCACCGTAAGAGTTGGAGATGACTTGAGGCAGAGCCTCGTTAGGCTGCGACAGCAGGTATGCGTAATAGTCCAAGTAAGGCTCGTTGGAGTTGTCCGCATCAGTGGGCTCATCCAAATTAGGGATGAAAGGGGGCGAGCCTCCTGTGATGAACTCAGTGACTGGCAGGGGGTGGCCCAAGCCGACGATGTTCTGGACATCCAGATTGGCCTCGCCGATACTTGTGTACTCTGGCTCCTGGTGATTGATACCGCCGTTGATCAGAGTAACATTGAACGACTGCTGAGGAATACCGTACTTTTGCTCGTAGAGGAACAAGTCGGTCACGATAGCTGACTCGTTCAGGAAACTGCCAAAGCCGATACGGCTACCAGATGATGCGTCGGCGGCGTATGTAATGTTCAACACCGACTTCCAACAATCAGGACCAAGGTAAGCAGTTCCGCGAGCTGAGTGGGAGATGCAAGTGGTAACACGCTTGGCCAAGTCTGACAGCGGTCCTGACTGAAGCGAACGCGGCTTCTCAATGCCAACGTTTTCTGGCAATCTGAGAGCGCTTTGCGCATTTGTGCGTCCGAAGAAGGTAGTCGGTGAGACGAAATCGATGTGGCTAGCGATCTCATCAGGTACAGAGTACTGCAGTGTTCTAAGCTTCTCTACACCCGTAGCCTCGTCCTTGAAGGTCGTGAAGTTGGCGCCAAAGACCTTGTTGGCATCACCGACGGTGGTCTTGACTGTGACGTGAAGGCCGCGGTCGAGGCTGCTCTCCAGACCAGATGACTTGGCCCACGATGACACAGCATCGACAGAGCCACTTGATGGTCCAAAAAGAGCATTGACTTGATCGGCGGTGTAGTATTTGCCGTAATTGGAGCTCGATGGGTCAGAGACCGACTTCAGCAGACCCTCAAGCTGATCGATGTTCTGTTGCTTGACAGACAGCTTCAGGGTAATGGATTGAGAAGCATCAGGGGTCCCTGAAACAGACCATCCTGCTGGTACTCCTGGAAGTTGATCGCGAAGAGAGGCTGCTAGAACACTAGGGACGGTCAAAGCCGCAATGGAAAGAAGGGAAGCCGACAACATGTTGATCAGCACTAAGAGAGGAAGACTGCTGAATGAAAGACAACAGACAACTGAAGGGGTACTGGTCTGTTTATACCCCTCACGGATAGCTGCTGTCCCTAAGCTCGTCAGTAGCACCTGTGCTCTACGGTGTCGCCTCGCAAGATAGTGGAGCACATGCGGGAAATTGCAGAGCACGATACCTGCAGATAGTGCCCATTCTACTGCAAGAACCTAGATAGCGATCACAGAGGGGTATGCTAAGAATGTGGGCGAGGGCACGGCAAATGCTTAGATCTATGCTTAAGCCTCTCGTGTCCATGGCAGATTGTGGAGTATGGAGGGCCAAAGGCTCGAACCCAGGGGCTTCTAAAGGAAGATCAGTGCATATTCATCATCCTTCACCTGCCTAATCAGATGCTAAGTTGCGACGAAGAGCTTTTACGGCCGCAGATCCGTATACAAGCCTGTAGCCACGACTTCGGTTAGATAGACCCAGAGCAGCATCCAGGGGATGGAAGTGTGAACTTTGTTAATTTGACAAGAGGCACGCAGGGCACGCGACATATCCCGCAAGATGAGCGATAGCGAAAGAGGAAGGTGGAGGTGGACGTCGGCTCGTGTACGAAGCGCGACGGGCGGCATCGGCCAAGCGCGTCCAAGAAGCTTGATGCTTTGACAAGTTTCGGTCTTTAATCCAACCAGCTCGGCTATCATACAAGCGACGGGGTACTCATCAAGGCCATCATGACGGTGATCCTGAGTCTGGTCAGTTAATGCAGATTTACAGAGCGCTCTCATACCTTTCCATACATCGACAACTTGCCGAACACGTCACATCCTCCGGCATCTCCTTTGCTGCACCAGATGGCTTACCTGTCGCCGCCAACAACTCCTCTGTTATCTCAAAGTGGCTAAGATCAATCTTGTATCCGGTCATAGTTGCAAGATGTTTTGCTCTGAATCTTGATCTAGCATTCTTTCACTATGCCTGGCGCCAATTACTCCACGGTTATTTTCTTCCGAGCTCTTTCGACAACTTTAGAAGCGACTGTTGCCGCAAGCATGCTGCAGTCGAAATCGCAGGCGAGGGCATCCTTACTCTTGCTACAGTTGTTCCTTGGTACTACTGTATCCTTGTTTCCCTCTAGGCTCGCTGGTTTCTTCATATGCCGAATTTTTTTCGCCTAAAGCAATTCCGCCGAATCTTTATCGGCACCGAAGCTGGAGCATGCCCGAAATGCTCTAACCATCCTGTTCGTGGATTACGCGGGTAACATGCCTTAAAATGCATGTAGACAAATGTCTACTTTTCTAAGACCATATTTAAGTTGGTGCTGCCATCATTGTCCATCTAGTAACCAAATTTTGGTGAAAAGTATCTTGCATCTCGACAGCTCGCCTACTAATATAGAACATGTCTTATGAGATCATTGATGCTAGCTTGACTGATCACGAATCCTATCTCGAGGAACGCTTGTTGATCACTAAGTCTGGACTTCCTTTATCATTCTAAAGTTCCTCTCTGCTTTTGAGGATCCACAGTCATTTCCGAAATCGAAGTCTGCGTCCACGAGAGGTAGGCGTGCTCCTATGAGCGGCTTGCCGATCTCAGTTGTTTCGTGCTTCTCTACAAGCTCTGTTATGCTAGTAGTCCAGACAAGGAAAGTGCGATAATTTAAACTGTGCCTATAGTCGAGTCTTGCTTGGAAATCTCAGCACTACCGCCTACCTGACTTGATAGCCTTGAAAATGCGCACGGATTCTGGGAACTAGGGCTCCCCTTTACCTCGACGAATCTTGCGTTTTGATATTCAGCAAATATGGAAGGGGTCATCAACAAGGATGGCCGTGTTCGACACTGGCAAGATCCACCACGCTCGATGAAACCGTGTCAGGACACATGACTAGAGCCTCGAATGCTCTCAATAGTGCTACACTCTCAATCGTGCCTTCACGTCATAACCAAATTACTCAAGCAAATTAATATCAACCATCTTCAACCATTACTCTCTTTCATACCTTACAACCTACATCCTCTCAGAAAAAGACCACAAAATGCGTCTACAACGGGTTCTCATCATCACGATACTCGCATGCGAATTTCCTCCATCATATCTCTGGCTTTCAGCCGGAATACGGAGGGGTCTTCTCGTGGACTTAACAATGGGTGATGCCTACTGAGAGTGTCACGTTATAGATGTCTTGATGCACGATACTTTTTAACTTGCAGCGATGTCATTGAGGTACTTCGTCATGAACTTCTTACTAGTTGAGCAAGACGGCATATGACATTGCCTTTCTACAGCTCGCCTTTGCCCTGCGTTGATTCTTGGGTAGAGTGGATGTGGCAGTATTCTGCACAAGAGGATGGTGGGAATGTCCGCCAAGACTCTCTTGGCTCTCCCGCGGCGAAGTCAGTGCGGCTTTGAACAATTGAACCTCTGCGACCAGAATTCTAGACATACCGCAGTCGTAGACGTCGCTATACGCTCGCCATGGCCCTCAACCTCTTTACACGCCTACTCAGGCTGCCAGTCGCCGCGCGCCCCAACTTCGCCGCCCTCAACACCACTCTCCGTACACCGATCGCCTCATCACCACGCACATTCAGCACGTCGTCACCATTCTCGGCCACTTACAACCAAGTCATGCGCGGCTGCCGTGTCGCGCAAAGAGCACGTAAACCTACATCGCCGCAACTGAAGGATCGACCGGAGATGAAGGGTGTATGTGTGCGTGTTGGTATTACTAAGCCCAAGAAGCCCAATTCTGGAGAGCGCAAGGTCGCAAGAGTGAGATTGAGTAACGGAAGAGTCGTTACTGCCTATATTCCTGGTGAAGGTACGTTACAAGAGACGAGGAGAAGGAATAAGGGCTGTTCAGGTCTTGGGATTGAGCGGAGAACGGAATGTAGAAATCATCGCTAACACGATATTCCACAGGTCACAATGTCCAGCAGCATTCTGTTGTCTTGGTCCGCGGTGGTCGTTCCCAGGATTGTCCCGGTGTCAAGTACCATCTCGTCAGAGGTGCCTTGGATCTGGTTTGTTTTTCCTCTCGCTTCCTTGTCGATGGCTATACTAATTATTACTCTAGGGTGGTGTCGGTAACAGAATCACCTCGCGATCCAAGTATGGTACCAAGAAACCCAAGGCTGCCTAAACAACACTCATAACGACATTACATCACATTTCTACCCTGTACTATTTCCGGACTCCCTCTACAGAGACGATCGATGAACGGTCATGAGGTCAAACCCCTCAGTGTTTCATCGTCTTGCTGCAGTCAGAGCTTGGCGCCACGACTTGTTCCAAGCATTCCGACGAGCGACACCACACCAACCGTCTCTTTTCGTCCATCTCTTTTCATGTATTCAACCTCTTCTTGCTTGTTCTCCGAAAGCCCTGAGTCTGGTCAGGTGCATCCGCATGGCGTTAATGGTGGGTGGACTTTGATATGCCATCAGGAATGATGTTGAAAAGGAACAAGACTTTTGGCCAGTCGAACTTCAAACGCGCCGGCGTCTTCCCCTCAAAGATCTGCTATTTTTCTCGTGCGAAAGAAAGATGGCAATCTCAACAAAAACTCAGTAGAAGGTAGCCATGCCGAGCTGAATACATCATGATCTTCAATTGATCTTCACTTCTGCTTCCTGACCACTGTCTTGGGCAAGACCTGACTATTGCGACTGCGCCTACCTAACCGTACTACATAACTCGACCTATGCATGTCTCAATAGTCTCATTCGAGGTATGTGCTACTATCGATACGAGGAGTTACCCCTCCATCCTGTCCATCGTTCCTTCCAGCCTAGCAAAACTGCATAGCTCCCATGAAACGGTCAAGCTGTTTTATTTCTGGGCCTGTTCACGCATATGTCATACTGGGGATATATAATAGCCTTGACTTCCCAAAGCCATCTACAGCATCTTCAATCTGCATCCATTAACTTGATTGAATCTCGAAATTGCTCAAACAGACTTAGATCCATCTTGTTTAGACATTGGCATCAACAAACACGATGCCGCGCCTGCTTGCCTCAGTTGGTCTTCTAAGCTTGCTCAGCAGGTATGCATCATCGATCATCCAAGTCCGACCCCAGGAGAAGCTAATGACTTGATAGCACCGCGTATGCCGCAGCTTGCTCACGCTGCCCCATCTCCATTGCCTATACCACTCCTGCAGGCTGTCCAGCTTTGAACTGCATCTCACCGACCTGCACAGTCACATCTTTTACCACCTATGTCGAGTCCTACTGCAGCACGAAGACTCGTACTGCATGCCCGAGATCGTGCTCTCCCTGCTACACCGAGACTGTCACCATGGAGGACTTCCCAACCATAGTCCCCGACCCAGATCCAGTCCCTCCATCTCCTACCGATGTGTCTTTCCCCGACACTACGGCCAACCCAGGTGGCCCGATCGACTTGCCTTCTCCTACCAGTGTTCCTCCGGTCGGCCTACCTTCTCCCATCAGTGTTTCTTGCGCTCCTTACACTATCACCACAACTGCAGAGGATCCATCATGCACTTTCGACACTTCTACGTGCATCAGGCCTCTTTGCGTATACGAGACCACCACGACTGTCCCTAGCTGTGGAGATGCTGTTACAGAGACCGAGCTCGCTGCATGTGCAACCGAATGTCCGATTGGCTGTGCCACGTTCACGTACACTACTACTGCAGGAGCCGAATCAACTGCAACCGCAGGCACTTTGGATAGACTCTGATGGATGAATGGTAGAACTAAGGAATGTAGGACTGGTGGCGTTGGTTTCGGCTGGTGATTGTGCTTATGTTTGTGTAGCAATAGTCAACATGCATCGCTTTGTTCTCACTATGACATACTACACTCACAACAGCGCCCCTAAGAGCCCCTTGTTTTAGATCCACACAACCGTATCGTGATGTCTGCTTTCCGGACGGTCTATTTCAACAGTGAAAGTCATCGTGCGTCGTTGCAAGTTCTTCTCTTCCCTCGTCTCCATCTGGGGAGAACGGGCCGAGCATTGTGACCTCACTGACCCCATGTGCCTGGCACCCTTGGCCCAAATGTGCCTTGTCGTAGAGGGAAGAATTGCAGAGGGTACGGAGCATAACGAAGAGATTTTCTTTTCTTCCACTGGGCGTAGTTC
Organism: Aureobasidium subglaciale EXF-2481; assembly: GCF_000721755.1. Lineage (NCBI taxonomy): Eukaryota > Fungi > Ascomycota > Dothideomycetes > Dothideales > Saccotheciaceae > Aureobasidium > Aureobasidium subglaciale. The sequence continues at coordinate 947,193 of NW_013566988.1, read as the reverse complement.
ACACCCCAGAGCAAAAGGAAATGCAAAACATACAGCAGCAGGGATTCCCACGTGGTCACCCACCGTAGTACTAATCTGCCGTTCAACTGCTTATGTATGGCAGAGCGGACGGGATGCCCAGTTTTCAGCTGACTGTGGCCGTATGTGTTTGAGGTGGGTGCTTGTTACATTATAATCATCCATCATTTGTTAGCCTACAGCCAGCGCGGTTCACGGTGACAGAAGTCCAAGGACACCGTGCTTTTGCACACACTGTGAACTGTATCCGGAGATCCTCTACGAGATCGTTCCTTGTTGGTCAAACGACTGTGCCCTTTCACAGCTTTCTGTATCGCGTATTCATCGAATCACACGAACAAGGGTACGGAGAAACTTGTTATCGACAAGTGACGTCTGGAAAAGAAAAGGCTGGGGATAACATCTCGGAGCTACTATTATACCCGAACTAGATTACAACACCTTACTCGTAAACTCACCTTTGACTCTCACAACAGCTCCAACATATTTACTGTCAATCAGGAAAAGCAAAATGGCCGAGTCAAAGTATGTCCACTTTGACCAGAAAGATGTGGTGTACAAGACTGTCAACAAGCACGAAATCTCCACAGCAATTCTAGTGCCAAAGAATATCAAGCCTGGGAAACGCCCCTTACTAGTCCATTTCCACGGCGGCTTCTTGATCTGTGGATCGAAGCTCTATGAAGAATGGCATGCGACATGGACTATACAGCTCGCGGCGCAGAAGAATGCCATTCTGGTCTCGCCGAATTACCGTCTCTTGCCAGAAGCAAACGGAGGAGAGATACTCGACGACATTGGCGATTTCTGGTCTTGGGTCAAGACCTCACTACCATCAGAAGTTGCTAAGATGGCAAATGGAGTAGAAATCGACTCAAACAACATCCTCGTAGCCGGAGAATCAGCCGGCGGATACCTAGCCATCCAATCCTCCCTCCTCCACCCAAACTCCGGTATAAAAGCCGTGATTTCACAATACGGCATGCTCGACAACACGATCCCTCAGTTTACTCAAAAAGGACACAAGAATATGGCTGGAGCGCCTCAACAGCCAGAGTCAGAAGTCAATGATTACCTGCACGATATGCAGAAAGGAGCGGTGAGGACGAATACGCATCCATGGGAGATGTGGTTGTTCATCTGTGCCGTCGTGCAGGCTGGGCGATATCTGGAATTCCTGGGTAACGGGGAGGGTGTGCATGCGATTGATAATCTTGAAACAGCCAAGAATGTGCCTGCATGTTGGATTATTCACGGCAAGGAAGATTCACTGGTAAGTGGAAATGCTAGAAGTAAGGCATGACAGACAGTTCATTGATGATGTTTCAATAGGTGCCTATTGAAGCGTCGAACAATTTTGTGAACAAGCTGAGGAACACACATCCGGAGACGCCATTGAGATACACCATACAACCTGGCGAACACGGCTTTGATAATGCAATGTCATTAGACGAGACTTGGGTCAAGGAGGGTTGCGTATGGCTCCAACAATACTGGCCTTGAGCCATGCAGATGTATGCTTGGAGCGAGGTACACAGTAGAGACATGCACAAAAGCCACCTTTATTTGAAAGGCGTCATAGTCAAAGAATTACTCGAGGAGGATCTGAGCATGGCGTATATAGAGGTCGCATCATAGCCCATGGCGGCTAAGGTGGTATGTTCATTATAGATGGCAAACCCTAGGTTTATGGAGATAAGCATCATGGCTGGAAGCTTAAAGACGATACCGACCAAGACACTGCACACGATTGTGGACAGTTGCAAACTTAGTGGGGCCCGAGTGATGAAGCTGCTGCTGTATGATAGCATCTTCCACCAGTCCGGAGGTGTCTCCTCTTGAGCAAACTTGTCACCTTGCGATTTCGTCACAGTCGTCTCTTGGGGTTTGAAATGATGGGCCTTGGAAAATGCACAACGTTCGTCTTCTAGCCGAAGTCACTCATCTGGAACAGTCGAATGCCATACCCACGCGGGCGTCGACCTCAGATGAAACGAGAATGGTTGCGACAATTGTACATGACGACAGCGAGGTCAGGGTCACTGACAGAGAGCTACGATGACATTGCATGCTGCAAGGCCAACTACCGTCATGCACGCGATGGTTTGCGGTCACACGAGAAAGCATCGCAATCCTTCGGCGCAATAGACGAGATATGTCGTCACTGCATGTCAAGAAGAGATTGACACCGAAATAGTGCCAGCGACAGGAGACCAAGCGTGAAAGAGATGGAGTAATACAAACAGAGTGCCGGGGACGGCCGGGGTTCGAAGGTGGGGAGTTCTGGGGCTCATGGTGGCTGGGTCTCGATCCAGGGTGGGTTGTGATGACCGTGCAAAACGGGATTTGACCATGTAATCGAAGTAGGCCCGAGATGGGGATCTTTGAGATTTGGGAGGTAGATTGTGGTTTGTTTGACCGGAACGCACGTGGATGCAGTTCGTCGTGATTGTGACAAGCTTATAGGTAAGGATCTGTCAGGTGTGATTAAAATCAACTCGAACAGAAAGGATCAACATGGCAGCGAACGACGTGCGAAAAATGCAGCCCGGAGAGGCAACCGGCTGGCGCATCACGTGTGGAAAGCAAGCCGGGTCTAAGTGGATCACAGGACGAACTAAATTACCTAAGGTAGCTAAGACACGCCACATGGGAAGTTGCCATGCTCGCTACGAAGTCTTGTACGGCAGTGACTAGCCTATACACAGTAGACAAGCTGGACTGAATTTGAAGAGAGCATAGCTTGAAGCGCGAGAAACGACGACAGGGTGCATTATAAGGTTTTCTGGATAAATTCGAGTGTCCAGGGACTACGGGAAGTTTGATCGGCTCCTACGCGTAGGCGTCGAGATGAAGGTTCGGGCAGCTAAAATATCAATGTATGGGTGCATATTCAGGCCGAGGATGTGGAGAAGGCGCGAGCTTGGCGACAGCGATTTGGAGGGGCCCCAAGTTTCCCGCATTGCATCTTCGAAACCATCTTTCCTACCAATTTGCCTCTTTGCTTGCATGCAAAAGACTCGACGCTTTCTGACCTGACGACGGCGGCGGACGCGATCATCTAGGACCACGAAATGCTGTCAGCCGGCGGCATGCATTATCCACAAGGCTTCGGCCGCATGTCGAATGCCAACATGGTGACGCACCACGACCACAATCAAGCTCCCATGTCTGGACTGGATGCCCTGGCTCAAGGCTCGCAGTATGCATTGCAACAACTCCACGATTCTCACTTGAACCCAGCACCTCAGGAGCACGACGCATTTAGCCAGAACCAGAGCCAGAACCAGAACCAGAACGGGCAGGAGCAGAATGCGAGCAAAGGCGGCAGCAGTAACGGAGCACCAGTGCGACGCAGAATCAGTCGGGCGTGCGACCAATGTAACCAGCTGCGAACAAAGTGCGATGGCAAGACTCCTTGCGCACATTGCGTTGGTATGTTGACAAGACCGACTCGACCATACCCACCCGAAGCCGACTGACGCGTCATAATCCTCAGAATTCGGTCTTAGCTGCGAATACAATCGAGAACGCAAGAAGCGAGGCAAGGCTTCACGCAAAGACATTGCTGCTCAGTCGCAAAACCCGGCGACAGCGACGTCAGACAATGGCGGGAACGACAGTCCAAAGTCGAGCAACGAACAATCCGCTCCCCCGGAAAGCGCCCCCGAGATTGCCCAGAACTCGCTCAAGCGACGAAGGTCAAGCATCCATCACATTGCTCCACCACCGCCGAGAAAGGCCTCGATGCCTGCGCCAGCCTCGCAGACCTTGGCCCCACCTCCAGCTCTACCACCCGCCCAAACACAACAACCACAGCCTCAGCCAACTCATCATTTACCACCACTGAATCTGAACAAAGATGCTGTCCCAGGTGCTCCGAACGATCGCTATTCGAATTTGCGTGCCTCGGTCGACGGTCAAAGTCATCCTAATGCTCTGCCTGCTCCTCGCGCCAATTTATCCACAATACCTGATCGGACTCCTGTTGGCGTTACAAACTACACAGGCTCAATCGACGACTATCACCGCAATGTGCTACAACAACCTCCGTCTGCCGTGACCCATCACCAAATGATGCCTGCTGGTCCTGCGCCGTTGGCCTACACAAATGGCATGCCCTTCAACCCTGAGAGCCCCTATGCTGTACCGAGTCCGCAGAGCCAGAACTTCAACTCGAACTTCAGAATGGGCGAGTCTCCCATCTCAGCACATGGCTTGATGGGAACATCGCCACATGCTGGCTCTCCTGGATGGCTCCAACTACCCTCTCCCTCGGCTGCTCTATATACCAACTTCCAGCAGCCAAATAACCAGACGTTGCGTTACCCTGTACTAAAACCAATCCTCTCCCGCATTTCGGCCATAATACCCATCAGCCTAGCCTGCGACCTCCTCGAGATTTACTTTTCGAGCTCATACAGCAAGTTCATTCAACCTGCCTCTCCTTATGTTCTGGGCATCATATTCCGCAAGAACTCTTTCCTACGCCAAAACAATCCTCGGACTTGCAGTCCGGCGTTACTTGCCAGTATGCTTTGGGTCGGTGCTCAAACTAGCGAATCTGCTTTCTTGACGTCCCCTCCTTCGGCGAGAGGTAAAGTTTGTCAGAAGCTACTGGAACTTACAGTCAGTTTGCTGCGACCGCTTATTCACACACCAACCGAAGGAGCCAATCAAGCTGCAAATCCAGTTGTCAATGGCGTGGCGCTCGGAGGCTTCGGCGTGGCGCTGCACACCGCAAGACACGACAGCGAAGGTGGCTCTACCGGTGCTGCAGGTGCTCTGGATGATGTTGCGACATATATCAACCTCGCCACGGTCGTCTCAGCTAGCGAGTACAAAGCCGCCAGTTTGAGATGGTGGAACGCAGCCTGGTCTCTGGCTAGAGAGCTCAAGCTTGGCAGAGAGCTTCCGCCGAACCCGGATCCCTCCTTACAACAGGACGAGAACGCAATTGCGGATGGCAACGCCGAGAACGACATGGGCATGAATGCACAGCAAGGCTTCAACGCACGGCGATTCAGCGGTATGCCTGCATCAATGTCACAACCAGGTTCCGTGACAGAGGAAGAACGAGAAGAGAGAAGAAGGGCCTGGTGGCTACTATACATTGTCGACAGACATCTGGCTCTTTGCTACAACAGACCACTCTTCCTTCTCGATGCAGAGTGTGAAGGTCTACTACAACCCGAAGATGAATCGGTATATCAGGCTGGCGAGTACTACACGACAGAAAACATGCCCGAAACATACTACCGAAGACGAGGCCCACCACTCGAATGTACTGGACACAGTATCTTCGGCTATTTCCTGCCATTGATGACTATTCTGGGAGAAATCGTCGACCTGAACCACACGCGAAACCACCCAAGATTTGGCATGCGGTTTAGGAATGGTACAGATCTGGATGACATGGCGCATGAGATCAGTCTGCAGCTTGATTCGTATGGTCGAAGTCTAGAGGCATTTGAAGCTCGATTTATACCGACCGAGGGTACTAATCCTGATGGTTCGCACGTCGATAATGCCAGTCCATCAGGTCAATCCACGAGCAGCAATCGTATTACCGAAACTATCCTTCTCACCAAAACAATCGTTGCATATGGAACACATCTGATGCACACACTACACATTCTCCTGAATGGCAAGTGGGATCCTATCTCCCTCTTGGACGATAACGACTTGTGGATATCTTCACAATCCTTCGTCTCTGCTACGGGACATGCTGTATCGGCTGCCGATGCCATCAGCGGTATCCTGGACTACGATCCGGATCTCAGTTTTATGCCATTCTTCTTTGGCATTTATCTTCTGCAAGGCAGCTTCTTGCTGCTGCTGATCGCAGACAAGTTGCAAGGAGAAGCCAGTGCAAGTGTCGTCAAAGCATGCGAGCAGATCGTACGAGCGCATGAAGTCTGTGTTGTGACATTAAACACAGAATATCAGGTCAGTCTCAGTTTCTTCTTCAGACGGGATCACCAACTAATAAATCTTGCAGAGAAACTTCCGAAAAGTGATGCGTAGCGCTCTGAGTCAGGTCCGCGGCCGCAGTCTCGAAGACTTTGGCGAACAACAGCAACGCCGCAGGGAGGTGCTTGCCTTGTACAGATGGACAGGAGACGGTTCCGGACTGGCGTTGTAGATCAACGACAATCTTCAACACAACAAAAAGCGATGATAACAACAATGATATTATGTGGAACTCTGGGCTGCTTGTATGGAGCCGACTGTTTTCTTGCTTTCTTTCCCTTTCTACTTCTCCCAGATACCCTATTCTGTTTCTTAGCATCGCGGTACACAGAACCAAGTTTATTCCTTGTATGCGTTGATTCTGTCTTGCTCTCACCCCTTCGACATCAAGAACACAGAGGTCATCCGTGCTATCCTATTCTTGGCCCAGCAGCGCATTCCTCTTATATCGTGACCACACAACGCGTAATACCAATCCCTAGTAGCTGAATCGAGCAACAGCAAAGGTCAGCCGATCAAGTACCTTGGGCCTGTAGAGAGGCTTGATGAGTCTCCGAGCTGGAGCCAAGTGGTACGGAGATGTCGCAAAAAAGAGAACTTGAAGCAAGAAATCTATTTATTCATTTTTCTAGAGGATATCTATCAAAAAGATCAGTGACCTGCATGATCTAGTCCTATATACTTTTTTGTTCTCAACTCTATCACAAAGATCAGAGTAACCGTCGCAATGGTCGATCTAAACGGTGGGCTTGACACCAGCTTGGCCCTTCTCGTAGGCCTCGACACCCTGCTTGGCAGCCTCTTGTACGGTGACCTTGCCGGCGCTGGAATATGTCAGTCAGTCATGGTCAGTTGTTGCAGGGACCGATGGAGAACTTACACAACTTCCTGAACCTTTGCCTTGATCTGGCTCCAGTCCTCGAAGACGGTGAAGGGGATCTTGTCTCTGACACAGAAGTTGATGAGATCTGTTCCAACAGTTAGCTTCACAGGTTTCCAACCACAGAACAATCTCTCAAGACTCACCATGTCCAGACTTTGCGAAAAGGAGATCAGTCTCCTTGGCAGCACTCAAATCCGAGACACCATCACCGGCGTAGAAAAGGGTAGGGCGCTCCTCAGCAGGCAACTGAGCATAAGGACGAATAGTCAAGCTCTTGTCATGACCAAAGTGCGAGTCGTCATGGTAAACAAGTTCCCAACCACCTTCCTCGTTGACCTGCTTGCCGGGTCTAGCTTGGATGTTGTTGCAGATGACATCAATGTGCTTTGCGTTCTCACCAACCAACTTCTCGAGGATGGCGCGGATGATGGGCTCCATACCAGATGACAAGACGACGGTAGGGATGTTGTTTGCAATGGCCCATTGAAGGTAGTCATTGAAGCCGGGGTCGAGCTTTACATTTTCTGAGACGTATTTGATGCACTCGTCGTATGGCATCTTGACGCTGTCCATCATGCGCTTGAAGGAGTCTCTGTGGTGGGGTCTTAGTTCAGGAGGTAGACTGGAGGTTGGATGTGTAAGTCTACCTGAAGCTCTCGGTGCCGTTCAGAACGTTGAGGTTGCCCTCACGTCTCTTCTCGTAGCCAAAGCCCACATTGTCGGTCTAGCAAAATAGTTAGATCTATAGTAGAGGACGAATGGCCGTTCTTGGAACAGAGTGCTCAAGTCTTGGTCTGGGTCTGAATCGGACTTACCATGAAGTCATTGCCTGCAAACATGTCAGTCTTCCGTTATTGATGCGATGAGAATGTCTGCAATCATGTCGCAAAGTTTGTCTTTGGACATGAAAGTCCTTAGGAAATGTGTAAGGGATCGGCACGAGACATTTGGAGAAATGCTTCTTGACAACTCGAAAGTCAAGGAAATTGTCGTAGGGTGTTGACATGGCCAAATGCGAAGTGTGTGCATAGACATATACTCAATTAGAACAAAAAGATACTTACTGTCAAAGAGGGTGATGGTTCCATCAAAGTCGGTGAAGAAGATGAACTTGGGGTTCGTCTTCATAGCAGGAAGTGATTGAGCCATGATGTGTAATGTGTGACGAACAAAAGATGTAGATCAGAAGAGATAATTCTAACAAGAAAAAAAAAAGATGTCTAGAGATAAGGAATGATATGCAGGGGACCTTGAATCTTGAATATGACAGCAGAGACGCGTTGAGGTCGTAAAAAGTTCGGTCAACCAAGCAATCGAAGCACATGGCTAAACTGCCCCGTCATACGTCAAAGCACCCAAAGGGTAAACAAAAGGGCAAGATTCGGCGCCGATCCCAGGCTTCCGCGGCTCCAACGAGAAAGTGTCCGCTGTTGCTTTCGATCTGCCAATCGAAGCTCTACTCTCCCGGGGCACTTTCTGAAACACAACTGTTTGTTTGAAGCTTTCTTGTGCTTGTGAGGATGAGGTAGCAAAGAGAAGGATTACACAAGAGGAAATGAGCACACCAATACAGCCGTATGCATTGCTACGCAACATTGTCGCCTCTGCAAGGACAAATTCCGTCATAGCACGACCATTCGCATCCCATTGTCGACCCTCGTCTACGAAGCCACATCTTGCACGCAAGCTCCAATGTATCGACAAGAGACAATGGAGCTCTTCGGCATGGAGAGCTGCATCTACACCCGGTCGCAATGATGCCGAAGCAAAGGACGACAAGACGAAAGCTGCCGAAGCTCAAAAGCCGGATGAGAGATTCTACATGCCGCCGCCGCCCGAGCATCTACAGCAAAGGATCGATGCTGCCATTCTGGATGCTGCGAGGTCTGCTGCCCCTGTTCGCCCTCCGCCCAGCCCCAAGCCCCAGGTAGCGCCAGGACCGAAGCCTACACCAATGGTGGAAGAGCAGCCTGTTGAACCAGAAGCTGCGACTACAGCGCCAGAAACACTGCAAGAGACTCAAAACGAGACTTCAGCGGAAGTGTCTGCTGAGGAAGACATTCTAAAAGCAGAGGCAGAGGCCAAAGCAGATGATATTGCCAAAGAGGCCGCTGCTACAGAGGAAGCACTACCTTCGAAACATCGGGAGCAAAGATGGCAATTGTCCAAGCGAGTACAGGAACGCATGGATGAGTTGCTCGCAAAGGCCGCACTTGTCAGTCACACAGTCAACAACTACACCGGCACAGACTACTCTGGCATCGAACGCTTGCGCCGAGACATAATCGATCAAGGTAATTCCCTGCTCACACACGTCTACGATCCTTGGAGTCCATCTGACAAGATCCCAGAGCAACTAGTCAAAGCCGCCCACGCCGAAGTCAACACAGCAAAACTCGCCTACACAACCTCCTACAGCCAACAAGCCGCCTCCCAAAAAGAAGTCGTCGGCCTCCTCGAACGCAAACACTCCTGGTCCGCCGCAGACCTCGAACGCTACATGTCCCTAATCCGCTCCGAGCACCTCAACGAACAAGCCGTACAAGCAGCGAAAGAACACCTCGCAAACGCCGAACGCGAACTCGAAGATGCGCGAGGAAAGCTGGAGAAGAAGGAACGTAAACAATATCACGAAGAGCAAATTTGGAGTGATACGATAAGGAGGAACAGTACGTGGGTTACGTTTGGCCTTATGGGGTTGAATATCTTTTTGCTGTTGGCTAATTTGGTCATATTTGAGCCGTGGAGGAGGAGGAGAATTGTGAGGGAGATCAAGACTGCTCTGGATGAAAAGACAAGCATGGCACCCTCATCGCTTGCTCCTGCTGTGGAAGCAGAGGTGGACAAAGTCATCGAGCCTGCCGATCAAGCACTGGAGAAGCTGGAAGAGCAGGTTGTCGAGAGAGTCGAGGCTGCAGCAGAAGCCATGCCAGAGACGGCAACAGAAGTGGCACCCGATGCCCAACCCGAAGCAATGGCCGACAGCGAAGTGGTGGTCGGAGAGACGGCCTTGGCAGCTGGTGAGGTCCTTCCGGAAGAAGCAGTCGAGATCAGCGACCCCGTCGCCGAGAGCAACGAAGCCGCAGAAGAAGCAATCGAAGAGCCGACACAACGACCAGAGCCCCAGAATTGGGAAGAGAGATTCAATCTCTGGAAGGAGATCCTATCGGCTAAGCTCGCCCTCTACAAAGCTAGATTGCAAGACCTCTTCTCCGAGCGACAAGTCACAGTCAAGAAGATTGATGTGACGACGATAGCTCTCGAGGGCGCTGCAGCGGGTGTGGCAGTAGTCGGGCTCCTGTGGGCGCTGCTCAATACCCGATCATGATGATGAACAAGCCCTTGCACATTGTAAACAAAGCATAACCTGTATATCAAGCACACTGTATTACTATTACTCATTGGAACTCTCCAAATTCACCATCGTCGAAGCCCAAGTCCTGAGCGGAAGGCTGGTTTTGCTGATGTTGGTATTGCCGTCTTGCTGGAGAAGGGCTCTTGGAAGCGGCTTTTACATGTGCCGCCGAAGGCGGAGGGGCGAGAGAAGGCAACGATGCAAAGTCTTCTTCCGAAGCAGGCGGCGGTGGAGGAGCTATTGAGAAGAGTGCATTGCCATCGTCCTTGGATGCATTGCTCGACTGCTGCTGTCTCCTTCCGCGGCCGCCAATCTCAACATGTATGCTTTCTCCCTCTTTCAAGCTGAAGTCCTTCTTTGGCTCTTCGACCGTCTTTCTGCTCATCTGTTGCTGTTGTGCCTGTCCGGGAGCGGCGTTCTGCTCCATACCCAAGAGCTTCCTGGCCTCGGATAGAGTGATGCTGAAGTCGAAGGCGTCTGGTCTCTCTTCAAAGCCCAAGCCTAGAGTTGCTTTCATGCCACCTTCTCCGACCACACGGACGGCGAAGAAGCGACTGCTGTCATTGGCTTGCTCTACCACAGCTGCCGAAGTGTATGGACACGCAGCGAACAAGTCCCCAGTCTTGGCATCCTCGAGGACAAGATCCGTTTTAATTTGATTTGAGAGCGATGTTTCTATGATGCGTAGACGGGCGGTGAAGATCATCTGAGCGGTTGGTCGCGGAGGAGCGGTCCACGATCCGGCGGAGAAGCCTTTGTTCGAGGTAAGAGGTGGGATTTGGTATACATGGACTCGAGGGCAGATGAACAGCACGCGTTGTATGGCCGAGTCTGGCAGAGGGCGACCGGTAGCAGGATCGAGTGTAGTCATATTGTCTCGGGACGTGGATAGATAGATTGTTAGATGAGTGGCACAGCGATAGAAAGACAATCGCCTAGGATTTGTGCTGAGGGGCATTCATCCGGGATCAAGCTAGCGTATCTCCCCGCGTAATGATTCTGTTGTATTTATAGCTGCTTCAGTCCACAATGTCTTTGACAGACCTCACGCAGTCTGCTGAGAGTCTTCGATCTACCGACTCTCGACAGACGTCCAATCTAGCAAAGAACTGTGCCGATCTACAGCCCTTTGTTTCTCAATGTTCATCACGAGGAGAGACAGGATCCTGGCATGTGAAGCTACCCGTCTTGGCGGATCGCTGAGCAAGGCATGAGGGACCATGTCATATATTGTAATCACACCAAAACACGGCGGATACTTGGACGACGGCATGAGTCAAGAGCTTCTCAAAACATGACCTCCCTCCAAAGTGTCCATAGAACAACAAGATGAGCCAGCTCGTGAAAGAAGCCGGCGGAGTGTCGGCGTTGAACTCCGGTCAGAATGACTCGCTAGCCAAAGCTTCTTCACCCGAGAAACAGTCACAGCCAAAAGTTGATGTCGCAGTCGAATATCGAAAACCAAAAGTCAACTTCCACATCGAACCTCCCCCGCCAGTCGTCGACGACACGCAACCACCTACTCGCCCTTCTGTCCTCCGTCTCTCGCTGCTAGACAGCTACTACATGGCCAATATGACAGCCGCCACCAAGGAACAGCAAAACTTCGATGTAGTAGACACATACAAGCGTCTGCTTGCCGACGACCCAGAGCTCACCATGCCCGTCGCTGCTATCGAAGCGCTCGTTCTCGCACTCGCCCACACCCCCGCAACCACTGTGTCTGAAACTCTGGACCTACTCTCAAAACTCACTGCCGAGTTGAAAGCGCGCATTCCCAACCCAATCTCCCTCTCAGCCGGCACCGATCTGTTCCAGCGCTACATCATCACTACCCTGCAAAAACCCAGCGCGGGAAGAAACAGCGACTTCGACACAATCCGCACACATCTGGTTCAAAACGGTCGTCTGTTCGTCGAGCGCGCAAAAGAAGCAAGAGACAAAATCGCCGGCTTCGGCAGACACTTTGTCCGCGACGGCAACACAGTCTTGACAAATGGTGGCTCGCGTGTAGTTGGAGCCCTACTACGCTCAGCCGCAGAAACCAGTGCGGGCTTTGGCGCTCAAGGCAGTATACGTTTCCGTGTCATTTACGTGGTTTCTGATTCCTCGGATGCAGAGAGTAGTGAGAATATTGCTCAATTGCGCAAATTGGGGATTCCAGTGGCTACTATTCCGCCTACGGCTATTGCGTATAGTTTGAATCAGGTTTCGCAGTGTTTCGTGGGTGCCGAGGGTGTTGTGGAGAATGGTGGTATTATCAGCAGATTGGGCACTTATCAGATTGCCATGTTGGCGAAAGCGGCGAATAAGCCCTTCTACGTCGTCTCGGAAAGTCACAAGTTTGTTAGACTGTATCCTCTTGGTCAAACGGACCTGGGCATCGATCAGAACATCGTCGAGTTCAAGACTACCGAGGGTGCTGCCAGTACTGCTGGAAGCGTATCTGCAAAGGATGAGGGTGTTGCAGATATGGATGCACAATCAGATGCAGGCGTCTCTGATAGTGTGGCCAACAACGATGCGGTCGACTTTACAGTAAGTCACTCTGCCCTACGTCAACATGATGATCACAACTAACAATAACCACAGCCACCCAACCTCATCTCTGGCATCATCACAGAGTCTGGAGTTTTGCTGCCATCAGCAGTCAGCGAAGAGCTCATCAAGATTTGGTTCTAGATGCCCGGCCTTGTGTAAGCTCATATTGGGAGCTTGATCGAAACATGCCCATGTACGCACAAGGCAGTGCAAGTGTGTTCGTTGGAAGTATATCACGAGTGGCATACCCCTTATGATACACCAGGGTGCCCTTCGAGATGGATTAGGGGTGTATCTATCAAAGTGAAATGCCCCGTCGAGTCAACGAGAGTCATGATGATCCATGATAATTACGAATGCAAAAGAAGAGAGAGGGGGAGGAGCCGAGAGGCAGAGGCATATAAATCCTTTCACTCCAATCAAGCAGATGGCGAAAAGGCTAGCAAGGAGGATCCGATCACTGGTGCAAGGTGGAGAAAAGTCCAGCGTAAAGAGGCATTTGCACATCATGTAGAACTGCTACGCTTTCGAAGTGCAAACCAGCTCATCTAATTCCTCATCCTCTTTTTCGCAATCTCCTCCAAAGCTTCCGGCGTCAACACAGTATCCAGACCCACCCTCACATCCTTCCGCCCAATTCTTGCCCCAATTAAATTTGGCCTTCACAGCTTCATCAACATCCAAAGCCTGTTCTCGTCGAAATTTATAGATTGCCCAGTCCCGTTCCTCGAAAGTAGTAGCGTTCATCACAGCTTCAGTTTCTGCAATGAGTACTCTCATGTACTGTACTTCTTCTTCTGTTCTCCCTTGTTCGAAATAACTCTTGTATGTGCTGGTTACAGGCTATCAGTACACTCTCAGGTATGGCTGAGAAATGCTCGGGGAGGACTTGTTTGACGTATTGATCTCTCTTCTTCTCGAGCTCTACAATTTCCTCCTGCAGAAGTTGAAGGGGTTTTATAGAGGTGAGCTTTTCGACAGTGCCTGTGTATAGTAAAATTTCATCATTTTTTTTTTTGACGTAGCCATGGCTTGAAATGTGTTCGTGGAATTTTCTCAAAAGGTTTCTTCGTCGTTGCAGCGTTGATCGGTTTGGGCTTCACAATCTTCCCTCATGCTGTCGAACTTTTCTCGTCCCCCCTGGTATCCAAGTCAGGGAGCGGAATTTCTGAATGACATCGCGCGGGTAGGGTATAGCATTGTGCTCAAAGTCACAGATATTGCCATCAGAAGTCTCTGAGAGCGTGAAGTTATGAGTGTTTAGGAAGAGAACGGTGCCGTGGTTTCCTTGCTTGTTCAGGGTGACGTGCCAGGGACGTATGTAGAGGAGTTGGCCCTCGTTGCGGGGGTCGTCGTCGATTGCTTGTTCTGCAGCTCTTTCTTTCTGCTTCTGCTTGAGCTTCGAGGGCTGCTGCTTCGGCTGACGAGTGAGTCTGCTTTTTCCCCGTTCCAGTGCTTCTTCTGCGGATTCTTTTGGGCTAGTTCGACTAGTTCAGCATCATCGAGACCTTGATCCAGAGTCTGTGGAGACCAGGTCATCAGTATCATCCATCTCTTCACTCGAGTGTGTAGAGAGATGATCATCAATCCCCTCCATCTCATCATCCCAATCCCCATCTGCAGAATCATCTTCCTCGGGCTCATCGACAAACGACCACCCCTTGACCTCTTCCACATCCTCCACCTCCTCCATCTCCTCTCCCTCCTCATCCACATCTATACACCTCAAATGCCAGCCTATCGCTTCTTTCCCCCTTCCAATTAACCTCCAACGAAAACAATGGATCTAGCACATTTCCTCCACCAAGCCTCCTCTTTCCCTTCACCCCCTCAAATCGTCCTCAAACTCGCCCCCAAAACAAGAATTTCTCCCCCGATCACTCCCAATAATTCCGGTTCTGATGGCTGTGGTCATGGTAAGGGAGCAGTTGTAATAGATCCACGACTTGTTCTTCTAGTCCAAAAAGAGAGGCTGTTTTTAGGGGGGATTGGTGAGTTGGTGTTTGGGGGGGGGGGGGGGGGGGGGCGTAGGATACGGAATTAGAAGGCAGGTAGCGCATTTGGGAGAGCAAGATGTAGAGTTCATGCATTAGAGAAGCGATAGCAGCGATCTTTGGACGGGGATTCGATGGGGGTGATTGGGTCGTAGAAAGAGACATCTCTTGGTGTTGTGAAAGGATGAAGGAGTTTGACTCGTTCTTCGAGCTCTTCATGGGTTGTAGAGCCTGTCATGTCTGGTTGCACTTGTCGATGGTAGTGAGTTGATGTTGCAAGTCTTGGTGGATAGCATGGTTTTATGTGCCTTTTTGCTGATATTGGACTCCTAGGCAAAGTCGGATCCAGCAGGCAGTAGTAAATCAAACGACGCGTCTTAAAACTCCTGTTTTCATGTATATCAAGCAGACGCCCTTGTCTTACTTCAGCTTGCCAGTCCCTCAGGGGATGTTTAGGAATAATCACCTATCAAGGACTAAACAAGTCAATAGTGACCTGGAATGAGTACCTTGTTGCTGGAGTGACTTGGAGACAGACCGCGGGTCCGAACAGGATGCTCCCCTTAACGGTCTGATATTTGTTTTCGTAATGCTGCTCACTAGCCTCGAGATCACAAAGAATAGGGCGGAGGGGCGCGTCTGCGTGCGAAGATAGTGTTTCTCAAGACGAGGTGGTCAACTCGCTTTTGTGGCGGGCGTCGTGAAGGGGCATAGACACGACATACATGCATACACGCAGTACACTGCAGAAGATGAAGAGCTAGATCAGATGTCACCGAGAGGAGAGACGTGCGAGAAAAAATCGAACTCTCAAAAATCGCTTCATTTATGCTGTGAATCTTCTTCTAACCTGGGGTTTGGAAAACCAATCCGTGTCTATATCTTACATGTCGCTCGCTTTTTTCATTCGTAACCCGCGAGCCTCGGGGGTATATTATATCTCAGAGCAACGGCTCGCGGCAGCCCCATGAACAACATGTCATGAGGAGCGTTTCGTGATAAAGTGGACGTTGTAAAAAGCCTTTGTTCTCTTTCTGATCCCGAGGAGGCACAGCCGACCAGCAGCTCTCCACCTCAGAGGGCATTAGAGTCGTTTAGTCGATGTACTTGGGGAGAGTGGCCATGACACCATCCTTGGCGATGAGCTCCATGGCGGTCGAGATCTCCTTGATGAATTTCTCGTCGTTGCGCAAGTCGTCACCGAAGAGGGACTTGATGCTCAAGAGCTCGTGGGGCTTGATGCCACCAGCCCTGGCCTTGGCCTGGAGTTCCTCGACCATGGGGTCGTCGACGTCGAACTTGTTGCCGGCGTCATCGACACCATTGATGTATCTGAACCAGGCGGCGGCGACGAAGGAGAGACGGCGGAAGTTGTGCTCACCCCAGATCTGTTCAGCGATGGAAGGCATGATGAACTGAGGGATCTTGCCAGAGGCACCGAGACAGATACGAGGAAGCTGATCCATGATGGTGGGGTTGGAGAAGCGCTCCATCAGAGTGTTGCAGTACTGGTCAATGTCGACACCGGGGATGGCGGGAAGAAGGGGCTTGACTTCCTTGTGCATCATCTGCTCGACAAACTTGCGGTAGACAGGGTGGTTGATGACCTCGTGGATGTACTTGAAGCCAGCGAGCTGACCGGGGTAACCGAGAGCGGAGTGGGAACCGTTGAGAAGACGCAGCTTGTGCATTTCGAATTGCTCGACATCGTGGACGTCCTTGACGACCTGGACACCGACCTTCTCGAAGGGAGGGCGGCCGTCGCAGAACTTGTCCTCAACAACCCACTGCATGAAGGGCTCGGTAACAACGGGCCATTCATCCTCAATGCCAAAGTCTTGAGCGAGAGCGGTAATGTCAGTCTTTTCGGTGCGGGGGGTGATACGGTCGACCATTGAGTTGGGGAAGGCGCCCTTCTCGGAGATCCAGCTGGCGAGTTCGGGGTTGGCGAGCTTTGCGTATGAGACGAGCATGTTGCGTGTTATGCTACCGTTCTTCTGCATGTTGTCGCAAGACAGGACAGTGAAGGGGTTGAGGCCGAGCTGGTGGCGTCTCTTCATACCGGCGTAGAGGAAACCGAAGGTGGTCTTGGGCGAGTTCTCGTTCTTGAGATCGTGCTGGATGTCGGGGTGCTCGGCTTGGAGCTCGTGGGTGTTCTCGTTGTAGTAGTAGCCGGACTCGGTGATGGTCATGGAGACAATCTTGGTGTCGGGGTGGGCCATCTTAGCAATGACAGCCTCGCGGTTGTCGGGCGCAAAGAGGAACGAGGTGATGGCGCCATTGACGTTGGCAGAGCTGCCGTCGGCACCACGCTCGATGACAGTGTAGAGGTGGTCCTGCTTCTTCAGGATGTCGCGCATGGAAGCGTCGAAAGGCTGGAGACCGACACCGGCGATGGCATAGTCGCGTACGCCGTGCTTCTCCATCAAGTTGTGGAGGTAGACGGCCAAGTGAGCTCTGTGGAAGCCGCCGACACCAATGTGAACGACACCCTCCTTGGTAGCGCTGCGGTCATAGGTGGGAACTCTGACAGTTGCGCGACCCGACTGGGCGGCAATCTGTCCCAAGTTCTTGCTGATGAGCTTGAGGGAAGATGATGTAGCGTGAGGCATGATGTCTCGCGGTACAGGAGTATGATTGGGAAGAGACGAAGCTCGAGGAAGAAAAGTAGTTATGTACGTGTGCCAGAGAAACGGATGATGTTCGGACGACAAGACTTTTTTTTGGTGAGCCTGCAGAATGCTTGCTTTTCCAACAAGTAACCAAGGGTCTCAATGGCCTCACTGTTGAGTCAACGCGAGTGACGATTGATAACAGTGAACAGACCCGGGAATGACGAAAGTTAGTGGAGCTGTCGGTGACGGAGCCGACCAAAAATTCCAACCCCTTGCCGCCGAACTTTCCGAAACGGTCACTTCGCCGCCACCGAGGAAAATTGTCTAGCAAAACAAAATTCACAGCAGCAGGAACTTCCACGTGGTCACACCGTACTTGTAGCGCTCGGGATCCTAACTCGCCGTTCGAATGTTAATACGTATAGCAGATGCTAATTGATTCCCTTCCGTTCCCGGACAACTGCCCTTAAAACATCCCGATTAGGAGCATTATCTAGCTACTAGGTCGCGGCTGCATTTAGCAAAGCTCGGACCGCCAGCCTGCATTCTGATCTCCAGTCAACTTCGGCCGACGAAGATTACACGCCTTGCAAGACTACCTACCCACCAAACCAGAAATTCATTCCGTTATGTACCCTTGATATGTCCCTTTTGTAGAACCACTTTTGTGTGCCATGTGGGATACATGAGAGCACGAACGATTGCGGTCCCGAGTCTCAATCTCCATCTGCCCGTGATCTCTAGGAGTTGTGTTTGCAGCAATGCCAACGATCATAATGGAACTGAGTGCCATTGTCACAGTGCCGCGATAGAGGCTAGTCGTTGTTGATTTCTGGCACGAGAATGGTAAGAATGCCAAAGTCGGAGGCAAAGATTCGATGGCGAGTGTAAAGGCTCGAAAGAAGATTAAATCGGCTTTAGAACTTCAAATCTGGTTTTAACTTTATAATAACTATAACGTTAGTAGTATACGTAAGTAGTAGGTACTATACTACGACTAAGATTAGTAGATAGGTAGAATAGATAGTAATCTATGTCTCTAGCAATTTCTAGCAAATACACATTATAAGTAGTTACACGGTATACGTTACAATTCTGAAAACTTAAAGCAGTTTGACGGTAGCCGGCTGTCACGGCGCTTGCCTGCAACAAGTGCTGTGGCTGACAGGGTGACCCTGCCCGGGGTCACGTGAGCTGCGGAACCGAGGTTCTGCTAGAGAATGATTATGTAGCCTGTGCCGCTTCTGTGTTTGTAGCTCTTCGAGCTACGTCCTGTCATTAAACCTGCCTGCTGGTTTCACTGCCTAACCGTAGATAGCCTGTTAAATACTACTGTACTCTGCACAGCTGCTCCTTCCACTATACACCCGACCTACCCCCGTGACACCGGCCACACAACACACCGATCGATTAACGACTTTTGCACGGGAGAATAACCGGATTCGGATTACAATACAGATAAGAGTTCTAGGTTACTAGAGACTAGGAAACTAGAGACATAACTGAATTCCGGTCGTCGATGATATAGAGGTTAGGACGGATAGGCCTTTATAAGCATTTCTGCCTACTCGTCGTCTACATCCTCCTTAGCTAAGGCAAAGCCAAAATAGTCTGGAAATTAAAGAGAAGAAGTATTGCAATTCTTTTGTGCAGTGTCACTATTATGCATTAGAATTGAGCGATTAAACGGGCGAGCTGGTCTGATTCAGATGCTGCATGATTTGCTCGAAACCGGGACTTTCCTTCAGATCCGGATGCTTTACTATAAACGCTTCCAGCTGTAGTCTGATTTCCTGAGTCTTCGCTTAGAGAAACACCGGATCTGACATGACATACTCTTTATGTATATCCCTATAAGTGATAGCTGACTGGAATGTCTGCCGCCTTGGGGCTTGGACAAGCTAAGCAGATACGGTATCAACTCTGCTTATTGCCTTTTCCTTGGCTTTAGGCGCTTCTATAAGATAGTCTCTGTCGTACTCAAAAGTTTCTCCGGGTTCCACACTATCGTTATGCCAGCCTAGCACGTCGGCGATGAACCAAGGATATTGAATCACCGCGGGCAGAGGTGCCTCGAATGTCCAATCCCAATCAATGACACTAAGATGTAAGTATGTTTGGTAACAAAGGCAAATGTCCTTAACATACTCCTTCAATTCCAGCCTCTCCTTCACGATAAAATTGTGCGCGTTCATATCCCCATGCGCGATTCCAATCATTGAGAAGACATTAAGATGCTGAGCAATTTGTGGAATCATCGACCTCATCACTATGTAATCGGAGGTCTTGCCCCATTTGCCAGTACCAGCCATACACCTACGGATGGCTTTGTCGATCTCGTTCTCTGGCCGTCTCGAGTATGGCTTGATTGTCGGCGAAGCGCTCACACTTCCTGGGCCTTCGATCCACCAGAGGTCCACCACCTGCCCTGAGGCGCTGCGCTTCTGCGACTATGACATCCTTGAAAAGGGACTCTATATTCAGCTCCATGGTATAAATTATTTCACTGTTCAATGACTACGGAGTATGGAGTAGGAGAAATACGCTTCTCGATGCAGAAGTTCTTATATGTATGTGTTCACCGCGTAGGAGCATGTGGAGAGCGAAGCAGTGTTGTACAACGCACGATTGTTGATCTGCAAAAGACATGGGACAGAGAACACGTTTTCGTTGATCACATACCCGCAACGTCAATGCAGAGACTGAGGAAAAGAACAATGTTGCAAAAGCGAATTTGCGCAAAAGTGCCACTCTAGATAGACTGATCTGACAGGCATGCGCGTAATCAGCAGTTTTCATTCCACCGCAAGCTTTTCCCATCCTTCCGAACCCCACGGATATGATTTATCAGTGAAATACCGGGTTCTTTGTATAATGTTATAGGCCACTTCAGGCTTCGTAGATTTCATGGTGGACGAGGATTATATTGTGGACTTCATGTAACCGAGAGTACAGATCAATGATGACGTGGAACCTCCTTTGCTCGAGTTCAAGTGGTTGGAATTACTCGACAAAGATATTGTGCTTATGCTTTTCTCGCCAATCCTCGATAGAACTGTTGGACCACTTAAGATATTCCTCGATAGCAGAAGTGTACTGGAACCACGAGAAGCCATTGCTATCGAAATCTTTGACGTTCAATCTTAGAATGATTCGAGTTGGCAGAATTTTCGGACGGTGAGTTTGTTCCTCGAGAAGACTATGATCCAATGAATGTGTTTTGTCGTTCGTCATGTTTAATGGCTAAGAAAAAACCAAGGTCTGTTCAAAGCCGGAGCTTCAAGCAGCAGGAAATCCATTTAACAATTTACAGCGCCTTGCGTTCGTGGCCTCTGATCAATGACACGCGTGAACGCAGCAAGAAAGCGAAGCGCCGCACTCGAGATAGTGCATGCAGACTCTCATCGCAGACTCCAATCATATCCGACAATCAGCTTAAAAGATCGACATCAGTCTACTTTCTAGTATGACATGGGTAGTCGCGCAATGGCCGCAAATATTGTTCGGCTTGGTTTTGCAAGCGTCGTCGCTTGCATTGTATTGATCGCAGAGGCAGCAAGACTGCTATCAGTAGAACTTGCGTGATTGCCGGAAATGTTTACTCAAGACGAGCGATCAAGGCCAAGACAAGCGTCGTCGACCCCACGCGAGATGTGAGCAGGCAAGCTAAGTAATCTCAGGTTACAGAGCCGCAGAGCCGCTCGTTTCGCAAAGTAGAACGGTGCTGATATACGAGTGCTGGAGTCTTCCTGGGGGGCTCATTGGGCAAAGACCTACTAGCAAAGAGTATTGTCCGGCGCCAGTGCGCTCATGTAAATTGAGTAGAGTGCATTTTGAGCGGACGATTTGTTGAGTATGAAGTCGACCCTGGTTACCTACGTAAACAGGCTCTACAAAGGAAGTTGAAAAAAAGGAGTACAAGACTTGATCGTGACAACAATGACGTAGAGCGAAAGAAGTAGCTGGAAGGCTGAGCTCCCGCTTCAGCCACACGAGTGGCGAGCAAGGAAAGCCTTTACCATCGTCAGCTCCACTCTTACTCTGCGATCTCCCTGATTATACCTATTTTTCGCATCGACTTACCAGAAAATCATGTCGGAAATTGAGAAGCAACCCCTCATTGAGAACCAGCCTGAGAACAGCTCGCTCGAAGAGCTTCGTTCAAGATGGCAGGAAGCTCGAGCAAACCTCCAGGCAGCCGCCAAAGATCTCTTCACAGCAAGACGCGAGTATGAGCGTGCATGGTCGAAGACGACTCGTGGACGTCTCGCTATTGGCGCTTTCTGCATCTTCATCATCACAATCTGTATCTTGCCTATGGGTGGTCTTTTGATCCTAGGCCTGCTGGACGACGAGCTTCCTGAGGAATACCTGCCAAGAAGAGTGCCCCTAGAGGCACACATCATGAGCAAGTGTCCAGATGCTCGTGACTGTCTTCACGATCTCGTCCTTCCAGCCATGGTCAACGTGAGCAACCTCGTTGATTTCAAGTTGTCTTACATTGGAAAGTAAGTAGTTGCACAATTGTGTGTTACCCCACAGTGGCTGACAGAAACATCAGAACTAGTGACCACGACGATGGCGTCGCCTGCATGCATGGTCCATCTGAGTGCCTGGGCAACTCGATCGAACTTTGCGCAGCTCACATCTATCCTAGCCCAAGAATCCACCTCGGCTTCACGATGTGCATGTCGCGCAACTATTCGGAGATTCCTTCTGAAGACCTCGCCAAGGACTGCGCCCTGGAGCACGGCATCGATTTCGAGAGACTGAACCACTGCCTGAGCGCAGAAGATGGAGAATACTCCAGAAACCTTCTCAAGAAGTCTGTCCAAAGAAGCGCCGAGAAGGGTGTTACCAAGAGCTGCACCATCAGAGTCGACGACAAGAACTGGTGTATTCGCGATGGTGGTGAATGGACGGACTGCGAGAATGGTCACGGGGTCAAGGATTTGGTCGAGGCCATCTATGATCTGAGATGGAAGCACAGCAGTGCCTACCAGGAGTAGAATGTTTGACACGTTCTTGATGTTTCACGTTCTTGATGTTGAACTCATTGTCGCTTCGCTCGAGGGATTGTTAGTCTATTCTCGATTGTTCCTGAAGAGGTTTATCTTTCGATCTGATAATCTAAAGTGGCGTTCGGCGTTGCACCTTCCCTGAACCCCGCAGATCGATCGTGGGCCGATTTTTTCGGCCTGGATCGTTGCGACAAAACCATAAAACTTCTGCTTCACAACACATCCTGTCAAACCATACCGACTCTCTATAACATCACACGCAATATGGCACCCTCGGCGATTTCACCAGAGGAGACTCCTCAAATCCCTAGTGGCGACTCGACCGTTCTCGCTCTCCGCAAGACCCTTACATCTGAGAACGAAGCGCTGGCCGCTCGCTTCCGCGCTCTCTTCTCCCTCAAATACCTGGCCTGCCAGGAGCCTCGTACCGAGAACACCATCCCCGCTATCGATGCCATTGCTGCTGGTTTCGCATCTCCATCCGCTCTCCTCAAGCACGAGCTTGCTTACTGCTTGGGTCAATCGCGCCACGATGCCGCTATTCCTTACCTCCAGAATGTCCTCAGCGATCGTGAAGAAGATCCGATGTGCCGACACGAAGCAGCTGAGGCCA
The DNA here is from genome assembly GCF_000721755.1 of Aureobasidium subglaciale EXF-2481. Classification (NCBI taxonomy): domain Eukaryota; kingdom Fungi; phylum Ascomycota; class Dothideomycetes; order Dothideales; family Saccotheciaceae; genus Aureobasidium; species Aureobasidium subglaciale. The sequence goes on along the minus strand of NW_013566988.1, from coordinate 924,180 downwards.
TCGGTGCTCTGGGTGATAAGGGCAGCCTGAAGCTTCTTATTGAGCGAAGAGACGATGAGAATGAGGAGACGGTTGTCAAGGAGACTTGCGATATTGCCGTTGGTCGCATCGAATGGGAGCACTCAGACGCAGGAAAGTTGGAGAAGCTGAAGCAAAGGTAGGCTCTCAGACTATACGGATGACTCTTTGTGGATGAAACCCTTACTGACCCAAACACAGTGACTTTGCCTCAATCGATCCTGCCCCTCCTCTCGCTATCGCCGCAAAGCAGCCCTCAATCGAAGAGCTCGAACAGACCCTGCTTGACTCCAAGCTGTCTCTCTTTGATCGCTACCGTGCCATGTTCGCACTGCGCGATCTTTGCTCTCCGCCCGACCTCCCGTCCGCTGTTCCTGCCATCAACGCCCTCGCACGCGGCTTCACAGATTCCTCCGCACTTTTCCGCCACGAGATCGCCTTCGTATTCGGCCAGCTCTCACACCCTGCTTCCATTCCCGCTCTCACCGGAGCACTAAGCAATCTCAAGGAGAGTAGCATGGTGCGCCACGAAGCTGCTGAAGCTCTCGGCAGTCTGGGTGACGAGGAGGGTGTGGAAGAGACCCTAAAGGGTTTCCTGAACGATCCTGATCAGGTCGTCAGAGATAGTATTATCGTCGCATTGGACATGGCCGAATTCGAGAAGAACGGCGAGATGGAGTATGCAACTGTTCCTGTTGCTGCTTAGAGTGAAGCATTACGAATTCAGGCGTTTGAAGATAAAAGGACAACCCGGATGGAGTTTTGGAAATGTCAGACAAGACAATGAAATGTTTACAATCTACCTCGATAACGGTACTCTGCACAAAGTAGTCTTGATTTCGACTCATTCTCTACTGTGTTCACAGTGAAACGGTGAAAAGACAAGGAAGGTCATGGCGAAACCTAGATCCTTCTCAAATACACTCAGTGTGGAAGACTACTTCTTATTATGTGACAGACGAATTGCGGAGAGGATTGGAAAGAGCGGGAGATCGGTGCTCAATTTGAGCCCAAAGAGGCAGGCGGTGAAAGCGGACGCGGCAGGTACCTGCCTAAGCAACTCTCTTTCCCAAGATTCCATCTCTCAAGTGGCACTTGCCCAACTTAGCATTGATTTGCTGTGCGTTCGCATTATCCAGAACGACACTATCTCTTTGACCCAGACCGGAAGACACGCGACCACTGTATATCCATCATCGACTCTCCAGGCTTCGGTGTCGCCAGTAAATGTAGCCATGTTATGAAAACAGCACCTTTGAACTCGTAGTTCACATTCACAATGGCGCATCCTAATGGCGCAAACTACACGAATGGGAACCGCAAGCCTATGCGTGTTCCTTCAGTTGCGGAGGCTCTACCATTCTCGCCATTCACGTCTATCGTGCCCTTCACTCTCGGTATTGTAGATTGGACCCTCAAAGGCTCGGACAATAGCTGATTGTTCAACACAGACGCCATACCTCCTCCCTTGGCCCTTCCCTCCGCTCCCGCGCAGATCTTCTCGTCCGAAGAACAAAAGATCTCGGCTCATGGAATGCTAGAGCGACTTGATGCACAAGCCAACAATGCTGAAAGAGCCTCGGAACAATTGACCAGGACGCTGGAATCTGTCCAACACCTTCTCAACTCGGATAACCTCACTCAGTACCGCTTTAACAGACCTGCCAGATTCGCGCAGAGCAAGTCTCGTCCGACTCAGACTACTGCGACCCCGTCCAAGAACCAGCTCGGCTCCTTTGCAAAGATGGTCCTCGACAAGACTATTCCGTCTCACTACGCTGCAGAAAAAGCCAACCTACCTACGCCATCTCCGGCACCGCTTGTCAAGCCACCAAAACCACAGTCTCATGTTGCACCAGCGGTGACCACTTCTGTTCAGCCACAGCACAATCAGAGTCTCCATCAGTCAACAATCCCGGTGCCACAATCATCTGCAAGGCAATCTACCGTCCCTACGTCCATATCTCAGCCACAAATCGCCGTTCCGATCACTCTCTCATCGGCTCCTTCGCCTCATCAATCCAGTCAATCTGCAAAAGCCAATGGTGTTCCTCAAGCGCACCCACAAAGTTCTCAGCCTAGTTCCCAGAGGTCCAGCATCGCCGTTGTGATACCCAAACCCCTCACAGAAGCACAACGTGCTCAGTATACTCATGTACCGGACACAATCAGAGTCCTCAGCGCATCGCAGACGTCAAAGACAGATGCTCAAAAGCATGCAGACTTTCAGGCCGATCAACGACTGACTTCGGCAAGCATTGCTCAGCAAGAAAAGGCAAATTCTGCCGTGTCTAAGCTCAGAAACTTGATAGCCGAGATATTCGAAGCCGAGGACCAGATGCAGGCAGACACTTCTGGGATGGTCTCCTCCAATGCTGCCCGATTCTTCAATACCGACGACGCGATTGAGGGCACACCAGTCCTGCAAGCGACAATCCAAGCGCAACTTGATAGTGCGCTATACAAAGTCGTTGCAAATGCCCGTCTTTCAAGCATTGACGTCGGCGATCTTGGCCGTATACAACGTTTGTGTGACCATGCTGCCACCGCTGCAGGTACGATTAACTATCGCATCGACGGTGATACACCGCAAGAGGTCGATGAATGGCTTCACGGCATTGGTGTTGGAGAGCAAGGTTTGACTGCTTGCAAAACTTTACTGCGCATTATGACAGCTGGTCGTGAAGAGAAGCAGCTGTATTCAGAAGAAACTCTTACGACTCTTTTGAACAGTCTCATTCATATCGTCGAGACTTGCATCATCCCCATAGTCGAGATGAGAAGTAATGGAGATATGGCGGATGCCTTCAAACTCGCTTCTTCTCAAAGCAAGTATCTCAATCAAATCTTGACTGCTTGCATCCGAGTCATCAAGCTGCTGGGCGATCTCATTGCAAAGACTGATGTCGATGAGCGCGCCATCGTTTCTGCCGAATTTATTTGCAAGACGTTGGTCTTCGTCGAGAACGCAACGTCCGAGAAAGACTCTGCACTCGGTATTCAGAGGTTTGAGACCGCTCGTAGAGCTGCAATGGATGTGCTTGCAAAGATCTTCGCCCGTTACCCCGAACAAAGACAATCGATATTCGACGAGATCTTGACTTCTCTCGAGAAGCTCCCAGTAGGTCGACAAAGCGCTCGTCAATTCAAAATGGTCGATGCAAAACCGATTCAACTTGTGTCAGCTCTACTCATGAGACTGGTCCAGACCAGTGCCACGCGTATGGAAGTCAAGACGAAACACATCTCTGAAGAAGCGAACAGTGAAGAGAATGTCGACGAGGACTCTGGGTCTTCTGAAGAAGACGCTGATGCAGACTCGGACTTCGACAATGCGACAGAGAAGAAACATCGACCTAAGCCGAAGCCCAGGCAAAAGAAACGAACGAGCGAGGGACCTGAAGATCTGGCGTCTGTCACCAACCCTCTGTTCGAAGCAGCTTATAGAGACGCCCATTATGTTGTCAATTACATGGTTCAGCGTGCTCTGACCTCGACAAAATCAGGAGATCAGCCGTACAGAAATCTTCTTGACATCTTCACTGAGGACTTTCTGAATGTTTTAGGCAATACTGATTGGCCCGCAGCGGAGATGTTCCTCCGTGTGCTCTTGGCCAAGATGTTTGAATTGTCAGAGAATCACAAGGGTTCTGCTCCCTCAAAAGCCATGGCTTTGGAGTTGATGGGCGGCATGGCCTCGCGCATCACCGAACTACGTCTGCAAGCACAATCGGCATCTCGTCAACCCAACACAGAGCGCTCTGAAGTTACGGCCAAGCTTTTGCAGATACATGAGAGTATTGTGGCAGAACAAATTGAAGAGGACGAGTTGCTGTCTTTTGATGGCCCGTATAGAATCGTGCTCGAATATCTCCAAGCTAGAGGCACGGAAAATTCAGAGTTGCTGACTGCGCGTGGTTATCATACCATCCAGTGGGCTAAACAAATTCTCCAGCCCAGTTCTGAAACCACGAAGTCGGCAGAAGTTGAGAATCGTCTCGCGTTTATGATCAAGGACACGACCTGGCTCGAAACGGAGTACGATTTCAAAGCAGTGACTACAGAAGATGGCAGATTCGCAGCAGTCTTGATTACCATGAATCTCCCTTTCTGTCGTGCCTTCAACAAGATCTTTAGCAAGCTTCTTGGCACCATGGCTGGCGACCAAGCTTCATTGCGGAGCAAAAGCTTGAAGAGCATCGAACAACTTCTGGAGATGGATCCTTCAATCCTTGATCAGGGAACGTTCTTCATCAACAGCATTATCAGATGTCTGCAAGACAACTCCACCCAGGTACGAGACTCTGCTCTTGGTCTGATCGCTAAATGTCTTTCGCTGCGTCCAAAACTAGATACTATGCTATATGAGCGCGTCATCTTTCGAGCCCAGGACGCCAATTTGCATGTTAGAAAACGTGCAATGAAGATGTTGAAAGACATGTACCTTCGCAACGACGCTTTGACTATGAAAGCGTTGATCGCCGACACTCTCATAAGCAGAGTCAATGATGCCGATGAGAGCATTGTTGAGCTTGCCCGTCACACTTTCGAGGATATCTGGATGACACCTTTCCATACGGTTCCTGGTGCTGACCCCGACACGATGAGAAAAAAGCTTCGTCTTCGCGAGCAGACGAGCTTGGTCATCAACATTGTCAAGCGAAAGACTGAAACTACAGAGGCAGTCCTGCCCGAACTCTTGCAGCAAATTTTGTCAGACAAATCCAAGACGGCTAAGGCCAATACTGTGGTGTGCAAAGAGATGGTAAAGCTTATGTTCGACGCTATCATCGATCCAAGCGAGCTTCCAGAAAGTCCCCCTCAACAAAACGTCCTGCAAACGCTCACCATCTTTGCTGCGGCTAATGCAAAGCTGTTCGCGCCCGATCAGCTCCAGACCCTCCAGCCTTATGTCAAGAATCTCAGTTCCGAGGACAACCTGCTGGTATACCGTTCGGCAATTGTCATTTTACGTCACACTCTGCCTCATATGAAGAATCTTAACCGAGACTTCCTGGTTAACATACAACAAGCTCTACTTGGAAGCTTTACTAGACTTCCACCAGCAGAGCTCAAAGAAGTTGCTACCTGCCTTTGGACTCTAGATGGCGAACTCCACAATACCGAAAGACTCGTGAAAGTTACACTTTCGCTCTATGATCAGATCAAGCGAGGCTTGCCTGTTGATATGAACAGCAATCAAGCCGCCGCTCAGAAGACAAGGCGGCTCATCACCATCGCTGGCCATTTCGGAAAAGCTTTCAATCTTGACTCACATCTCAGTTCTTTCAAGGAGAAATTCCCGGACTACAAGGGCGAACACGTAGCATTCTTGGCCGTAGACTTGATCTGCCCTTTCACAAGCCCAAATCAGCCTATGGTTCTTCGTCAAGCCGCACTTGATAGTGTTTGCATGCTATGCCAGGCATGGCCTGGTCAGTTGATGCGTACTGATGTCTGTAACGCCTTCAAGCTGGCCCTGGAGTCAGACGATCAGCAACTACCAATGACCATGATCGTAGGTCTCAAGGACTTTTACTGTGCTGGGGACAAGCCAGGCGAGTCAAGTCTAGTACAAGTCGGTACTGGTGTGGAGGCTGGCACGGAGCGGCTAGGGAATACTTACATAGCTACCGACCGTGACGGTGCAGCCACATCTATTGCTCAGCAATTCCTAGCGAAGATCCGCAACGTCGCTCTCACTTCGGCCGACGCCCTTGCTTTCAATGCCGTCCAGGTCGTCGCTAGTATTGGCCGCCAGGGTCTTGTCCATCCCAAAGAGACCGGACCGTGCTTTATCGCACTTGAAACCTGTCCAGATGCGAAGATAGCCGCTTTCGCCTTCCAGGAACACATGGGGCTTTACAGCAAACACGAAGCGATGTTTGAGAAAGAGCACATTGGCGCTATCCACCAGGCTTTTACGTACCAGCGAGATGTAGCTAAAAGCGACCAGGGATACACCGGTAGTCCACCAACTTCCAAAATGCATCATTTCTGGGAGGTCATCAAGACTGGAAAGGCGAAAATTCGCATCAAGTTTTTGACGGCAATTTGCGGCAAAGCAGGAGTGGGCTTCGACATGTCGAAGTTGGACATGTCAGGCACTCTCCCTTCTCACGTCGCGTTCACCCGATTCGTCTCGGAGAATCTAGCCTTCTTCGACTATGCCAAGTTCGACGAGCTCCAACACCTGATTGACTGCATCGAAAAGTTGATGGCCAATACTGGCACGCCTGTCGCTCACATGGTTGACGTGGATATTCTCCGCGTCCTCATCGAAAAAGACGTCCCCATGATTGATTCTGAGAACGGTCTTCCGAACGAGACAGCTGCTAACGAAGGCCAAGGGAAGTCTGTTGCTCCAGGCCGTTTACGCGAGCTCACGGTATATGTCCAAGTTCTTCTCCTTCTATGGGAGCTACGTACGTATCTTCGTCGCCTCTGGAATGTCAGCAGACATCAGGCCGCAGCAACGAAAGGAAAGGCCAGCAAGGAAGTTGTCCGCGCACTACAACGCATTCCAAATTCCACCAACCTGACTGAGAGATACCTTGCGCGTAATCAAGAAATCATGAGAGCTTTAGAGACACCCGAAGGCCAACTCAATCTTTGCAGCTCTTTCTCAGAGGTGATGGCGGTGGATAGTGAGCTCAAGGTCGACAAGGAGGATGCAGAAGAAGAGATGGATACTTCGATGACAATGAACGGGGACGGTTATGAGACCCCGAGCGAGAGAGGCGAGAGTGCCACACCCGGCAGCGGACAGAAGCGTGGTCGTAAGAGAAAGAGCATAGACTCTTCGCAGAACACTCCAAGGAAGAAGGGACGACCAAGGAAGAACTCGAGTGTGCAAGGTCGCTCTGTCTCTTTCGCATGATGACATGAGTTTACGGTTCGCTGGGACTTGATGGAACTCAATCGATATGTAGCACAGCACATAGCTACCACGCACAGCGCGCTGCGCCGTCTTGCTCCTCATGCTCAGACAGTTGGTTGTTTAGTGGATGGCCTAAGGAGAAGAATCTGGGGTGATGGCTAGATCGTAATAGCTATCTCAACTCGAGCAAAATAAGTTTTATGACCGCCTCCCAGCCACGTGCGACGACAAGTAGCCATCTCGCTTCCGATGACCACGTAGATAACGCAACCTTCAACAGATGAGATTGGTTGTGCCAATGCACGCGCTCTGCATTCATTCAGGAAGGCGCAACCAGGAAGCTTCTTGAAGCAGGAGCAAACGGGTATGTCCCTTTCACGATAAGATCTCAGTAGCAGATGATCGTGAGCTTACAAAGTGGATCATCTTGTATTTTGTTTGACTGACTATAGAGGACCGCGCAACGTTGGCGAGACATCTCTTCTGAATACGATGTTAGCACAGGCCAGAGCAGTCATGTTCAGGTAAACCAACTCAATTGTAATCACATCACACTGTTGTGACTCAACAGTGGCTCGTCATCGATCGAATCGACGCGTGGAGCATGCATGACTCCTGTCTATCGATCTATACGAGCTGTCACTTCAGAGAATATCCAGAATACCATGCACAGCACTGCAACACCGAACACAATCGCCAACTTCTACACCACTCTGGCGAAGATGGTTTCTATAAACCTCGACTCGGCGGCCAAAGACGTGCAGCAAAGTCGTCTAACTCTGGACACAGCACTCAAAGACGTGCAGCAAGGTCGGAAGTACAATCATCATGCCTTGAACCTTCCTGAGATCTGGTTGAATATCGCATCGCAGGTATTTCGTCTCATGACCGCCATTTGATAGCATTTACACTGGTAAAATACTTTACAGCTCGATAAGCCTTACGACCTCCGGAACTTGGCCTTGGTCTGCCATAACGCACACTTCGCAGCCCTATCGTGTCTGTATCGTTGAGTGCTTCTGGTCTTCAACGAGCATGAACAGCAAGTGCTCGACAACTTCGTGTCTGCAACGAATCCTGGTCTTCAATAACTCCGTCACCTGACCATCGTGCCACAATTCTCTGCGGAATTTCTACCTACTGAGGAAGAGACAGGGCGTGATATCGACTGTGCAACGCGCAAACTACTCTATGCTCTACCTTACGGCAACATCCGATCTCTCGGCTCTTACAGACCGCTTGATGAAGAGATGACTTCACATGTCACAAAAGTGAGCAAGCTGCACGGTCATGTCATAATATTCAGTGGTCCACCCCTCAAATGCATGTACACAATGTACACACTCGACGAGAAGGGTGTTGCGCCAGCAACAGAATCTGAACAGCAAGCTCTAGGAAAAGCTTCGAGAAGATGGACACGTCTCGGAATAGTGTCACACATGAACAGGATACATACGAGTTTGGAGAGAATGATACAGAGCCTTGGAGTCTAAATACTACGGTACAGCACAAGATAGATGCGAGCCAGAGAGTCTGGATACTACTATGCAGCACGTGAGAGATGCGAGTCAGAGCCTGGGACAGCATCTCGGATCTTAGATCATGCTGGTTCGTGAAAGCTTTCTGTCTTCCACGCCGTCAGCCCGAAACGTCGGACATGGCAAGCGAAAGACAGGGATGCTTCGCTCCAACGACTTATGGTATGCAGCGGCGATATCGAAATACAGTCAGGGCATGGAAGGTTGCAAGGAGCTTCGAATCACATTAACCATTCATGTCACTCGCAAAAGGACAGTCAAGAAACGTTATAGATCTAGTGATAGGTTAGATGCGCTTTTCTGTCTCATATAATAAGGAGAAAAGAACGATCAAGGTGTGGTTGGAATGGAAAAAGAATGAGTGTGGCCTTTTCGTCGGTGAATATCATCTTGTTCCCCATCTCAAAACCTGCCTGAAAATCTGAACTAGATGCCCATGTGCCGGCTTTCGATGATGATCGCGTGCCAGTCTCATTCACTGACCAGTCGTTTCGCCTTCGAGATGCTGCTTGAGGGCCTCGGTCTGCTGTTTCTGGAATTCCTCAAGATCTTCCAGCAAGGCTGCGTTGATCTGCGCCTTTATCCTGTTTCTGATCTCTGTCATCACAGCCTCGTCGAAGATGGTGGTGCGGACTCTCTCCGTCACCTTGGCGACAAGAACGGTGCTCAGTAGCTCAGACCGGTTGTAGTAGAGAGGTGCGACGGCATTGTTGACCCTGATAGATCCTGCAGTGCGCATGACTTCCTCATCAATGATGGCTTCGAGTCTGGAATTTATGCAGAGTCTTTAGGATTTGTCAGTGAAAGTCGCATGCTTCTAGTTTAGACGAACTCATTCAGTAATCTGCGTCTCGGCTTCCTGAATACGCAGGTCTCCGGCGTTGATGTGATTTACGACTCTTCTGAGCATGTGTGCCTCTTGATCCGGAAACTCGAAGTTACTCCTCTGGATCCACACAGCAGATTCGAGAGCTGATCTGATATCTCTTCTTGCGACAGTCCGGTGGAACTTGGTGTCTGTTGGCTCTCCGCGACGTGACATGTTCTTTTCTTTGTCAATATATCTATGTGCGAAACTGATGACAGGACTGATGATTCGAGGCTGTTGGCTTGGGCTAGCGATGTGACAAAGTGGCAAGGAGACAAGCGGACGACACTCGTGTGTATGGCAAGCTGAGAATTCAATGTAGCCTCAGTGAAAGTAGGGTGTGACAAGTTCAATGAATCCTCGTCACTGAGCTCTTTTGATGCAGTAGTGATTAGCCTATGCTACTTCCGAAAGCTGTATAGCTCGGGTTCGCTCTCCCAAGTCTGGAGCGCTTCCGTTCTACAAGTCGTGGCTCAATTTGACGGGCTAGATGAGTTCAATCATCTTCATCCTCGTCTTCCTCATCTCCCTGCTGCAACTGAGCTCTGACTGTCTCGATATTCTCCTTGTGGACGTTCTCAACCATTTCCAACACTGCAAGATCGACTTTCTCCTTGATCTTCTCCTCCAAGATACCTCTAATAGCTTTGGTGAAGATGGTGTCGACATTCTGCAGCACGATGTTGGTAATGGTCTCTTCGAGGTCGCTGCCCGCATCTCCGAAGCCGAGGAGCTCTTGGATGGCATCGTCTTCGCTCAGAGTGTCGGTTTTGCGAATGATGACTTTGCTGATGAGCTTCTTGACGATGGCATCGGCATCAGTTTCGATCATGCTATCGAAAGTTAGATATTAACGTACATAGAATAAAGCAGATACTCAACAGCTCGCTCGCTTACCTTTCAGATCCGGCTTGGAGGCTCTCTAGTGCGTGCTTGCACACAGTCAGAGATTCCCTCATGTTGGTTGTAAGTGTGGCATCGATGTTGCTGGTAGCGAAAAATGAAGTCAGAGAAAGCGCATCTGTGACAGCATTCTTGATCTGGCGCGTGCTCTCCGAGAACAAAGCCTTTGGCACTTTGACGATTGTACGCTTGCGCTTGTTTGGTTTGCTGACTCTGTGTTGCATCTTGGCTAATTTCGACGTGTTTATCTGAAGGTGGTGTCGTTGGAGTAAAAGAGACGGAGAGTAAGGGCTGAAGAAAACTATTTTGTAGACTTGATGTGAGGTGGGAGTCAAGAATATCGGAATATTGAAGTGAGAGGGCGGACAGATTGAGCCAGTCTCTCAATGGACATATTTCGAAGCTCGAGAAAGATCATGCCTTTTCACAACGTTGTATACTGCTCAGGCGTGACACGGAGAGCCCAGATTATCACACTTGTCTGTCTGAGGCTTACGAAAGTATATTAGCAGCATCTCCTAGACATCGATTACCTATTTCGTAGCTGTAAAAAGGCATAATGTATTTCCAGATGTATGAATCTTCTGAGGAGAGAGCTAAAATCACAACCTCTTAGCGGACAGGTCATAGTATCTCAAAATTATCCTGCATTTCGACAGCGCATTGTGTGAACAGCGCACACAGAGGAGAGTCAAACTTCTTATCCACTTTCCGCCCCGGACTTCTGTATACTGAGGTTATCTCGCTGACGTAGTCACTAATTTTAGAGGTTGAAAAAAGGCACAGTGATTTTCGAAACCTGAGAGTCGTTCGAGAGAGCACGTAACTTCGAGTCTCTCGGTGGGCGTTCTGAGATACCTTAAAAACATCTGGCATTTCTACAGGAGTATCATACTGTCAGCTCTCATGCTGGGAGAGTATTCTGTCATACAGTTTGCCCCGGGTCCATGTATCAATACACGGTATATCATGTTAATTATTCAAAATTTTGGTAGCTGTCAAAAGGCACAATGATTTTCAAGATCTCTGAATTGTTCGTAGAATAGCTATATAAGCAATGTTTCGTCGTCGACCGCCTCTACTCCTCGAATCTAGCCCGTACTTCAGCGAGCTGTCTATCTAGCTTCTGGATGAAGTAATCGTAATGGTGCTCTGTGATTACAAGCAGAGCTCTCCTTGTTTCGATCCTGACCGCGTCACCAACCTCTCTGACGGGCACTTTTGCGAGCTCGTTCACAGCCTGCTCGATCCACTTTCTGAAGCTGGCTTTACCCTCTTCTTCTTCTTCTGCGTCCATGGCTGCCCACATTGTTTTGGCGATAAAATTTGGTTCCGAAGGCAATTTTATGGCGGTGTCGTCGAGCAAAGCCTGAGCCTCGACTCTCACCAGGGCTCTCAGCTGCTCTCGAAATGTCTCCCAAGCGGTGCTATATTGAATCAGTACAATTCTCCAGTCGTTGCATGTCAATACTGACTTGAGCTGAGCTTGAGGTGGCTCTCCGAGGGTGGGTGTCTCGCTGATGGTAGCCTGATTGGATGCAGGGTCATTTTCAGATCTGGTGGCACTGCTTCTGGAGACCTGAGTGGTGTTGATTTCGGCGGCAGGAGGATCGTTGAAAACAGCCTCATTTAAGGTAGCATCTTGTTCGATCCTGGAGGTAGAGGTGACGAGAGTATCCGTTCTCGGCATTGCTGGGGTAGAAAGTGAAGACGATGCATTTGAGCTGTGGCGTGTGTTGTAGAGGCGTTGCTTCTTCGCGGGAGGCTCTTGCATAGTGTTACTTTCAGAAGACATACGATGGCGTTCCTCGAAACTCTCAGGATGATGCTTCTTGATCCAAACGCCTTGCTCTTGCCACACCGACTCGAACTGCTCGCGAAACTGCTTGCCCTGTTCGTATACAGCGCTGGGAGGATGGCCAGCGTTGAAAACGTCGCAGTTGTCGAACATCAGATCGAAATCGCGCTTAAAAGCGACAGCGCTATCGTAGCCATCATTTTGAAGCTTAGAAGTGATCGTGGCGATGTCTATGGGTGCTTGAATGACATTACGATACGTAGGAACCTTGGTAGCATCGACTGGGCCTTTGAAAGAGACCACGTACTTGCGATGTTTGTGGCGACGAAACTCGTCGAGCACGTACTGACAGAAGAGTTGATCAATTTGCTCCATCGTTGTATCAGTTGATTGATCGACTGATCAAAGGTGTGTGTGTGGTGGATACTGAACAAGGAAGGGTTTGGCGCGGCACAAAGAAATCCGGCGTCGACCACACATGATCAAACGACTAAGCTTGAACCACGTCTCCCACACGACATTTTTCGTCTTTCAACACTGTTCCGAAAGTGCACTTGAATGTGGTGTGCCCGGACTCCCAACCAGCGGTTCCACAAACATCCTTACAGGATTGGCAGCTGCTTTCTTCGTAGAAAGGAGATTTTGTCATCTGAGGCACCTCACGATCCACTATCATCGCGAGACGCATGAAGGTATGTGTCAAGGACCGGCCCTCACTTCATCGATCCGGGTCGTTTCGTCCCACACTAGTGGCGGTCGCAGTGCAGAAGAAACGGGGTACGACCTGTGGGTGCTCTCTCTCCCTCTCTCACAATGGGAGGACCATTCGAACTGCGTATTCAAATCACCAACTCAAAGAGACACCCGTAATCGATACTGGGTACTTGATCTCTACATAGCTTGGACTTGCAGTGATGGTGATTGATAGATATAGCATAGACCGATCGCTTGCAACTCGAGTCCAAAGACAGTTTACATCTTATCTGCTAAAGCCGTTTTCTATCGGGGCATTGCTCCATTCTCTCTTCCAGATAATCATGAGCTGAGGGTTGTAGTGGGGAGGATACTTGTGAAGCATCTTCTTGTCTCGACAGGGCTGAGGTATACTTCTTACGCATGCAAGAGTGTCATTTGGAAGTAGTCCTTGTATCCCGTTCTTCCATAATATCTGATTGTTTGAGCAAAGTTTTCTGTGATACCCTCCGAAGCTCTCGCATTTCGTCCTTGTTGAGCTCCATTAACGTTTCATGCAGTCAAACGATAGCGCTTTGCCCTTTGCTTGACGTTCCAGTCACTCCTCGCCTGTGTTGCTCACACTCTCGATGAGTCTGGTCGCATCTGCGGCAAATGTCTGCGCAACACGTTGGGTCTCCTCCGCAATTGTCTCCACAAGAGCCTCTGTGACAGCAGCTGCAACGCCCTTGCCCATAACGTCCCTCATAGACATCATTCCGACCTTTTCACAAGCCCTCTTGTACCATTTCCCGTTGGTGCGATCCATCTGATGAGGTGCGTTCAAGAGGTAGTTGCCGAATACACGAGTACTGGAAGGGAAGTCGCCGTCAGGGGTGAAGTCAAAAGCTCCGGCCTGCTTTTCCATCTCTTGACGGACCATCTTGATAGATTGGCTAAGGAGACCATCCACACTGCATTCGAAGTCACTAGATGTTATGTAAGAAGCGTTACAAGTAACTTACGTTCTCTCAGGACGTGCGATTCTAGGACGTGCGGGTTCAACAGCCACTTTGGCAGGGGTGCGCTTCTCGTGGATAGGAACAGGCGCATTGGCGGCGGTAAGCAGGTCATCCTCTGGATTCTGCGGTTCCTCGGTGTCTTCAACCACGGTGTCGTCGCTCTGTGCAACGATCAACTCTCCTTTCTTGGGAAGTTTCTTGCCACGCTTGAGCATGATGCGCGTTTTCTTGTCAGGCGGAGCAGGACTGTCTTCGTAGGCGGAGTCCCCGTGAGCTTTGGGGGTCTTCTTTCTGCTCTTGGGAGGCTGCATGGTGATCCTTGATCGACTGCAAGAGTCAGTTCGAAAAATGAACGCGCAAGGAGCGAATACTCACAAACTCTGTCAAGGGGAAGGAAGATGGCCGGGTAAGGAGGGCGGGCTATCAACAGAACAGTGAATCTCAAACGCGTTCGACTACGGGTTCGATGCTTAGTCGTCGGACACTTGGAAGTTTTTGTAGTGAAATACAGGTTTCAGTGAGGGAAAGACGTAGTGTCGAGCTGACAGGCGGTCACAAGACGAACGGCAATCAGGCTACGATCGGAGACTGATCTGAGGGCTCTCTGGTGCGCGCGAGATTGGTAACATGTGTGTCAAAGTTGGCAGCGTTCGAGGTCAGAGTAAAGAATGAGGCAGTAGCAATATCGAGAGTACCATTGTATGAGGAGATCCAAGAAGATACGACCCACGGGCTATTGACAGGACTCAACATGTCAACGATAGTAAGACCAGGGAACAATAGTGGCGTGATCTGATTCATTGCACAAGACAAAGTGACTTGTACACTCCTGATGGCTGGACCGATTCCACCATACAGGGCGGGGGCCTTGAGTTAAAGAATACCTAGGCTACTGACCGATTACATGAGCATCTAAGAAACAGTCATGAGAGATTCAAGACGGAACCAGGAGCTCGACTCAGGATTCAAGGGACCATGACTATCTGATCATTGGCACGAAGCTACACCACCCTGACCGCCCCATGATAGTGATAAGACCTCGGGTTAGACGGAGTCCGAACATCAGGCTGCTCACATGGTGGTGGACTCCGGGGGTTAGCCATATCAGTTGGTACAATCTGACTAAATGCAAGAACATTTTGACCGCCTGAGCATCGAAGACGCTGTGACAATAAAATCGCATAAATACACATCAAGATCTTCTTCACTGGCTACATGCACTTCTTGTTGCTCTTCTTTCGCAAAAACATGCTTTCATCATTCTGTGTCTACCTATTATGCCTTTGCTGTCGTTTTCTGCGACTGTTTGCTACCTTGTTTGTAGCTGTTCATGGGACATTCTGGCTTTGTTGCACTATTATGGCCATCCCATTCTCAAAAGCATCTTTCTTAATCAATCCTTTGCTTCTCTTACCGGTGTCAAGCATTTTGTTTGGTCGAACGGAGGGATCTGTAAGTCGATCTGGGTTTGAACTGCGTGGTTGTCTAGCCTGTCATGAATAATGTCAGTAAACAGATTGCAGATTCGAGCCGCGAACATCAACCACTTACTTGCTCCAGACGTCGAAGCACTCAGCTCTACTCTCCGCCTCCTTTTGAAGAATAGCCATCAGCTGCTCCTTGTCGGCCTCGGTCCAAGTCTGCTTCATCATAGCTCTGATGGAGACCTCAGAACCAGGCCCGGCTTCATTGATGATTCTAGCGCGGCACTTGCTCTTCCAGATCTCGCGGGATGTCTCGAGATGAGAGTAGCGTCAGACCTTGTCGTAGACGTCACGGGTGGCCTCTGTCCTGAGCATGAGCTGATACTGATGCCTCGCAAATTCTTGGAACTCGCCCTCCATTGTGTTTCTCAGATCTCCAACCAACTCGTGGATCTGATTCGCATGTTCAACCTCATTGTCCTCGTCTTCCTCTTCTTCCACGTCGTTCACGTCGTCCTCGTCATGCTTGGGAGAGTCGTCAGTGTGAGCTCTCTCGGTAGACTGCTCGTTAACAACATCTTCTTCTGCATCTTGGCGACCGCCTTCGGAGGCAACGACGGCGTCAGAGAGAGTGGGCTGGGGAGTGGGTCCCTCATTACCCTTGCTGGGCGAAACGGTGAGCCTGATAGAAAGGCTCATGGATTTGCTACAGCAGTATCGTCAGCATCAGTTGTCATAAACATTTTCTCGTGGGTTGCCCAGCATGAGGAAGGGAAACATACCGCTTAGGAGGGGCAGTGACCTGTGCTTCTTCTTCTTCTTCTTCTTCTTCTTCTTCTTCTTCTTCTTCTTCTTCTTCTTCTTCTTCTTCTTCTTCTCCTTCTCCTTCTCCTTCTCCTTCTCCTTCTCCTTCTCCTTCTTCTTCTTCTTCTTCTCCTTCTCCTTCTCCTTCCTCCTCTTCTTCCACCTCGTCATCGACTGGTCCACTCTTGCGAGCTCTCTTGGTGGAGGGCTCGCCAAGAGCGCCCCTCTCTGTCTGAGTGCGAGGTCTCTTTGCCCCAGTGGTACGGCGCAGAGTAGATAGCCTTCCGCCGGCCATGCTAGTACCCTGGCCAGGAGTGCCGGCTTGCCTGGTTGAGCTTCTCGTGGTGCGAGGCCTAAACAAAAGTCAGTATCGAAATGCAGAATCAATTGTGCTCTACCCAAGTTGAATGTCGAGAGAAGCAATAGATAACGGTTAAAGAAAAGACATACTTGCTAGGATCATCATCATCATCGTTATCATCGTTATCGTCGTGGTCTTGGAGGAAGGGCGCGATGAGGATATTCTTCTTGCTACATTCCGATAGGAAATCGTTCTCGAACTGGCTGGCGGATTTCAGGAATCTGCCATTCTCGTGACCTGCGAAGCGAGACTCCTTGTTGTACTTGCGACAGTTGAGGATCATAAGCTTGAAGTCGGCCACAAAGACCTCTACGTTGGCGTAGCGGTTTTTGATGAGTCTGTATGCCATTCTGGCTAGCCACATGGGCCGTGGGATCAGGGTCTCGTAGTCGGCAGCGTCATCATTAGAGACCTTGTTCAGGAAAGGCTCGATAAAGTCGGCTTTGCCAGCCTGGTAGAGGTCGTAGTACTTGTCGAGAAACTCGGCGCAGAACTCGAGTCCGGCGACCATCTTGACGTTGGTGGGAAGGAGGATACTGTGTAGGTAGAAGCTGATGCGCAGGGGTTTTGATTCGGTGCGGCTATCGAGAGATGGCGCTAGGGGTAGATCCAATGCGCCAATGTCATAGATCACTACTTACTGTTGCTGTTTTGGGTGCTCTGGAGAGTCGGCGACGAGGAATTGGCGCGGCGCAACTATTCGTGTGATGTTAGAGATGCACTGATAGTCCTCTGCGTGTTGTAATACACAGTAGGGAATTTCAAAAGGCGCTGAGATGCTCTTACCAGTTGCTTTGACGAGTAATATGAATTTGTTCGCTGAGAAAAAAGACCCGAAAAACCCGCACCCTGTGTGAAACTGCTATACCGCGATTGTGGGCAAATTTCGCAGTGCCTGGTCAGCGCCCAGGGACTTGGACATCACTCGAGACCCCGTGTTATCCTCCCGAGGGTCTTGAGGGGCAGGTTTACCATGCGGAAGCCAGTTTCATGGTAGATCAACTGCTCTGGGACCTCTGGTTGGCATCTTGGATGCATAAGCTACAACTTGAGACCTGGAGAGTATATCTATTATACAGCGTAACTAGTAGTGTGTATCAGGACTATCGCACGTGATGTGCTGCAGTAGATGTCAAGATGCTCAGCGATCTGCGACCTGTTTACGGTATTTCCTGGCTCAATCTCCATTCAGAGAGCTTTCATGATGATAAAGACCACTGCTCGTCCTGAGATGAGCGCCTCTGACTCTGCATGTATCGTACAAGACCCAGGGATAGTCATGAACAGTATTGATTTAGGGGCAGGCTCTACTCCGTGCACAAGGTTAACGGGAATACAGTACAGATACATAGAATAAAAGAATGGATGGCATGCTGAAAGTCATCACCGTTTGCTACCTGTAGTCCTGCTTTGTGCTCAATATCTCTTATTTGGTTGTCATCATGCATCACTTTCGAGAGAGAGTTTACCCCTGAACGCCATTTTCCAGATGACATGAGAGGAATTGTTCGATGGGAGCCCGAAGTCCATGAGACAGGGTAAGCACGCCGAGTTTGAACAGAGTTGACTACTTCTTTGCCATCGTTCTTGCCAGTATCTTGGTGCATTGTCCCCGCGACTACTATTCTGGTCGCCACTTCCTGAAAGCTCCGGCGAAAGCAAGCAACTGACAGTAGCCCGAGCGCGAATTCTTATGCTTTCGTGTATTCTCCTTTGTTGGCATTGTTCATGCAAGTTTCATCGTGCTTTAGTTCCGTGACATTGGCCTGAGGTGTCATCGAACCAGAATACTTGAGAAGCACATATCGTCAGTAGCCCAAGACGCGACTTAACATCAGCCACAGGTACATCGCAATAGCTCCTCTAGCCATCATCTAATCGATACCGCGTAGTACCTCACCATCCATCGTGCTTCGGATCAATGAACTCGCCCCTGGACGCTGCCTAACATATGCAGTCAGAAGAAGCTTCCACCGCCGATAACCCGGCTTGTAGCCCGATATCAACCACAGGCACATACACAAGACCTCCTCGAGCTTGCTCCGCCGTCGGTGCCATCGAGAAAAACTCAGAATTGCCTCTCATCAACTATCTTGCTCCGATGCCACCATACTCATGCGATTGCAAAGACATCTCATCGTCAGTCACCTGAGGTCATACAACTCCAGGTCAGGCACATATAATTGTCAAAGATAGAACATCCTCCCTGAGACGTCTCAGGTCAAAAACAGTGCTGTAAAAAGGCAGAGTATTTTTGAGATATCTTGAAATGCCCACTGAGAGATTGGACATACCACACTCTCCTCGACATGGTCTCAGATTCTGAAAAACACTTTGCCTTTTTACAGCTAGGAAAGCGATGATAGCTAGAGGCTGGAGGAAACAGCATTTGCTACTTTTGGCCTGGGGCAGTAGTGCTCTCCTGGACATTGTCTCAGATGTAAAAAATGATTATTCCTTGTTACAGCTACAAAGAAGAGGAAGTGCAGGAGATGGGAGCTTTGATACAATTACTATCTAAAGATATAGACAGCACCAGAGCGGTCGGCAGAAATGATCATGCCGAAAGGATATTCCAGTAATGCAACAGCAGTAACGGTATCCTTGTGACCCTTGAGCAACTGATTTGCTGACTTACGAATGACTTCATATCTCGCAACCTTGCCTTCTCTGTTCTCCTTTTTCTTCTTTGCACTGCCTCTTTCACTGTCTGCGTCGTTTGATACGGGTGACATTGTGCCTGTGCGTCCAGAAGCTGGGCTGGATGAAAGTCTTTCTTTCTCAGAGACACTGTCGCTGAGACTTTGCTCTGTGTAGGCAGATATGTCATTGCCGAATTTCGTAGCCGTATATGTGGCGTTGTCATCTTTGTCGTTCACAATCATGGATGAGGCAATACGATCAGTGTCCCAGAAGCGAATCTTCCAATCAGGGCCAGTGGTGACAAGGAAGGGATGTCTTGGCTCTGAAGTGTCAGGTGACGTGTGCATTGACATGACGAATGCTTTGACAATACCAGCACCTCCACCCGATCCTCTTCCTGATCTGTCCTTACCATTATCAGAAGGGCGAGCGCTGAGATGCGGGTCTGTTGCTAGAGACCCAAGGATGCGAGATGGTATGATGCCAGACTTGTCTTCGTCAACGTTGAGAAGTTCAAAGTCTCTTGCTTTTAGCCCGCCAATGCCATCGGTCTGATCGACGTTGTACACTTCGATGCAAACTAATTTTTCGAGGTCCCAGACTGACACGTGACCTGGAGACGTGAGACCAGCGACGCAGATTTTGACTCGCTTACTATCCTTCCTGCTTGGATGTAGAGTGAGGCGAGTTATTGGTGATGGTCGCGGTACTGTCCAACCACGTAACCTGAGGCGGAAGCGAAGATCCCAGATGTCGAGAACGCCGTGAGAGGTACCGATCAGAAGCCACTGCCATTTTCTGGAGATGCAGAAAGTGGTCGGCGTGCCATGTTGTATCGGGTTGAGCAGCTCATATGTCACCTCCATGGTGTAGACATCGATGAACAGAATGCGAGAGAGATTCGTGACGAGCACACAGACGGACTGGCCATCAGTCTTTGCGTGCTCAACGCCAATTGCATACTCCTTTTGTCCAGGCTTGGTGGGTATCATCCAACTACGCAGCACCTGGAGCTTGCCATAACGCAGAGAGCCATTGGTCTCAGTCACGTCCACCCTGACAATGTCAACACTGCCATCGGAAGCAGTTGAAATTAAACTATGTGTAGACTCTACGAAGCAGAGACTGGTGATACGTGCTCCAGAAGCATGTCTATGAGCTTGACGCGACCTATACGCCATGTTGCGTTCAAACCGACTAGTGTCCCAGACTCGCACTGAGCCATCATCAGATCCAGTAAGGAAGAAGACCTGGTCTGGGGAGACTGCGATGCAATTGACTTGTGCTTCGTGCTCTTCAAGGACAGCAGTCAGTTGCCCCTCTGGTTTCCAGTAACCTTGTGCCTGTTGGTTGAGAGCGTTCTTTGTAGCCATACGAGCACGAGGACGTGTAGAGACTCTCGGCCCAAACTCACGATCACTGCCTGGATGATTGCTAGTGTAAACTGAGTCAAGCAGCTTGAGGACAGTCGGATCACCGCCATGGTAGGAGTGAGTCGCGGAGATCTTCGGCCGCGACGGTCGTGGTGTGACTTGACCAGAGGGCGATGGTGTAATAGAAGCTTGGTTTGCAGGAACATCAAGTTTGCCGACAGCGTTGATTGACTCGGTCCCTGTCTCTGCGTACGCCTTTGTCTGTTCAGTGCGTTTCATAAGGTTCATCGCGCTAGACTTTGAGTGAAGCATATGATTGTGCCCACTCCTTGCGGACACAGTGGATGCGGGAGAGCTCGAAAGATATGTAGGAGCATCAATGTTTGCCATCTGCTTCCGATGATTGGGAGCCGAGGCCTTGATCGGTGTGGCTTGGGCACGGGTCACATCTGAGGTCCCAGTTGGGGCAGACGTCTGCTGCGCCGAGGACGGATATGGCTTACCCCTCGCTGGGTTGAACAGATTCTTGGCATCGCGGTCTTCGGGTGTGGCAGCATCGCGTAGCGCTTCCTCGAGTGAAGTCTTCACACTTGGTTGTGCCAGATCAGGCTGAGGCTGATATGGCTGATACGACGCTGTGTCCGCCTCGAAGAAGACATTCTGAAGCGGTACTTGTATCGCGCTGAGCGAAACTATGTGGTTGAGTCGTTGATCACTTTGATTGCTGGTCTCTTTGTCAGAACGCATAGTTGTGCGCCAGATATAATCCCTTAGCGCAAGGAGTTTGGGCTCGTCTTCAGTGCGCATGCCAGCCACACGAAGTTTTGAGAGCCATTGTTCGTCATCATCATTCTTCATCGCTTTGCTCAACACTCGAGAATCGCTGTCACGATAGAAGTCGGTCAGAGCTTTGTTACTGCCTGCTTCAAAAGAGAAGCTCTTTACTTGCTGTGCGTGTTTCCAGAAGACGCTCTTGTCTGCCTTCTCTGCCCAATTCTTCGCTAAATCATAGGCTGGTCGAGGAAATGGCTTTTGGAGAGCATCAAGAAGTTCGAACTCGGAAAGGCCGGCTGACTGCAATTTCAAGACAGGCTTGAGTAGCGGCATGACCATACTCCAGACATCCGCATCGGATAGGTGAGTTGAGGAAGCCTCAATAAACTGCACAGCTGCTTCACGAATCCATACATTTGGATGTAGCGTGAATCGTGAAACAATGAGGACCAACTCCACTGTTGTCCATCGTTGAAACAGTCCAAGATGTGCCATGCTTGATAGCGATCTGATCACTTGCTCGGTGACAGTCTCTTCCGGATCAGTCAACGCCTGAACCATGAGCGGAAGAATGAAGTCTTCCAAGCTAGGTCCGCCAATGAAGGCAGCGACACCTACTATCGTCTCAAAGAAGGCACACTTCAGTGTCCAGTCTTCTTCGTTCAGGTATGTGTTCAGATGCGTGAGGATCAAATCGCTGGCAATGCTCTCACCAAAGAAGACGCACAGGCTGGTCACGGATCCTAAAAAAGCTCTCTTCACTGAAGGATCGTCGTCTTGCAGGAACAATTTAGTCTGTGCTTCAAAATGTTGGATCAAATCTTCTCGAGTGGTGTCGTAGGTGTTCTGGTAGGCGGCATATGAAGTGATATCATCTTCGGCTTCCGGGTCGGTCGACGGCAAGGATCCATCTGCACGCAATGCTTGCATCATATCCAAAAATCTAGCAGCAGTAGTGGCCAGATTCGCAAGACAGGTTGCATATGTCGCTCTCAGGGGTCCCGACTTGCGAAACATGGGACTTGCGACAAACTTCTGTAGACGTGGCAGCAGATAGTTTGGGAAGATGAAGACGTTCATGGGTGACAACACAGTGACAATCGTGAGAAGCTGCGTGATGGTCCGCAAGGCCGCCATTCGCACATTCTCCGACTCGTCCTCAAGAAGAGCAATAGCGAAAGGCAAGACACGATCCAGCTTCGCTTCATCAGTCAATCTTTCGCCCAGTGCGAGAAGCAGTTCACAGCCTCTAATCTTGGAGCTCGCTCGAGCAGTAGTGCGCAAGGCAGAGATGACCACATTGAGAAAAAGAAGAGCGCCATTGTCTTGGACACTTCCAGCTCGGTCTGCTGCATCATGCCTGTTGTTTGGTAGATCGACCTGGAGTGGGAACAAATCTAGACCTGATGTGATTGGTGCCCGAGTCGACTGTGGGAGATTTTCAACCTCAGAGAATCCGAGGAAATACGAGATCTTATCAAAGTCGGTATTGATACGCTCAATGCGATCATCCGAGCCTCCCGTGTTCTTTGCTCCTACAACCACTGGCTTTCTTCCTGAAGTCGGATCTGTTATCAGATGCATGTACTGGTGCAAGAAGGTGTAGAAGTAGTCTGGGAAGCATTTTCCTCGCCAGAATTGTAGGTAGTCTTCGGCACTGTAGCGTTTCGAAGGATCAAGCTGAATCATGTGGGCTACCATTTCTCGAATGTTCTCATCCTTGATGTTGTTCAAAGTAGTATGTGTTGGGTCATACTCCCCTCTGCGATACTTGAACAATTGACTGAGCGTGAAGGTAGGCTTTTCGGTGAAAAGTTCAGCTATGACACATCCAACACTGAATATGTCCATAGGCCAATTGACCTCGTGCCATTGCTTCCTAGACTTCCTCTCAAACTCATCGTCTTGTGGATTCGGTTCGTGCTCTCTTAGATCTTCATCTTTGACGAACCGCTCTGGCGCAACATAACAGATACGGCGGCCTGTGGTGTCGAAAAAGATAGAAAACGTAGCTGGATTGTTTTCGGGTAGTCGTCCCGGCTTGAAAGCAGTGGAAAAGTCGGTCAGGTACAGCCAGTTCCAGGTCGTTACAAGCATGTTCTCAGCCTTGATGTCTCCATGGCAGATGTTCTTTGCATGAGACTCCTTGACGGCACAAAGAAGTTGATATGCAATCCATTTCCTTTCGATGTCCTCGAGTGATGGGTTAGTGCTGATCCTGTCATAGAGGGAGCTGTGGATGTATTGCCGGACGAGGTAGCCATTTGTTGCGGTCTCGATAACTCTGTGATACGGCAGAGCGTTCGGTACATCCGTCAGCTCTCTCCTCTGCATAAACAACTTCTTCGAGTAGTCTTCGAGCTTTAGATTGGGATAAGGCTTTATGAAGACTTTGGCAATGACGAGTCCATCCTTGTGTCTTGCCCGAATCGTCTTCATGAATCGCACAGCACCAAGACTTCGTTCAACATCGAGATCAGCGAGTTCAGGAACATCGATACCGGCAGAGCCAGCAGAGACGTTAATCGAGTATCCTTGACCCATGATGGTTGTTGTCTACGCGCATGTTTCGCGTATTCGAGTCCTTTTAGTATCCAGGATTAAGTGACTAGACGAGCCACGGATCAGGTCGACGAGCAACAGTGAGAAAGATTTCGTGTCTCACAATAATTCATGGTCAACGTATTGTGTGATTACTAACTTCAATACTGGTTCAGGTGGTCGGGTTGTCACATGGGGTTGGAAGGCACAAAACAAACAGAGCAAACATCCCACATTCGAGCCAAGCGTTCACTTGCGGGCCGTCGCCAGGCACACCTGCACGAAATCGCGAAATGCATCTGATCGACATGTTTCGAGAGAACCTTTTTGGTATAAAGACACGTTTCCTGTGTAGGAAAGAGCCGGTCGTCTAGACAAAAGCATCGTCCAGTTTAATCGTGTACCTGCCGGTCGTGTTGTCACGGGTAAAGGGAAGAACAAATGCTTTGAAGTATTATTTCATTGATTCGTGACCATCAGGTATTCCTACGCTGATTCGTATATATGCATTAAAGCATCGCAAATCCTCTCATATCAAATGAGTTTGCGTCTGGGTCGAAATGTTTTTGTGAACAAGAAAGGGAATCATCGCTGGCGGTAGAGGATAATGCTGCCAGAAGACGAAGCATTTAGTTGGAAGGACCGAAAGAGCCCTTCTTCTTGAGCTCGGCCTCTTCCTCCTCCTTGATCTGCTGGTCGATCTTGGCGCCCTTGCTGGGCTCGTTGCCGTGAGATCTAGCCTGTATGGTATGTCAGTATATCGTCGCATAGTGGTGAAGCAGTAGCGAGTAGTCAACGTACGGGAAGGGTAGCATCCTGCTTGATCTGCTGGGTCTGGAGAGACTCCTCGTCGCCCTCCTTCTCGCGCTTCTCCTCACGCTCAAGCTTGTTGGCAATGGTGCGCTCGTCCTCTGAATGATGGTCAGTGAACTCGTTCGAGCTGAATTGATGTTGGACTTGATCTTACTGGGGTCGTTGGCCTTGTGAGAGTGCTCCTTGCCCTCGTGGAATCGGGCCTCCTTCTTCTGCTCCTCGAGCTCAGAGTCCTTGTAGGTTCTCTGGTCTGCGGCCTCGTAGACAGCAGAGTTACCGACGTTGGAAGTTCCAGACATTGTGATGTGGTTTGGGGGTTGTGTGGGGTGGGTTTGGAGTGGTATTGATGGAGTTGTGAGTTGTAGAAGATGTGTTGATGGAGGGAAAGAAACGTGAGTGTTTTGTAGAGGTTGATATTTGAGTGAGGAGCTCCTGCCACAACGTCATCGTACCTGGCCTCTTCGATGACGTATTGGTAAATTCTCTCCTCCAAAAACTGGCAGCAACCCCCCACAGTTGGAGCTTTGGGCAGCTGCAAAATCCACTTGCTTGACACACACGCGATCGAAACTCGGGAAACCGTCTATTTGTTGAGCAGCACTCCGTCATGGGAGGCCTGTGATTGAATTTCTCTGAGTTTCTCTACCTTATGACGAGACCCTTGAGTGTCATTGGGAATATCCATCTAAACGCCGCCAGCTTTCTTTCATGCATGCATTTCGGTTCCAGTAAATCATCAGTAAAAACGCCATAGAAGAAGCCCATTTCCCCCGCCCGATGTACAGAATTCTAGTTATAATCGCGCGCTTCGCTTTCCCCCGATTGCTTCGGCCCTACTCCATCTCGATCGTGCCTGGTGGCTTGCTGGTCACTGTTTGGCCGTTAGCAAATTATGTCCAGAAAGTTCTGTAGATGTTGGTTGTTGTGGTGACTTACCCTCGTACAGCACACGACACACACCGTCAACCTCGTTGACAATACGGGTGCTGACCTTGCTCAAAAACTTGGTGGGGAAGTCGAAAACATCGGCGGTCATGAAGTCGGTGGTCTCGACGGCTCTCAGAGCGATAACTTGAGCGTGAACTCTCTTGTCGCCCATTACACCGACAGCCTTGACAGGCAGAAGAGCAGCGTAAGCTTGACTAATCTGCTTGTAGTAGCCAGCCTTCTTGATCTCGTCAATGAAGATGAAATCAGCCTGCTGAGCAATGCGGACTTGGTCGCGAGTTACTTCTCCGATGATACGGATAGCGAGACCCGGGCCAGGGAAGGGGTGTCTCCAGACAAGATCCTCCGGAATTCCGAGCTGGGTACCAAGAGCGCGAACCTCGTCCTTGAAGAGCTCTCTGAGAGGCTCGATAAGCTTCAGGTGCATGCCTTCGAGGAGACCACCAACATTGTGGTGAGTCTTGATGGTGGCACTGGGGCCCTTGAAGGAGATACTCTCGATAACATCAGGGTAGAGAGTACCCTGGAGGAGCCACTCAATCTCGCCCTCGTTCGCAGAGCCCTTAGCAGCAGCTGCGATCTCCTTTGCCTTCTCCTGGAAAATCTCGATGAAGGTGTTTCCGATAATCTTGCGCTTCTTCTCGGGGTCATCCTTGACACCTGCGAGCAGGTCGAGGAAGCGGTCGCTAGCGTCAATGACAGTAAGGTTGATGCCGAGTCCAGCGGTAAGAGTCTCCTTGACTTGCTTGGCCTCGTTGAGGCGCAAAACACCGTTGTCGACCATGATGGCGTGGAAGCGGTCGCCGATAGCCTCGTGCATGAGCTTGGCAGCAACAGTGGAATCAACACCACCACTGACGGCACCAATGACTTGTCCCTTAGGGCCAACGAGGGCTCTAATTCTGTCAATCTCCTTGCCGACGAAAGCGTCCATAGTCCAATCTTGCTTAGCACCGCAAATGCTGACGGCGAAATTCTTGATGAGCGGCGTGCCCTTCTTGGTGTGGGTAACCTCGGGGTGGAATTGAATACCGAACCACTCCTTCTCCTCGTGGGCAATACCGGCGAAAGGTGCGTTCTCGGAGGTAGCGACAGTGACGAAGCCTGCGGGGCGCTGGGACAACTTGTCACCGTGGGACATCCAGACATCCATATCCTCCTCGAGACCAGAGAACAGAGCGTCAACGTGGGCGGTCTTGCCAGAGTGCTTCTGGACGTTCAGGATGGCGTGTCCGTACTCGCGCTTCTCGCCAGCAACAACGTTCTTTTGGTCGCTGTGCCATGCGATCTCCTGGAGACCGTAGCAGATACCGAGAATTGGGACACCCATCTCAAAGACGGCGGGGTCAACGTGGGGTGCGTCATCCCAGTAAACAGAGTAAGGGCCACCGGAAAGGATAATACCCTTTGGCTTGAAGGAGAGCTCTGAGATCTTTTGGGTGCAAGGGAGCATCTCAGAGTAGATGCTCAGCTCGCGCAAACGACGGGTGATCAAGTGGGTGTATTGCGATCCAAAGTCGAGCACCAAGATGGTGTCGAAGATGGTGTGGGGCGGAGGAGGGACATTGGTGGTTGAGTCGGCCATTGTGAATATAGTGTGTCTTGGATGCAACGGACTGCGCTACAAGACAAGTGAAAGAAGGTGGTAGGTGTATGACTGACACCGGAAATCAATAATTTTTCTCCTCGACAGGAAACGCAGCGGATCAAGGGTCCGACCTCGAAGGCCTGAAAAGCTTTACCCAATCAGGCATGGTGCCTTCTTGGCTTTCGTTATCGAGCCCTTATCGCGAGCTGTATCCTCGGTTTGAGCATTTCGATGTCCGGCATCTATTTATTTTCTATCCTCAACTCACAACTGTTATCTATCTCTAGAACACAGTTCTGAAAGTATTGCGTGATACTCAGAGTCCCTGCTTCAGCCAGTCAACGACAGTCTTACCAAACTTGTCAGCATTGGCGTGTAGACCCCAGTGACCGCCCTCCAGTTTGACGTTAGTTAGCTTTGGCAAAAGACCATTCTTCATGGCCATGGCAATCGCCTCCGGGCGGCAGACCTTGTCGTTGTCAAAGCCGACATATAATGAAGGCACTTCAACGATGATGGCCTTGACCTTCTTAGCCTCAAAGTTTTGGTGGCCACCAACCATAGCCTTGTACCAACATGTTGGTCCAGCAAAACCGTCACGCTTGAAGCGGGTGATGAAGGCATTCTTCATTTCCTCAGTGGCGTAGGGTTCGGTTTCTTGCTTCTTTTCCGCGATCAGGAAGTCCTTCAGACCATCGTACTTGCAGACAGTGTCGAGCCAGCTCTCCGGAGGACCGTGGAGAGCGGTAAAACAGCTTTCGAGATGCTCGTCCAGGAGCTTGTAGCCATCCTCGCTGGAGAGAAGGTACCAGTAAGGAAGAGTAGCATAGCCGAAGATCTTCTTGGTCATCTCATTGGCTGCGTCCAGGCTGAAAGGCTGGTCGCTAGGAGCGGTGTATGCGACATTGACCATGACCAGTCCCAAAACACGATCGGGATAGTAGTTGTAGAATCTCTGAGCAAAGGCACATCCCCAGTCGTGGCCTAGAGAGACAACCTTCTGCAGCTTCTCATTGTCAAGGATTTCGGTAAGATCCTTGGTCATGTGTTCAAAGGCGTACATGGCAGGATCGAGAGGCTTGGAGGTGCCAGCATAACCCAGGCAGTCTACAGCAATGACACCGTAGCCAGCAGGGATGAGGTGGGTAGTTGCTAGGTCTGCCCACTCAGCGGCCTCGTCGGGAAAGCCATGGATACACAGCACAGTGGGGTTTTCCGGCTGTGCTGGTGGATGATGGAAGTAGGTGTACGTCAGGGAGCGCGAGACTTCGAAAGTCTTCTTAGTCAAAGAGTCCATGGTCGATGGTTGTGTCGTATGGAGCGGGATGTGTAGTAGCTAGGGGAAAGGTAGAAGGGGAGGCGCAAGACAAGACATGAATAGAAGATGTTTATATGGCATTAGGTTGACCAATTGCCAAGTCAATTCGCTTATGGCTACAAGAGTGGAACAGTCTGAGCTCATGATCGGCTAATATTTCTCTGGAGTGTTGAAGTCTGGTGAGGCCTCGGAGGTCAAGATGAAGCCGTCTTCGGATGAGTTGCCGCATAAAGACATGCCAAACGACAATCACATGCAAGGTTGCGGGGTCTTGGCATGCATCTCGAAAAGTTGATGCACCTTGATCAGCACTTTTTAGTTTCATCACATGCACCGTACCACATAACACCACACGAAATGCCCAAGAGGAAGACTACGTCCGAAGACGCGCCTGTCAAGGACCACAAGATGCGCGACGATGACGAGTCAAGCAGCGATGTACGCTTTCCACGTGCAAGACCAGTTGCTCTGCGACAAGCGAGACTAATACGAAGGCCGTCAGGACGAAGACATGATTGACGTCGATTTCGAATGGTTCGACCCCCAACCCGCCGTCGATTTCCACGGCCTCAAAACACTCCTCCGCCAGCTTCTCGATGTCGACAACGAACTCTTCAACCTCTCGGCCCTCGCAGACCTCATCCTCGAACAACCCATGCTCGGCAGCACTGTAAAAGTCGACGGCAACGAGAGTGACCCCTACGCATTCCTCACAATCCTGAACCTCGCCCAACACAAGGACAAGCCCATCATCCAAGAGCTCACGACTTACCTCTCCCGCAAAGCCGCAACCGTGCCTAGCTTATCCTCACTACCGTCCCTTCTCGCCGCAGACTCGAAGGCAGAAGTCGGTCTGATTCTTACCGAACGCTTCATCAACATGCCCTCGGAAATCGTCACACCAATGTACACCATGCTGCAAGAAGAGATTCAATGGGCCATTGACGAAAAGGAGCCTTACAACTTCACCCACTACCTCATCCTGTCAAAAACCTACACCGAGGTAGAGTCAAAACTGGATGCTCAAGAGAACAGACCGCAAAAGAAGGGCAAGAAGCAAGAGGATACCATGACTTTCTACTTCCACCCCGAGGACGAGGCATTGCACAGATATGGTGTGGGTCACGGTAACTTTGACCATGACAAGGTTGCAGAGGACGGTGCTAGTGATGCAAAGAGAGCTTTCCAGGAGGCGGGTATTAGACCACAGGGACATCTCATCCTCATCGAGGCTGCAAAGTTCAACGATGCCATCAAGGGTGTCGGCGAGTACTTGTCTGGCAACTAGAAAGAGGAGAAGAATATCACACGAATGAATCTCCTAGTCCACCATTCTTTGATGGCCCGGCTGCCAAATCGTACATCATGAGCTACACCTGACCAATGTAGGTCTCTCTAGGTGCACATCAGTATACATGTCCATCCATAGCTCGCTCTAGTTCACCAGGTCAAATTTCAACATCTCTCGAACTACGTCATATTCTTGCTGTAGAGCGTCACCCTGCTCCTATCATCAACATCAAAAATCACCTCTAAGCTCCAGGCCAATGGTCATTCACCCCGTACGAAGATCTTGTGTGCACCTACCTAGCTTGTCACTACTTACCCTGCTTCGATCGCGCACTTTTTGTTCCCAGCCTGTTGTACAGCACGTCAACTTCGAGCCGCGGAGCTATCTAGTCACTTTCCAAAACTCGAGTTCCAGAATATGAAAATTCAACACTGACGACGACAGGGTTGATCAATCACGCCGACATTCATTTTCTGTCCTTCAAAGACACTCATAAGAATGGTCTCTCTCGAAAGATACTCGACACAAGAAAACTGTGTTGTTGATAGAGAAACTCGTGATTATCGCTCGCGAGCACTGGGTATAGGGTGTCACCCTGACTTTACCTCGAGATACCACGAAGCTCATTTCTCAACCACCATCATGCCAGAAGTGGTACTCAAAGGTCATGAAGTCGACGTAAGAGGTAGGATAGATCGTTAAAAGAATTTGGAATCATATTTCTGCATATATTCGAACTTTGTTTTATTCTCGGTCTCTGGGTATGATCTCAACCACACCACGTCAGGGACGCAATGTCGCAGGATTCTCTGGCACAAACGCACATAAGCAGTGAAATAAACAATAAGAAGTTTAATGAGCACGTATATGCAAATGTTTAAAGTTATTTTTGGATTATTTTCCCATTTTCTGTCGTCTTGATATTTGTGTTTTCTTTTGGCTTGACTTGCTGTGGTGCAGAAACAACGCTTCGCAGTAATGACGCTTCAGCTATTCTCATTAAATGGCTTCTCTGTTTCAATCATGCAAAAATGCCCCATTGGACCCAATTCGTATCTGTCTTCGTGGATGAAATGCTCATCGGACAAGGACAGAAGGAAATGCGGAAGAGTGATGAAACCGTATTCCCCAGTACAGATTTTGTTCTCTCGCGTTCTCTTGTCTCATCTTGAGCAGATGTATTGGGTTTAACCCAGCAACTCGACGTCCAAGCCGATGGCTCTCATGAAAAGGTTGACCTCACCCAACTTTCTCGCAGCCATGTCTTGAGGCAATTGCTTGCTGATCTCAACAGTAGCCATGACTCTGTCTTTGACTCCCAGAACAAGACGTTGTTGCTGCTCAGGGTTGGCACTGACACCCATAGTAGCCAGGAACTGCCAAATCTCAAAGTCGTTGCTGGTGTTGACGTTCTCGGTGGTAAAAATGTAGGGAAGAACTGGCTCGGCAAGGTCGAAGAGGCGGTTATAGAGCTGGGTCCATTGTGCCCAGTCTTCGTCCGATACTTGTGCGTTTGCTTGTTGCTTGACAAGGAAGGCGCGAGATACGAGCATGGTGAGCATGGCGACACCGACCTTGGTGCGGACGATGGCTTGTACGTTCACACGGTCGAGGACGAGGCCAACCAGGCCGGATATGATGTTGAGAGGAGCATCGCCAATGTAGGCGAGCAGGGTAGGGATGACGGCCTGGCTGAAGAGCTCGACCTCATCGCGAACAGCGCGAGGTAGTTGAGGCTCGTCAGGGTGAGGGTATGCCAAGCGGATGACGTCGAGAATGTCGAGATGGATGATGAGAATAGTCAAGATGGTCAAACGCTGTTGGTCGTCGATGTGACGGAACACGCGGGGAATAGCCTTCTTTCCCTTGGCGTGAGACAGAATAGCGATGAATGGATGAGGACTCGAAGGATTTTGCTGGATAGGCTCCATGACTCGCAGGTTGAACCAAAGCTTCTGGTTAAGCTCGTGAGCTCTCTGTCTCCACTCGATGTGGCGCTGGATAGCATCGGGGTGGCTCTCCTCGTTCGGTGGCGGGGGCAGGTGACGCTCGTGGTCCTCCATCTGCATCAGGGTCTCGTAGACATTCTCGATGTTGCGAAGGGTGGACTTGCGGTCTGCAACGCTAGGCTTGAGGACCCTTTGATTGTGGGGTCTGCTCTCGCTATCGGCCCGCTTGAAGCTCAACAGAGGTCGGGGGGTCTTGGAGTTGCTGAAAGCAATTTTACCCAGACTACCTTCAACGATCAACTGTCTGTTCTTCGGTCTAGCTTTGGCAGCCTCGACGGCACGCTGGACCTGCTGCTCCATTCTCTGCATATGGTTGTCACCACCACGAGGATGTCTGCGGCCTGCGCCGTAGCGACCACCAGTCTGGAAGAGGTATGTCTGAGCGAACTGGTTCAGGGGCTGACCAGGGTGCTGTCTTGGAGCACCGCGGATCTGAGCGTAAACCTGGTAGTAGAAATCCTCGGCGAGCTGGGCATCCGAAGACTGCTCGTCAACTCCGCCAGTGGCGGTCAGGAGCTGTTGCAGTTGGATGCGAGTGATGAAGTTTTTGTCTTGAGGAGTCATGAGACCGTTGTCCTTGGACAGCAAGAAGATCTTGTGGTTGCGCTTGGCACGTTTGGCCTCTTCAGCCAGGAAATGAGCGCGCTGTTCGTCGGACAATTGCATCATCTGGTTGGCTTGAGTGATGGGAGGACCTGAGTATGAGCCGCGGTGGCCATGGCCTGACTCGCCGGGTGGGGGACCGGAGGGAGGGCCAGTGGGAGGCATCTGCTGTTGAAGTTGCTGAGCGATCAGACCAGGGTTCTGCATGCCCGGAGGAGGCTGGACAGGCATGTGAGAAGCCTGAGGGAAGGGAGAGGACATCTGAGGCTCTCTCGAAGGCTGTCGCGGAGTGTGTTGCTGCATCTGCTGAACACCAGGGAAGCTTCCAGGAGCAGGGAATGGCTGTTCCTGGATGGGAGTGTGGTGCTGAGGTATGTTCATGGCGCCAGAGAGGGGTCTCGACTGGGCGCGCATTGAAGCCTCGACCTCCTCGAGGCTCATCATCTTTCTGCTAGAGGGAGTCGAAGGCTTGAACTGAGCTTCTTGCTGCTGCTGCTGCTGCTGCTGGCCAGGCTTCTTGGAAGGCAGACCCCAGATGCTGGCGTTGGCTTCGAGCTGAGGGATGTACTCGGGCTTGGAGTAGTTTTCGTAGCCAGAGCGCGAGGGCTTGGGCTGCTGCTGCTGTTGCTGTTGGAAGCGCTGCTGGTTCGGGGCGGGCTGGCGAGCAAAGTGCAGAGCTTGTTCCTCCTCGAGGGTGCCGGCAACCTGGTTGGTGGTGCCGAAGAAGTCAAAGTCCTTGCCTACACGGCCACCATCACCGAAAGTGTCGTCGTTGAAGGCATCGCCAGCCTCATCAAGTTTATCGGCCAAGGCATCGTAGGAGTCGTCAAAGTTGAGGCTGTGGCGGGTTCAGTCATGCTTTTGAGCCAACACATCGTCGTGAATCGACTCACACATCGCCCTGCTCGGCAGAATTGTCGCGATTGGCAAAGGCAAAGGCATCCTGCTGACCAGCAAAGAAGCCGCGACCAGCGTCTCTGTCTTGCTTGTCGCGCGGGAGGTTGGTATCGAAGCCGAAGAATGACATGGCGGATGATGAGAGGAAGAGAAAGCGCTAGGGAGAACGGACGGCGTGCAGTCGACCGGAGACTGCGAGGCTCGTCACTTGTCGAGTCAATCGATCGAGACTCTGACACAAGCAATGAGGGTGATGCGCGGGGTATGCGCTCGTAAACAATATATGCGGCGGTAGGTATCGAGCAGCAATGATGCGGCGGCGGGCCAGCTTGACTCTCTCTCAGCGACGACGATGAAATGATGACATAGCCGAAGAACTTCCGCTGGCACCTTCTCACACTTATGCCAAGACCTGCTCTCGAGCAGCACCTGGCTGGCTTCACTTGGAGGGGGACCCCGTGCTTTCCAGCTCCTGCAGGCTGCTGCAAGCACTTTGGCTGCGGGTAAGCCAAGCCCTATAAGGAGGTACTGTACCAAGTCACGAGAATAATTATCCCAGCTCGAAGCCAAACAATCTCCCTCCGAGTGGCTTGCTTGGGACAGATGGTTACGGGCCAAGGATGTGGGATACGACTTTGTTGAACCGTTGTTCCCTTGTTGCGTACGCAGGGAGAGCAAATTCGTGAGAAAAGCTCTAGCCACATCTGCAGGCCGAACGCGCGGTGCTCGTCCACCCCCTTTCTCCTCTACAAGCTACAAGATCGATAAGAGTAGACACCTTTTGATCTAGAATATAAATTGCGTACATCTCCCATGTGCATCGGGACGATCGCTTCCTCTTCTTCTCTATCTCGCCCTTGTTTCTTCCTTCTCGCCGTTCATTATATGGGACGTTAGGGATTTGTCTTGGTTCCGTAGCCACTCCTTTGACTACTTTGGCTTTTCTCCACCAAACCCTTCTCCACAAATAGCTCAGCGATCGGATTGCTGCTATTCTGGCCCTAGTGGCATTTTACGACGACTCTTTCTCTTCAACCTTCTCAACTGACCTGACCGACTCTCCATCGCAACAATGGCGGCCAGGTATTTGCGATATATTGTATTCGCCGTCGTCGCTCTCGTCGTGCTCTTCTTCATCTCCAGCTCTTCATCAGTCCCCGGACGCGAATATGCCGAAAGTGCCAAAGACTTGATTAAGGACTCGAGCTCAAGATGGCGTGGCTCGCAAGAGGCCCACAGCGATGTCAAGGAGTCTCATCCTGACCAAGCCACCACCCCCAACACCCACGCTGGCCTCCCTCCAGCAACAAACCCCGGCCCTCGCATGAACGCCACCTTTGTTACCCTTGCCCGCAACTCTGACGTTTGGGAGATTGCTCGCTCCATCCGTCAGGTCGAGGATCGCTTCAACAAGAAGTTCAACTACGACTGGGTCTTCCTCAATGACCAGCCTTTCGACGATCAATTCAAGAAGGTCACTTCGGCCCTTACTTCTGGAAACACAAAGTATGGCGAGATCCCCAAGGAGCACTGGTCTTTCCCCGAGTGGATTGACCAGGACAAGGCTGCCAAGGTGCGTGCCGACATGGCCGCTAGAAAGATCATCTACGGAGACTCGATCAGTTACAGACACATGTGTCGCTACGAGTCTGGCTTCTTCTTCCGTCACCCTCTGATGCTCGAATACGAGTGGTACTGGCGCGTTGAGCCCAGCATTGAGCTCTTCTGCGACATTGACTACGACACCTTCAAGTTCATGGCCGACAACAAGAAGAAGTACAGTTTCACCCTTTCTCTGTACGAATACGTCGAGACTATTCCCACTCTCTGGGAGAGCACCAAGAAGTGGATGAAGAACCACCCTGAGCACGTTGTTGAGGGTAACTCGATGGGCTTCCTCTCTGACGACGGTGGTGACACCTACAACCACTGCCATTTCGTACGTAACTTTGCAAGCACGCAATCCAAACCCTTGTGCTAACTCGTGTCTAGTGGTCCAACTTCGAAATCGGAAACCTTGACTGGCTCCGCAGCCCTGCATACCTCGACTACTTTGAAGCTCTCGACAAAGATGGCGGTTTCTTCTACGAGCGCTGGGGAGACGCCCCTGTGCACTCAATCGCAGCTGGTCTGACGCTCAAGAAGGAGGAAATCCACTTCTTCAACGATATCGCCTACTACCACGTCCCCTTCACCCACTGCCCCACCGGTGAGCAGTACAGAATGGACCACAAGTGCCACTGCAACCCCAAGGACAACTTTGATTGGAACGGCTACTCATGTAAGACGCCGACATTCTTTTCGACACTGGAAACACAATTGCTGACATGATCTCACAGGTACTGCTCGTTACTACGAACTCAACAACATCGACAAGCCTGCAGGCTGGGAGCAAGAAAACAACTGACTCTCAAAGAGACGCCTGTCATGGCCCATAATCCTCCTCATCGTCCTTTCCGTCCTCGTCGGCTGCCTGATCCTTCTTCTCTCCATCCGCCCTATCCTGAACATGGTACACTCGATGCGCAACAAACGCGATCGCTACGCACCACTCGGACCCCACATGTCCGAGTCGAAACGAAGAGCCATGATCAAGAGCATCTATTAGGATCGAGGCATGGCGATTTCGCTTGACTCGTCCTTTTTCTTCATTTTCTACATTCATCTCTTCTCTTTCTTGGTTTGGCAGCACTGGGGATACAATGGGATTGTAGGAAATATAAAAGGCGGCTATGGCGTTTTTGACGAGTTGAGCCCCAATTCAAGCACAGTTGCTATTTGAGGCAGTATCAGAGAAAATAAAAAATACCCATCGAAAAGTAAAAAATGTTTCGTCATGCTGTGATTGTGGCCGGGCATTCAAGGACCACCAGCAGCATTTTGCTGGCATCATTGCCTTGAGGTAAGCATGTCTTGTTCGTAGCTCGTCATCGTGTAGCCGTGTCCGATGTCCCATTTGGTATCCCGTTACGCCGTGTGTCCGCCCAATAGACTTGGTTAGTCCATTGCATTTGCAGAATGTTCCTCTGGACCTCATCAATCCTTCGCCCATCCCGTTTTCACTTCTTGTCCACAACATTGAGGTGAAGACCGCCCTTGCAAGTGATATCCTCAATGGTCTTCTTCGTCTCAGCCCACGGCACCCTAAAGAGCCCCGAGTTGATCTTTGGCATCCAGAAAGCAATCGGCATCTCCTTGCCCCTTTTCTGCCAACCCTCCAATTGATCAACCATGTGCTCAACCGCATTCTCTGTGTTTTCGAGAATCTGATCTTTCTTGTCTTTACCTCTGCCGTATTTGCGACTGGTGAAGAGGCATCCTACCCAATGTTGTCTTCCTGTCTTTTGGGGTGGGATGATGAGACAGGTGCCGATGAGGTCTTTAGTATCGTTGTCGCGGCAGTGGGCGTAGTAGCGGGAATAGTGGTCCGGGTAATTTTTCTGGAAAGCATAGGCGATACCCTTGTTCCAACTACCCTGGCAGTTGCAGGCGTGGAGGAGGAGGGATTTGGGTGGAGCTGCGAACATGTCGCCCTTGTATTCTGAAATTGTGATTTTGGGGTCCTCTTCGTCGTCGGATTCTTCCTCGCTGGAGCTTTCCTCTTCTTCTTCTTCTTCTTCAGAGTCGCTCTCAGAATCATCGTTGTTGGATGGCTTGACTTTTTGCTTTGTGGCAGTTGACTTGTTGGTAGAGAGAGCTGGAGTTTCTGTCTTTGACTTTGAGTTTTTGCTCTTGTTGGTCAGATTGACTGGTTCATCCTCGTCGTCTCCACTGTCCACGCGCATGTTCCAGGGTCGCTTCCTGATCGCGGGGACTGGCTTCTTCGACTTCTTGGATGTGCTTTGCTTCTCGTCTTCACTGTCCTCTTCACCCTCATCTTCTTGTTCGTCACTGTCATCGCTGTCGTCGCTATCACTTGAGTCTTGTTGTAGTTGCTTTTTGGTCGTAGTGGTCTTCTTGGTTTTGGCGGGTCTGACGAAGGCAGTGTCATCGTCCTCGTCACTTGCGCATCTTTTGATGGTGCGTCTTATAGTATGCGGCTCATTAACCTCCGAGGTTGAGCTCTTTGGCTTAATTGTAAATTCCGACATTGTGGTTGAGGTGTTGTTTGTAGAAGAGGCTGAATCTTGAGAGACGTTGCCGTCACGACTTCCGTTTCTTACCATGTTGTACGATGTGACGTTGATGTCAAGTAGAGAGCGATCGAATGGCACGATTAAATAGAGGACGCAAGGTAAGGTAGTGATAGTCAAAAGGCTCTCTGCACGTGCGAAAGTTTGTCACCCGTAGCTGCTACAGGGCATGGTTTTTTCATGTTGTCCTGCCGTCCATCGGGAGCCGTCGCTTCACCGAGCCTTCGAGAAGAGCGCACAAGGTAGGAAATAAAACCGTGATCTTTGCAGTGCAACTATTCTTGAGGAGCGTGACCGCGGAGGATGGAAGACGTAGTGATAGTCGGGACTGCGGATGTGATTGGTTGAGCGTCACGTGGTTGCTGACCAGATTCTCAGCCCTACGAGTCTGGCAAGTCGCGAAGTGCAACGAATTGTTCCGACGACGACGTCTAGCCTCCTCAGTGCCAGCAACACGCGTCCAGCTCTCCGTCTCCTCTCACATCCCACAATGTCTCTCCTCTCCGTCTCGACGGCAGCCTCTGTGGCCCGCCAATGCGCCCGCCCCTCGGCCGTCCGCTCCTCTGTCGCCGCCCTCCAGCTTCGCAATGCCGGATCCAGCGCCACCACCGCCGAGAGCTACAGCAGCCCCTTCCGCGGCACCAGCAACCACCGTGACACCACCGCCATCCCCGACTTCAAGAAGTACCGCAGCACTGGCGGCGAGACCCAGAACAAGGTCTTCCAGTACTTCATGGTCGGCACTTTCGGTGCCGTGACCGCTCTCGGCGCAAAGGCCACCGTCCAGGGTATGCCTGCACCTTTCAATTCGACACCACCATCTCGCCGCATCCCTTCTAACAAGCACCGCAGACTTCCTCGTCAACATGTCGGCTTCCGCAGATGTCCTGGCTCAGGCCAAGGTTGAGCTGGATCTTGCCTCCATTCCCGAGGGCAAGAACGTCATCATCAAGTGGAGAGGAAAGCCCGTCTTCGTCAGACACCGTACCGCCGACGAGATCAAGGAGGCCGAGAACGCCAAGTGGGAGGCTTTCCGTGACCCCCAGCCCGACTCGGACAGAGTCAAGAAGCCTGAGTGGCTCGTCATGTTGGGTATCTTCTGAATCTGCCCTCAATCGACACCTTCTACACAGTACTGACATTAACATCAGGTGTCTGCACCCACTTGGGTTGTGTGCCCATTGGCGAGGCTGGTGACTTTGGCGGCTGGTTCTGCCCTTGCCACGGTTCACATTACGACATTTCTGGCCGTATCCGCAAGGGTCCCGCCCCCCTGAACCTCGAGGTTCCCGAGTACGACTTCCCCGAGGAGAACTCCATGGTTATCGGTTAGAGGATTACTTACCTCCGACCATTCGACTTTTTAATGCTGGGTAAAGAAAAAAGGACTTATAGACGAGAGAGCCAACCACACAAAAACAACAAAAACGACCATTTCAAACTTCCACCTTTCCCCTGTATCGCGGATGTTTTTTTAGAAAGCGATGGAGAGACTTTTGTTGTGTCGTGTGGATTTTGTCCTCTCAAACCCCTGCACCCATCTTCACCTACAACGCCTTCTCTCCCCCAACCTCGATCACCTCTGTCTCCTTTTTCTTTCATCTTTTTCATGTCTTCTGTTACTGTACATGTATTCCAGCCGCATCTGACTTTTAGAGCATTGTGTACAAAAGTCGCTTGCCATCTCATCTCCTTCTCCTTCTTTGACTTGCCAACGTGCATCCAACTTTTGACACTGGGCGAGCAGATGAACATATTACTAAACGGAAACTCACCTGTTGGCTGTCGCATTCGCTTTCGAAAAGTTTGCCGCGTGAGACAGTACGTGATCTGTCCAGCATTGTTGGTGGAGTCCCTCAGACAACAGTAGAGAAGCATCGGATTCTGTTGTCCTGTATATGTATGCATGAGCTCGGTCCTGCCGTTCACACCCTCTGGGTCGACGCTTCAAGTTCCCTTCTCTCCACCCTCAGATCCTGAGACGGATAACGAGTATACGATGTGCCATCCGAGCCTCCTGGATGCCCCTAGTCTTCAAAATTGTCGTGGTTCTAGCCGCGCACTTCATGAAGGTTGCACAGCAAGGACAAGAGTTTTGAAGAATCAGTCAAGTCCAGGATAAGAAGTAAAGGTATACATAAAGTCGGTCGGTTAACAACATCGGTCGATTGACATAGCTCCAGTTCTACGTAATAGATCACAAGCACGATCCCTCGATCGAACTCGTAGCATTCTTGACATAGTTACTCAACAACGATCCACCACAAACCAACCCTCTCACAAAGGCCTGAGCGACCAGATCAGCGCCCTTGGGTGCCGTATGCGTGTGATCATTCGGGAAGTAGCTGTTGACGGTAGAAACAGGCAAAGGCTTATAAGCAGCATAGCTGTAAGCGCTGTGATCGACGTAATCCACCTTTGCATTCGTAGCTGCCGTCTTCGCAAGGGCAACAAAGCGAGGAGGTGTACCGACAAAGACACCAGACTCGTCAGGGTTGTTGGGTGTTTGAGAAGAGATGATTACATGAGCGCCTTTGGCGACGTAGCTTTTTGCTGCTTGCTCGAGGTAGTAGGGGAAGGTATGGACGGTCTCGGTGACGCCGCTAAAAGTGCCATGTCAGAGATGTATCTAGCAAGGGTATATGACAGACTTACTTGTAGGTATATTGGCATGTCTCGGTACCGCTGCCAGGACAATCTGATCTCCCATTGTCAGGGCTACTGCTGCCATCGTTGTGGCCGAATTCGATGACGACAAAGTCGCCTTTGGTGAGGAGCTTTCCGATGTCATCGAAGCGTCCTTCGCGGGTAAAGCTGCGAGCAGAGCGTCCAGCAAAGGCCTTGTTTACGACTGGTATTTTCATGGAGTAGTGCAGATATTGACCCCATCCTGTTGGAAGTGTGTATCAGTTTTGTGATCTTCGTTGTGATCATGTCCCTAGCATATGATCCGGTGAAATCTTACCTTCAGTGCCTTTGCCACCACCTCCTGGAGCTGTTGTCGAGTCACCAGCCAAGTATACTGTCTGACCGGCTACTTGACCTACGAGGCATAGAGCCAGCGGTAGGATTGCGTTCAACATGTTGATGAGTGTGTTGTAGAGGATCAGATTGTAAAACCAAAAGTCTGTTGCTTGAGACAGCAGTAGTATCCAGCTTATAATATACTATTCATACTCTCTTGTAGCACCGTCTGACTCGATTGCTTCGTGTTAATGACTGCCGAGATATCTCTGACATGCTAATAAAGCATGCTGGGCTGAGTTTAACAACAGTCGCATTTTAACATGCCATACGAGCCAGCCAAGCAAAGCCCTAGTATGCCTATTGATGGAACATCTTTAGCCAAAGCATCTAGGCCGGTAGGTTCCATCAATGCTCGAAGAAAAGTGCACGTTCGGGTAATATGAAACACTGCACCGAGTATGATCGACAAGAGATGTAAGCGATGTCCACCAAGGGGAAATGCGGAGAGTGCGGAGGCGGAAGAGATCTTCACTTCAAGGCTGCGGAGAATTGGTCATCTCTTGCTTGAATGACCTACGAATGACCATCATCGCGATATCTGTATCCGAGGGACGCTTTTCGTGATTCGGCTCTGAAGGCGAGGAAGCGACGTTCAAGTTGAAGGGTGCGAGGGCCGTGGTTCAAGCAAGTCTAGGCTATAATCGCCAAATATTGACCAACTGCCACATCCAGCTCGTGTGCGAAACACCGTCATACTTGTAGTGCGTAACTACAGCTCTCTGTTGTTTAATTATCGAGAGTGCAGGAGATTGACATGGTCCGACAAAAGGGGAGGCTTTTTCTTTCGTGTTGGAAATCATAGAAATCTGTGTGGAGTCTATGCGTTTGATGATCGGACTTGTGTTGACTAGACTCAATTCATGGCCATCCACAGAACTTCAGTTTTGGTTCATTCAACACAAAGCAACGTGCACTCTCTCTCCGAGCTAGGACAGTTCTCCCAAAGCAATGACTCAAAATCCGACATCAGAGTCAATCTTGCCATTGCTGGACAACAGTCCCTGTTAATGTATTGCTATACAAGCACAACAAACTAGAAGATCTTACTCAACACTCTTTGAACATCTTCCGTCTGCCCCGACTTTGTCGAGTCCATGATCCTCTTGCTCTTGACCTCGTTTTGCTTGAAGTCCCTTCGCAACTCCCTCACACCACCAGCAGGCTTTGCAGCAGCACCAGCAGAATATTGACCACCAGCACCCGCTCTATCAGCCTGAGCAGCCTTCTTGGCCCGCATACCTTCCAACATCTTACTCCTCTCCACATCCTCCACAAACGACTTATTCTCCCTCCTCGTCCTCGCAACCTCCGCCCTCAATCTCGCCGCCCTCTCCGCATTCTCATTCGCAATCTGCTCGGTCAAATGACTCCATTTAAAGCCCGTAAGGTACTTCATATTCCACATGTCATCATGATAGAAATTTCCCTTTTTACCACCGATGATGTTGCCGTTTAGTGTTTCTGCGGCGATTTTGGCTTCTTTCTTGTTAATGAATTCGACCCAGCCGTCGACAAAGGACTTTTTCTTGTTTCCTCCGTTGCGGACGCGCTGCTTTTGTGCTACGGCGTCTTCGGGGGTGAGGAAGACGCGGCCGATTTCTCCGTAGGGGGTGAGGTAGTGTTTCAGAGTTGCTGGCTTCATGAACGGTGGGATGCGGGAGATGTAGATTACGCCAGTCTTTTTCGCTGCTTTTTGGGCTTTGAGCAGTTGTTTTTGGGTCAGGGGTTTGACGGGTTTCTCTTTCTTGTTTGTTGATGTGGTGGTTACTTCGGTTGCATCTTCGAGCTCCGCATCATCTTCGTCGTCTTCTGGGATGAAGTCGTCGGCGTCCTCGTCGTCTATTTCGAAGCGACCTTTTGTGACGCTGGGTGCGGGCTTCATAGCGATCGCGCTGGTCTTGTCGAGAGTCTCCTCATCATCCTCGTCAAAGTCGTCTTGTGAGTCGTCGTCGGAGTCCTGGTCGACTCGTCGTCGTTTGATCGATCGTGCGCCACGGCTCTCTTCCTGCTCCTCAGAGTTGTAGCCAGCATCCTCTTCCTCGTCACTCAGTCCATGGTCCAGAAATTCGTTGCGCTTGCGACTTGTCATGACTGCGGGTCCTCGTTGTATCAAATTTTGGTTTTGCGAATAGCGAATGATGAATCGAGACTGTTTGATGGCTGAGAAATTTCCTGGACCACCGTTATCGATAAGTCCTTATGCGACCGTGCACAATTATGCATCTACCTCGTCAATACAACAGCATCACCAACGATCAGTCGCTAGATGTTTCGCAGTGAAGTCCAGAGCTTCGATAGTTCTCTTCCTATCTGTAGTGTTTGTCGTTCGTATTTCCTCTACTGAGGCCTTCCAGATCTGAATCTGTCGAAATGC
The DNA here is from genome assembly GCF_000721755.1 of Aureobasidium subglaciale EXF-2481. Lineage (NCBI taxonomy): Eukaryota > Fungi > Ascomycota > Dothideomycetes > Dothideales > Saccotheciaceae > Aureobasidium > Aureobasidium subglaciale. Next base: position 881,560 of record NW_013566988.1, on the reverse strand, counting down.
ACAATCTTTTTCTATGCAACGTCACCCATGGCTGGAGTACAGTCTTGAGCTGTCTCTCAATCAACAACTTCAGCTATTGGAAAAGCGCTGTGCACTTTCACAACGACTTGCAATTGTTTCTGGGTGGTAACGAAGGACGGTTCCGGGTATGTCACTAGTTTCTGTCCCGCCCGCTCTCCCCTTATGATAGCGAGGGGCAACAAGCAGCTGTAGAAATGCGTGATCTTTTTCAAGTCGATATCGTTGATAGCAGAGATACGATCCCAAATCAGCTCTGCATGAGCATCCGTAGCAGCTAGAAAAGTACTGTGCATATCTACAGCCCCTCACGCATCTGATCACCGGTATGGAAGAGTGTCATTGTATCAATAGCACTTCTATAGTCATGTGGGAGCCTCGCTCCCATCAACAGCAGCACAACCACTTCAGCAATCTCCACCAAGCCTTCCTTTCCACGTAAGCACCGCAGTGCTGCTCCGCAGTAATATTAACAGAGTCGTCGCTTGGGACCTCATCTTCCAGTATTTCAACATGCTGAGCACCCCAAAACCGACGACAAACATGGCGGGTTCCCCAATTTGAGCACCCACACATCGGTCTAGAAGGAGCAGGTCCACCGAAGATGACAGCAGCAGTGATGGGCCAAGCTTGAGGGATACATGGCTGAGTGCAGAGCTTAGGGCGATCGTGGGTGTCAGGATTGCCGCAACAGCAATGAACCACACGAGCAACCCCAGGCTTGCCGAAGCAGCAGTAGATGGTCGAACGATGAATTTTTGTCTTGGGGGCATTGCTCTCGCCCGAAGGATCTGCTATCGGCTCTGAGCTTGAACCTTGTAGGGCCTCCGAAGATGCAGCTGCCGAGGCCACGATCGCGTTTGTTGTGATTGTTGCCCATGACTGTTCTTCTTCCACACTTTCAGTGTAATCTGCGCCATCTTTATGGGTACTATTGCTGCCTTTTGATGCTTCGCTGACCCCGGGTACATGGTGTAGAGTTCGGGCTGCACAACATGGGCAATGCATCTGCTTGTAGTCCCAGAAGTGGCTGCAATTACCAAAACGCACGAACGATCTGTTGTTCTCACGAAGCTGTACCGAGCCCCAATGGGAGTCTTCTGCGAAAGCATGTGCGGACGCTACCACGTCTTGTCTGACTTTGGGTATAGCGGTCGTGTCGAAGTCCATGATTGAGAAGTAGTAGTCGCGATGCTGGTCACGAAACGCGTCAATGGAAAAAGGTATGGCGTTTGGTGACCTTTCATGGATGATTTTGTTTTGAGCACTATCAGAAGATTGCGGACTTTGTTGAACACTGGTAGATGCGTTTCGATCGGGCGATATGTGATAGCCATTACGGCTCATGAGATCCAGATTGGGTGGCGCACTGTGTCTGCGACTGGATTCATGGGCCGCCTTGAGAAGTGGCTCTGTGTCGTCTTCTGCGCTGCGACTACTGATTCGACCGAAGCTTACGATTCTGAAAAAGCGACGACGTATAGAGCCTGGTGATCCGAACGAACGCATGTTGGCGTGATTGAGTTCAAGAAGGGTGGTGGACAGTTGTAAAGAAGCAACTGTGTCTCCCAGGTCTCCAATTTTGTTGCTGAACGAGCGAAGATGGTTGTAGATAGTGTTGGCGGATTCATTGGGATATGGGTTAGCCATATCTAGCTTTGAAAAGTATCGGAAAGGTATATGTGAAAGTGTTGGAGCCTGAAGTCTCAATCAGAAGTTCTTGACTTTTACGAATTGCGAGACTGTTTAGTAGAGGTCAGTCACGAGAAGTAAGCCGAAGTGTCGACAATCGTTCTTTGGCTCAGATCATAATCCAGTAGCAAACAATACAATACTCTGGTCGCTTCCATAGACTTTCATGAACAACAGAGAGACTTTTTGATTAGTAGATCTACCTACGCTCAGACTGCAATAACTTTGGACAAAGCTTCCAGCGAAGAATTGCGCTCATTGTGCATCACGCACAGAGTCATGCAGTCAACTAAGTCTTTAGCTGTATGGAAGTCAGTATGCTGTTTTCATAAGCAAATTCGTGTTCAGAGGCTTACCGGTCATCCTCCTCACAGAGTCGTCGCCCTCGTCTCTGCCGTTCATGCGAGTATACATCAATACAGTCTCATTTCGCTCTTTCCGACACTTCTCGTAAAGTCGCAAGCGCTCAGGAATCTGTTGCTTTGATGTTCCTAGTGGAAGGAGGACAGCCACCGAGACGGCGTCTTCAATCGCCATGGCGCCACCCTGACCCATGTCTTGAGAATATGTTAGCTGATTATACGAGCGCATACAAAACAAGAGTATTGTCTTACAAGGTTGAAACGGATGAGCGGCATCACCGATGATAGCAGAGTTGCCTTCACACCATTTTGGTAGAGTCTTCATATCGTACATGTCCCAAATCTTGAGACTGTCGCCGGAATTCTCCATAGCTGCCTGAACTGCAGGGCAGAAGTCCTTGAAAGCGCGAAGCATTAGATCTCTATTGCCTGTTGTGTTGTATGCTATCGATAGTCAGTATGTATCCTCAATTGACTGTTAATTTCGGGTTTGATACAATCTTCGCCTGAGGCATCAGGATCCTGAAATTCTGATGAAGGAGCAAAGGCACACATGTTCATGATCTTGTCATCGGAGCATGGATACGCGACCAAGCGTCTATCAGGAGCCGACCACTCGACAAAGGCACCGGGAGTCTCGATCGACACTCGATCGGTCCTTGGGTCGGCCAAAAGCGTCTCCTTTGGCACCAGCCAGCGCATGGCCGACTTTCCGACGGCGAATGGCTGGATCTCGCCAACAAGCTGTTTCCGTGTGAAGGACTAGCATTTGGTCAGTGACATGCTTCCAGTCTCACACGTTGAAGACACTTACGTGGAGACCGTCTGCTCCGAGAAGAAGATTGCCCTCGAATCTCTGACCGTCCACCAGCGTGACGCTAGCATTGTATAGATCAATGTCGGTTACCTTACAAGCCAAGTGAAGCTTGACAGGAACGCCAGGCCTGGATGTTGATACCGACTCCGTCTTTAGCTTGTTGTGGAGATCGACGCGATGCACCAGGTACCATTCCTGATGCCGTTAGTCTATTGAAACATAGCCTGAGCGAAGTATCTTACAGTTTGCCAATGACTTCTGTCTTCAGGTCCAAATATTTTGGTATGTATGAGATTGCCATCGGGATCAAATCGACGCATCTGCATCAGTCAGTACGTACAGTGACTCGTCCAAAGGTGGAGGAAGTGGTACCTGTCTCAAGAGGGTCCCCCCAACCTCACTGGGATGAACATCCATCCATTCCAACAGTGCAGTGGCATTCGGCGCCATATGCATAGCAGCGCCAGTCTCGACTGCAAATCGTGATCTTTCAAGCACCTGATGCGGTTTAGCTAACAGCTTGTTTCGTGAGATATATTTACTGACCGTGACGACATGTCCTTGTTTGCGGAGTGCAAGCGCTGCAGTCAAGCCAGCTATACCCGCTCCGATGATCGTGACTTTCAGAGGATGTGATTCCATATCGACAGCCATGGTATATGCTCTCAATAGCTAAATTGCAGTGGATGACGAGAGGGCATCCTCGTCGGATGCCGCCTCCTTTTATAGTCAGCTTTGATTTTTAGCAACATGAGCCAGCTCACCACAGCGGACTTCGGGTGTGAGGTGCGACCGAAAGACGCGAGCATGCAAGTAAAGAATGATCGACGTCGTGGTGATCCATTCGCAGATTGGATTTCGGGGAAAAGCCACGCCCGCGCTTCCGATGCACAGTCCAGGATTTAGAGGCAGTCCTTAGAGACAGTTCATCTCCCCGGCATAACTGTTATGTGTATTCGCGGTAAGATGATCGCTTTAGTGTAATATCTTGACCAAATTCTAGATATTTGTGCAGTTCCAGAAAGACTTGCGGTGTATAGAGTGTGAGAAAAGCATGAATATGTTCGGCGAAGCTCTCGGGAACCGGACAAGCTTATTGCTCCTTCCCTCATACCTGATACAGATGCTTGGAAGTGCGTATGAATGCAAACGACAGAATCTGGAGCTTCGTAATGAGATTCTGCTCATAGAAAGAGGATGGATTAAAATTAGGTAGTATAGGGTAAGAGGGACTGGTCTATTCTAGGATTTGAGCACGCGGACGTCGCATGTCTCTTACAACAAGATCCCCTGGTTGCATCTACCGCGTCGGATTCTGTTGCCGAGCATAGCATCATATAGAAGTATGGAGGTTGTGATCATGGTCGTGACCAACTCCAAGTACCGACGCTTGACACTTGAAAGAAGGAATATTGGTGCATACGTCTGAAGTAGCAATTCAGGCTCGCTTCATTCACGAGTAAGTCGGCCTCGAGGGTGGCGGTGGCGGGCGCAACAGAGGCTGCGATGCAGTAGGTCTCAATGGAGGGGGGCCGGCATGGAGCCCGGCGGCACTAGCGGTACGGCTTCCTGGTGCAGTAGAAGGGACTGGCGATATACCGAGACGAGAACGAGGCTTCTTGGCCTTGCTCGGCCTGCCACGAGAAGCGAACATGTCGTCAGGTATGTCATTCCAGTTGTCTTGTGTGTTGTCGCTAGCTGTGGCGATCTTGGGTATACCGTTGGGCGAAGCTGGCGCATTCGATGGTGATTGTAGTGATTTGCTCTTGTCGTCCTTGATGACCTGGGCAGCGCCCTTGTTTACTAGCAGAGCGACATCCTCGGACCTCATTTCAAGAGGATTGTACTGTTCTAGGGCCTGGGACGCGCCTTGGATATCGTAGGTTTGCTGGATGTGCGCGATTGTCTGAACGTCGTAGACCATGAATCTACCGCTGGTGAAAGTGATACTGAAGGGCTTGGGGGCGGTGCTGTTGGCCATGTTGTAATGATACCGAGACTGAAGTCAAGGCCTACGTTTACATTGTTAGTACATTATGCGATGCAAGGAACACGTGGTAGGAACAGAGTATGCTGTCATAGAGCGTATGCGTTTCATATTCGTCCATTGCCAGAAGGGTTTCAGGAGTCGACGGATCTGGTACATGAACTTTCTGGTGACAGAAGAGCAAAGATAGGGCATACCTTTGAAGAAGAGGGTAATATGATGGGCGTGATTGCTCAACCCATGATGCTGCTTCTATGCGAATGACGAAAGGCGAATCCTGGGAGAATGCGACGCCGTTTCCAACACAACACCAGTTTGATTGGTTTGTTCGGACTTGAACGGACATGGCTGTCTTTCTCGAGCTGAGTGACCGTCAATTTATCGATCTGCATCCTCGGTTTGCCAACCGAGATCTCATAGGTAGATCAACATGAACATCTTTGTCTTGTTGTTCTTCGTTTTGTTCTTGCCGCTTGTCGCGCTATTAGGTAGGCTATTCATGCCGCGACCTGCATCAGACTTCCCTAATATCATATCATACAGTCTGGTTCGCATTTTCAAGCTGCCTCGGTGACAACGCTCGAGCTCGAATCGGCGGAACTACGATGAACCCTCGGCACGGTGCCTATGGTAGGACTTACGGTCGTAACATTCCCTACCCCGGAGCTGCGGGTTCTGAAGCTATCGAGATGGAAGACATGATGCACCGCGACAAGTGGGAACTTGACTCTGACCACGAGCCTTGATTCCTATAAACGCTAGAACTCTATATCGATTTTGGTCGCCTTGCCCAATGCACCTCCTTCAGCATTTCCCTGCTGAGCCTCGGTATCTCCTTCTGCTGGTGGAAGACTGAAAGGTTTGATGACAAAACGTCGTCTGCTGACGGTGAAGGCCAAGTCGTCGCCGACACCGGCAGCAGCTCCTCCTCCACCACGTTCGGTCGTCACTGGTAGCTTGTGCAGCTTCAGCATTCCCTGTGGTTGCTCGTCTGTTGCTCTTGCACCACCACTCTCTGCCAAGCTATTCGCTGAGTCCATCAGGTGAGGAAATGTAGTTAGTTCAAGCACGCCGTCCGAGAGGGTTTCGGCCCAACGGACAAGAGCGGTCGAACGATGATATAGCTCTAGTGGAAGTGTGATCATGGCAGTAAGACGGCCGGAAAATTGTCTGAGCAGGGAGCGCAGTGAGTGTAAGAATTGGAGCAGGTTCTCCGGTGCACCGGCCGTAGGAGGATAGAGAGCGGGTGATAGCAGAGAAGGTATCACTAGGCGATGTATCGTGTGAGGTGGAGAAGTGTTTAGTCGATGAGCAACATTTTGCAGAATGGCAGAGAGCGGTGCTTGGGGAGCGATGGCGATATGGTTGATGTCGGCCTCGGGGGGCACAGCAAGACGCTTTGCCAGGTCAAAGGTGTGGCAGAAGGCTAACGACTGTTGTTCTTCCTGTTGTTCGGCATTCTGGACAGGGGCTGGGCCACGTTGGGGGACGACTGCTTTGCAGTCAGAATTGCTTGTCCTACAAGGTCTATGTATTGCTCTTCACCTCTACTGCCTCGATCGGCGTCTACTTGGCCCAATCTCTCATATCGCCACGCAATCTTCATCTTCTTCTCGTCGCTCTTTGCCTGCTTCTGAGCTTCTGCGGCCTCAGCATCTCCCACCAAGCCTGGCAGGTCCTTGATCCACTGCTCGCCGGCACCAACAAGATGCACCGTGTGACTTTGGATTATGCCCTCGGCAGCATAGTACCGCAGCAGGGCACCGGCAAAATCTGTAGTCCCACTCTCTTCAACAAGCAACGATGAGCCTAGCGCCAATCCTGCATGGCCGCCTAGCAGACTGTCGAGCGAGTAGGCTCCTGTTGATGTGGTTGCTTGTCCGGTCAAGGGTGACGGCCGTATGCCGGAGGCTGTTGGCGACGGCGCGCTGTTCGTCTCTACTGTGCTGTCTGCATGGGATGAGGTGATCGGTGATCTCTGCACACCGATGTTGCGCTTGCGAAATGACATGGTGTTGATATGACTGCTACGAATTGGTGACGGTGGTGATGAACATTGGCGACATGAGATTTTGCGCTCGGGCCGAAATGTGGAGTTTATCGTGCACTTATCGCTCGGCCCCTCCTCCCCTCTATCCGAAAAGACGACCACTTCCCCTTTCTACATCGACGCTTGCCTGCTGCTATGAGGCATCGACAAGAACATCTGTTGACGATCACATCATTTTCCTGTGGCAAAATAATGTACAAATTTATGCCCCTGCAGTGCATGTTGCCACCTTCCGCAAGCCTTGCCACCACCAGTGAAGACTCTTATGTTCGTATGATGGCAGTGGCTGCACGGCCAACCCCTTTGGGTCGCATACGTTAAGCTTTGGTTTAAGCCTAATGCCAGGACCCCTTTGCCGGGACTCCCCATATTGTACCTGAGGTGCCACGCTGTCAGTTCGCATTCGCATGTCTCACTGACTGACACAGGTGGAGGCGATGCACTTGTATGGCTGACGGGTACCGCAAGCCGCGGCCTCGACAAGCCTCACCAACATGGCAGGTGCGTGACGTCCCCGCCTTAGCATTGATTTTAGATGCACGCCGTCTACTGTTATAGTTGGGCGTCTTCTTAAGATTTTCGCCCCTCTGGCCAATCATCCAGTTGCAGTTTGCAATCAAAACGCCTTGTCCCTGTTCAAGACCAGTGTGCCGAGGGACGATCTGGGGTGATCGTCCTTGAACAACACCTTTTCGTCGGCCTTCTCCACAACCGCGTGAGAGGCCTCGCCTGTACGTTGCACTCCATGTCTGGTTCTCAGCGGCCTCCACATCTACCTCCAATGGTCAGTTTTGTTTCGGCCGCAAGATATGTATGCTTTCCATGAATTTGACAACATGCCTCGGTGCTTGCCTCTCATGCCTGTCGGACAAAAATATATAAGTACCTGAGTAAGACCTCTCGAATCCTTCTGCACCATCAGATCATCTCATCTCATACCACAATCATGAAGACTGCACAAATCACATCCGCTCTTGCCCTTGGCTTTGCGGGCTTGGCCGCCGCCTACCCCAATATCCTCGCCGAGTTGGAGTCCCAGAAACGATCTCCCGACCTCAAGAAGAGAATCTCCTTCGATGCTGCGGCTCAGAAGATCGATGTCTCTGGCACCCACGCTTTCAACCCTCCAGGTGCCGGTGACCAGCGTGGTCCCTGTCCAGGATTGAACGCTATGGCCAACCACGGTTACCTCCCTCACAATGGTGTCGCTACTATCGATCAATTCGTTGAGTCCACCACCAAGGTCTTCGGCATGGGTGTCGATTTGGCTCTCATCCTTGCTGTCTACGGAGCTGCCATTGACGGCAACCTCGTCTCCTGGAGTATCGGAGGTCCCACACCGAATGTACCATCCATCAATCTCCTCGGCCAGCCCCAGGGTATTAGCGGCTCCCACAACAAGTACGAGGGTGATGCTTCACCCACAAGAGGTGACCTGTACATCGATGGTCAGGACTACCTCTTAAAGATGGAGAACTTCCAGGCTCTCTACGACGCTGGCAAGGCCGCTGACAACTACGACCTTCAGCTCTTGACCGACCGTAGAGCTGCCCGTTTCAAGCAGAACATTGAAACCAACCCCTACTTCTTCAATGCTCCCTTCTCTGGTGTTATTGCTCAGCCTGCCGCGTGGAGCTTTATCTACCGTTTCATGGGTAACAAGTCTGCCGAGTACCCTGCTGGCAAGCTTAACGGAGAGGTTCTGAAGTCCTTCTATGCTATCACTGGCAACGACGGTAACTTCAAGTACACTCCCGGCTACGAGCGCATCCCAGAGAACTGGTACACTCGCAACGCCCTTGACCCCTACGATGTTCTTGCTCTGCAGGCAGACACCGACGCCCAGCTTCTCCAGCATCTCGAGTTCGGCAGCATCGGTGGTAACACTGGTACCCCCAACAGCTTCGTCGGTGTCGACCCTGAGCTCCTGACCGACGGTGTCTTCAACGCCCAAACACTGCTCCAGGGCAACAACCTCATGTGCTACGGCCTGCAGCTTGCCGTCCAGGAGCTACCCGATATTCTCTCTGGTGTTGTTACCAACCTTGCCGCTGCTGTCAACCAAGTCAGCTCCGCCTTTGGCAACGCCACTCAGAAGCTTGGATGCCCCGAGCTCACCAAGATCAACCAAGACCAGTTCCAGAAGTACCCTGGCTACACCAAGCTGAAGTCTGACGGTACCTACTAAGTGGTCAATGCATAGTACCATATACAAGGTCGACGAATACACCTACCAAGAGGTAGTAGATGAAGCATCAATAATGACATATAACGAATTATCGGCTTAGCCTAAGAATTGAAAACTATTCCACCCTTCATCCTAATCCTGAATTCTTTTGGCGTATGTGAGATTTCGTGCTCGATGTTAGAACAGCATGACTTGCTGCAGGTGCTCACACAATTGTAGAGATATGCATAAATACGCGGAGAGATCAAAAGTGCCAGGCGAAGCAGGGGCTCTGAACAGCGACTTCTAACTCCAACAACCTACTCTGCATTACAGCACTGCAGTAATTCTCCATGAAGAAAGCAAGCGCTACGGGAGCCGATGACGAACAACCTCCTTCCCTACTTCAATGTGCTGGACCTGAGTGTTGACTAACGCGAAATCTCTCTTTTTCCTATGGAGTCAATCCTCACTTGCACATGATACTTGCAATCTGAAGTAATGTGCCCATGATCAACAACTACATACTCATCAACCACTTCTCACCGTGTGCAAAGTATTGTCACACTCGAAGCTGTCCCGAGGCACGATACTTTCTAGATTTGTAGCAATGTTATCGCGATATTTTGTGTCATCGACTCCCTGCGCTACGTTCAACGATACTAGATGTGACTGTGCATCAGGTCGTCGTTACCCGACGTTGATCATCGAAAGAGATGAGGTGACAGTATTTTGCACATGGAGAGGTTCCAACACCATCGTCTCTTCCCCTTACTTCGACCCCAAAGCCAAGTCAAAAGACTTGACCGTAACCTGCCCGCCCAACCCCCCTTCCGCAAAGTTGAAGATACCATACCTGTATCCAATAAAGAAGTAATAGGTAGTATTCATCGTGTAGGGCGTGCCCAACTGCTTGAACGTCTTTCCGTCGGTGCTCCAGCTAAACACACCCTGATGAGAACCAGCAGGCTTGATATCAGCATGCAATCTCAACCACACGTTTGAGGTGCCAGAGGGCAAAGTAGCAGAGGTTTCTTGACGACCTGTGCTGAGAGTATTCCAGCCGCCCCCCATGGTGAGGTCACGTTGAAGGATCACAGCGTTGTTACGAATGGCGATGTAGGCTGAGTTGTCGCGGAAAAGGGCGAGTCCTGCTTGATCGTTGGCAGACATTTTGGAAATGTCGAGTTGAATTGTTGCGGTGCTATCGGGACCCAAGATACGGTGTGTCAGGGTGTTTCTAGCGTGATACAAGTCTTTGGTTACTGATGATGTCTTGAGCACTAAGCCACCTCCAGAAGCAAAGGAGAATTTGGAGGTATCCGGGTTGTGGTTCCATTCCCATTGAGGACCTAGCTTGCCTCCTGCAAAGGCGTCGGTGCCGGTGGTAGATTTTACGGGGACAGGGGTCACGGGGTAGGGGTTGGCGATTGCGAATCCATTCGCTGCTTTCAGGGACGGCCAGCCTTGAGAGTCAAAGGTGAAGGGTGCCAGAGCAGGGCTGCGGCCTCCCGGGTAAGCATCGATGAAAGATAGATAGTACCAATCGCCATTAGGGGTATCGACCACACTGCCTTGATGAGGATTACCTCCCCCCTGAATACCGCTGGCTGGTGCTTTTGTGAAGATCTTGAATTCGTAGGGTCCCAGGGGGCCAGAGTTTGACTTTAGGACGTATTCATTGCTGGCGGGCTGGGTGACGAAGATGTAGTAGCGATTGTTGATCTTCTTCATGTGAGAGCCTTCAATGGTGATGCTGGAGCTGTAGACCTGCGTGGTCGACTTTTGGGTAAAGTCATTGTTCAGCTGAGCAACGCTGATCTTTGTGTTACCATACTATTACAACTCGGTCAGTATCGTTCCAACCACCAATATCGAAGGCTACACTCACAGCAACGTAGATGTTCTGACCGTCAAATAGCATGCCGCAGTCGTAATAGCAAGTACCAATCTCGCCAACTTTGCTCCAGTCACCAGCAGGGTCACTAGCTTTATAGATGTAGGTCGTCTTGAAGTCAACACATCCGATCCAGTAGAAAGTGTTGTCGTACTCGCGGTACTGCATTGAAGAAGCCCAGATACCACGAACATAGGCTTGCTTGTTATCAGCCAAGTCATAGGCAGTATCATGGAAGTCGAGCCTGGGAACGGAATGTCCGATGAATTCCCAGTTGACCAAGTCTCCGGATCTCAGGACAGGGGCTCCGGGGGAGAAGGACATAGTCGAGGCTGAGTAGTAGTATTGGTTGCCCTTGCGAAAGACATCGATGTCTGCAAGATCATACCACAGTACAGGATTGGTGTAAGTTTGCTGCGCCAGCGTACTGCCAATGGCAGACAGGGCTGCAAGAACAGATGAGGGTTTCATCTTCGACTGATGTCAAATCGCAATCGAGGGTATCCAGATCGCAAGTCCTGGGCAACGACACAAGCCTTTATAGGTTTCCATTGACGAGACAAGGGCGTGAATCCAAACCTAGCGTTGCTTCGCTTACAGAACTCGAGAGGGGTTTGCAGTTTCTGTGAAGCTCATCTACAGTAGCATCTACCTATCGGGTACGGCTAAAGTTCAGCAAAAGTATGTACTTCTTCCATGTTGATCACGAAACGAGGGATCTTCCTCGAGTAACGTCCATTTTACCCACCACATATAGTCTAGACTTCTCCGACCAGCGCCTAGCGAAGCAGGAAGGTCTAGGATTGATGGAGAATACGAAGAGCTCGAGAGGTCGAAACAAGCCTGAAACAGAATTATATTGGCGGTGGCTGCAGCACTTTGTTCATGGATGAGGAGGTCGCAGTCAAAACAGGCGGCTTACCCGTACTTACCCGTACTCACCCGTGAAGCAGACAGGAAGGCAGGCACGACGAGCAACGTCTTTCCCTGAATCATCATGATCGCAGGCGTAGTAATGCGTGCTTTTCGTGTAGTCTACAGATATTGTACATATTGACAGGATTCTAGAAGGATGATGAGGTTGCTCCCTCGGTCTACTCCTCTGCCACTATTCATTCCCAGCTTGCTTGTAATTCTTCCGCCGGGGATACTGCCCCCTCCCAGGTCTTCCAATTGTGGGCATCTCTGGGCGAGGAGGAAGCTTCCAAATCTTTCTCCAACTCTCAGGGTGTAGTTCTAGAGGCCCTGGTAATGTACCAGTTCTGGCCGATTTGCCCTCGCCAGGCTCTGGAAGACAGATCCATTGCCTGATGCACCCGGGAATGTCCTCCTTATCGTGGCTTATCGTCAACAATGCCTGTCTGTCTTCGAGGCCGCCAAAGTTAACCATATCATTGTCGGCTTGCAAACTCTTACTATATCTGGTATTGCCGTTCAAGGTCTTTCCGTGGGGCTTAAAAATCATCTTTTCACCCTGAGAAAGGAACAATAAGCACTTGTCGCGAACCTCTTTATCCATGCCGCTGAAAGCTTCGTCCAAGATAACCAAGTCCGGGCTGTTCACTAGTGCGCGAAGGAACAGTAGCACTCGTTGTGAGCTAAAGGACAGATCTCGGAAGGTCGTACTGTCGGCCCAGTCAATGTCGTTGCTGACGATGTTGAGATGCTCCAATTTGCGTCTCATTTCGCCACTGCGGCGCCAATTGCCGCGCAATGGGGTTTCTGCAATTTTCTGAAGTTCGCTGGTCTTGGTTGGCGATAGCTCTGGGGCGAACCAGCGCAGGAAGGCGCCTATACGAACGTCGTTCTGATGTGTCAAGCGCGGTTTGGAAAGTGGAGTATCGGCCCAAGCACTCTCTAGAACGCGACGAATCGATAGTTGTTTGGGGAAGTACGTGTGGACCTCAGGGGAACTATGTCCTATGCGAGACTGTAGCTCAAATATACTGATGCCAAGTTCGCCAGGAGAGGGAATGCGGGAGCGGCCGAAGAGCTTGATAGGGAGACCGTAGGTTTGCGGATGGTCGGAGGTGATGAGCGATAATAGAGTGGTCTTGCCCGAGCCGTTGGGCCCAAAAACTCCCCAACGTTCACCGCGATGGACATTCCACCACAAACCCTCTCTTTTCGTGCCCTCAACACTCTCGGACCAGTCACCCAAAACAGTCTTCTTGTCGACATTGTCCGTCACATTGTACGAAACTTTGACGCCGTGCATCTCGACCAGTGGAGGACCGGGTGGGAGTGGGTCGTGCAAGGCAGGCAGATAGTCTCGACTCACCTCTGTATCGTGCTGCCTCCTTGCGAGGGACCTCGGTAGTAAGGAATTTAGGTTACACTTCATGGTCATAAGAGTCGGCAGATCAACCCCTACAAAGGGGCCTGATAGATAAGCCAATCTCGGAATGGAGCGGTAGATGTGCGCTGTGGTACCCTGAATTATCTCTGCCGTCTTTGGATTTATGTGCAAGATGTGTGTGATCCAAGGAGGAATGTCTTCTTCTGGTCGAATGGCTAGTATAATCTTCGGGAGGCTGACGTTGGCCATCTCTTGTAGGAAAGATGATATTTTCAGCTGACTCACAGGATCCATCCCCATGAACGGCGCATTGAGGAGAAGAAGCTCGGGTTTGGCGAGCAAGGCCTTTGCAATTCGAGCCCTGCGAGTCTGCCCATTGCTGAGATTGCTGACAGGCAGCTGTAGCAGCGGCTCTAGATCGAGACTTTTCACAATTTTTGCTAGTAGTTGGGTATCTAGAGAGTCTGCAGGCTTTTCAAGAGCATTCAAGTCGGTGTTTCCCTCCAGATAATTCAACAAAGACCAGTCGGTGACTTCGCGGTGAGCCTCGTAACGCTGACTCATGTAGGCACCCTTGACGGCAGTTCCACCCAGACCATCTCTTTCTGCATCGAATCCGATGTAGCCAATGGCCTGCTGAAGAGGGATTTGGCGCGCAGTAAATTGAGGGTATGTTCGGGCGTCTGGCGGCGTGCAAAGATATCTGCCATGTAGCATTTGCAGGAAGTCGGTGCGAAGGGACGAATTACGAGCAATAATGGCCCAGTGTTCGTTCTTTCCGCTCAGGGTGAAGTTCACATTGTTGAAGAGAGGAGAGGCCTTGTCCTGATCTAGAACGTCCTTATATATCGTGGCATCCTTTATCCGGATGATTAGAGCCGATGTTGTCACGCCGGCATATTGGGATAGCCTTGAGGGGGAGTAGACATTCGGGAGGCGGCCAAATGCTTGTCGGCGCAGTTGCGCTCTGAACATGATGGATCCAGATTTGCGACAGGATTCGTTATTGCGCCTCTCGTCCCACGACCAAATGCATGCCAAGCCAGTCAGGGTTCGGCTTCTCACTGACGTATCTCGCATGCACCTTCCGCTTCCAAGCCACAGCTTCCCTGTTCCCTCGACATCTCCGCACTATCGGCTGCCACTCTTGCTGACTCAAGTGCAAGACGATACTCAGCAACTCCTCCCTCGATCGTACGGCTGATTCCCTACTCATCGTCCCCTGCTCGTGAACCATGTTTCCAGCTCTACAGCCATCCAGACCAAAGGTAAGCCATTGCTATCTCCGCCGTGCTCCGTAGTCTCATATACTCTCCTCAAATGCCGTCGGATCTAGAAAAGAACTATATCTTTCTACTGCTCCTTATTACTCTGCACCGATCGTGGGGGAAGATGGGAGGCACAGGCTTTGGAAGAGAAGAGTAAACATCACCGCCTTGGCCTTCCCTCGTCTATTCCGCTGATTTATTTACTATATCCGCGTCTGGTCAGGCTGATTGTCTTTAGTATCCGCCGGCGCAAGTTCCCTCGCAGCCGAGCTACCAGCAGATTCGGACCTCATCGACTGGATCATCAAGGCCCCAGAATCAGATAGAAGCCATGCCTCCTCAAATGTCCTCTCCGCATCAGACTCATGCATTCAACCCTGCGACTTGCCATCCAGTCTTCTTCTCGACTTCCTTCCACAAACCACCATTCTCTCTGCCTCTTGTTCCATCCTCTGGTTTCCATCCATCGGCAACTGGCTATGTATTCAACTCGAACAAGTCTGCACCTTTGACTAAACTTTGATGCTGCCGACGAGTCTAAAAACCATTGCTCTTCTTCTTCCATTTGCACATATGTGCGGCAAGCTGGCCCATCCTCTACCCTTGTGCGACACTACCAACCCGGTACAGAGCACACATCCTGATGCCGAAAGGCGTCCGAGGCGAAGCTCACTCTGGTCACACGTTGGCGTTATGCATACCGGTCTCATCTTTATCAAGTAGCACTGAACGAGGCCAGAGTGGCACAGCTCGTCAACCTCCCCGTGTGCGCAATATCGTCCCGCTTTGGAGTCACGAGCCTCTCCAGAATCCGAAGCAATGGTATCAAGAGCTGCCTTCCTATCAACTTGCTTTGTGCGATCTGTTGACCAGAGATATAACAAGCTTGCTGTAGCTCGTCGTTGCTCTGCTCCGATCACCGAGAGAGAGTGAGATGACGGATCCTACTAATGGAAAGGAAGTGAGCCATGTCAACGAAGGTGCCTTTTGAATAACCAGTTTCCTTTAGATGATGAGCTGGCATTGTTTCCTTGGCTCAGCGTTCTTGTCTTCTTCTCGTATATCACTTTCAGTCATTACAAATCACCTTATTATCGTCACCGGCATCTTTCAGCCCAAGCATTTGAATACAAAAGCAAGATCAAGACCAAGATCCGGAAAAGCCGATCCGAATCGTGGGGAACCACGGTTAAATCTCTGAAATGACGATGCACCACCGTCATTGACGATTCAGCACGGACGAGAACTGTCTAAATCATTTACAAGGGATATCAATAAATATTGAGCCTCTGCCAGTCGCTGAGGCTGAAGCACGATCGAGAGGGTCTTCAAGATTTCAACATGCCGTCCAAAGAGAATTCGCGTGAACGACCGAGCGATGACAAGCAGCAAAATGGCGACTCGGAGAAAGGCAAGGATGGGGATGAGAAGCCCAAGCCTGTTGGACTCTTTTCTCCAGAACTCAAGCATGTGAGGCGGGAGATTGCTTGGAAGTGGTGTTTGACGACAGTAACACTGATGGCTGCCATCATGGCCGTGCTGTCTCTTTGTGAGTCGTGATACGAAGACCATCTACGGACATTGAAGCTGACCTGCTACCTTGAGACTGGGCTGCATTGTTCCATGTCGAGCAAAACCTATCTTCGCTGGTCGTATACGTCGTGGACTTCGATGGGCAAGGCCCGAATAGTGTAGCTGGACAAGAACCCCTGGTCGGACCAATCATCCAAGGCCTTGCTCGCACTCAGGTCGCATCAGGCACACCAACCCTTGGATGGGGACCTCTCTTTGGAGCAGACTTCGACTATGATCCGATAGCCGTACGACAGGCTGTGTACGACTGGGACGCCTGGGCCGCCATCATCATCATGCCCAATGCGACCTCGCAGCTCTACAGTGCCATCCAGAATGGAAACACAAGTTACGACCCCATGGGAGCATGTCAGTTGATCTATCAGTCAGCCAGAGACGACCAAACCTGGTACGACTACATGTATCCGTTGATTGCCAAGTTTCAAACCGAGGCTACGTCCATGGTCGGCCAGCAATGGGCTCAATTGATCCTCGAAAGAGCAACAAACGATCAAAACCTCTTGCAGAACATGGTCAATGTGCCACAAGCCGTCTCACCAGCAATTGGCTTCTCCGAATTTGACCTCAGACCTTTCTACCCGTACACAGCAGTCCCCGCCACAACGATCGGTCTCATCTACCTCATCATTCTCAGTTTCTTCTCCTTCGCCTTCTACCTCCCCATCTGGTTCAGATTCCTGAACCCCGAAGGCCACCCCCCACTTAAATTCGTCGAGTTCGTCGCAGTCCGTTGGGGTGGTACTGTACTGGCTTACCTCTTCCTCTCACTAGCATACTCTTTCGTCTCTTTGGCTTTCCAGATCAACTTCTCGGGTGGCAACCCCATTACCTCAGAGACACAGGTTACTATGGTAGAATACGGTAATCCTGATGCCTATGGCAAGGGTACTTTCCCAGTCTACTGGATGTTGAACTTCGTCGCCATGTGTGCACTTGGTCTTGCGTGTGAGAATGTGGCTATGGTTGTTGGGCAGCCGTGGACAGGTTTATGGCTCATCTTTGTGAGTTTCGACGGCCCAATGAGTCGCGGGAGAAAAGATTGCTAATGAGTATCGCAGTGGGTCATTTCTAATGTAGCGACTGCATTCTACAACATCGACATTGAACCTGCATTCTTCCGTTGGGGATACGCATGGCCATTACATAATGTAGTGGAAGCTAGCAGACAGATTCTTTTTGACTTGCATTCACGCATTGGATTGAACTTTGGTGTTCTATTCGCTTGGGTGGCAATCAACACTGCTCTTGTAAGTCTCTGTAGCTCCTCGCCCTTGTTTCGACTCATTGCTCATGTGCCTCACAGTTTCCTTTTACTTGTTGGTTCCTCTTGTACAAACGTAGGCACAACGTACATGAGTACTGGGCCTAAGGAGAAAATGTGGATCGCATACAGAAGACTTTTTTCCTATTCTCTAGATTATACGTTACACGGCACCTAGAACCTACCTAATTATACACTTTTTGCAGTCGATGAAAGCTAGCGTCTTGTTCCCATCACAACCGCGATGGCCCTCTGAGCCTTGGTATCTTTTCTACCCTTGAGCGGCCTGTAACTTGCCTTGATGATGTAAGTTATAATCATCGAAGACATGCCAGCCTTGGAGAGAATCGTTGAGTGGGCAAGTTGGTTGCTGGGAAGTCGCTCTTTTGCTCGGAACATACTATGTATCTAGACAGGTGAGGTGGTATGGGACTGCTATGCGCGTGTGCCATAAGCGTTGTATGGAGCATGTACTTGATAACAAGCTTCGCCCACAACGTCTCAACGACCCGAAGAACATTGACACGAGACTTGCAAACTATCATGGAACGGAAGACTGCTTCATGCTTGATTCTTTGGACCTATTATTGCTTTAATGCATCAGCATCTCGTTGCAAAACCTCGAGTATCTGCTTCTCATCCACCTCTTCTTCCTTCTTCTCTTCAGCACCTCCGAAGATGCCTCCATCCAAGGCAACCTTTCTCTGGCCCTCCGGTATTGACTCCATCATCCCCATCAACTCTTTGTCCTCCGCTGACCGTTCTTGCTTGTATTGGTCAAGTGTGATGAAGCCTTTTGGCAGGATATCCGTCGTGTGCTCGGCCTCTTTTAGAGTATTCTCGACTGGTGCTGCTTCGATGGAGGAAATTTGCGTCGCCGGTTGTGCGTAGGTGCTGAATGCGTAGATTGTGGGAAATTCGAGGACGTCTTTGTGACGGAGGGCGTTTGTCAGGGTTGTGACTGGGGGAATAGGTATGAGAACTGTGTTTGTTGATGATGTGTGGGGTTTGTGGAGGAAGAAGTGGATGGTCTCCGATGTTGAGGTATCGTCACTCGATGGCGGTGGTTGTAGCGACTTGGACGATTCCTCTGGTTTGGCTTCGTCTGTTGATGGAGCGGCTGGCGGTTCCTCTGTTGAGAGTCCCTCCACTTTTGACACGGCTTCAGCTCCTGTAGGTGCACTTGTCTCGGACTGCTCTTGCTTTTCCACGGCCTGGAGTGGGCCTGGTTGCTTCCTCTGCTTCTGTGCTTTCGCATCTGCATCATCCTGTGCCCTCTTCCTCTTCTTGTTCTCCCTCTCTTTTTCGAGCATCAACTCTTTGTATGCCTCTTCCAGCGTCCTCGACTCGTCAACCTCGGCAATCCTCTTCTCGCCCTCGACGACCCATTCCACACTCCAAACAATCCTCTTACTCTTCTGAATAAACCTCGTCTGATTTGCCTTTTGCCTCGCCATTCCTATTGGCGCTTTATGCACCACAATCCCATTCTCCCTCAGATACTTTCCCAAAGCGCCATTATCATGCCATCTCTTTTGAAAAACAGGCTTGCCTTGCCCAGACAACGAAACACCACGTTCAGTCGTTTCTTTATCCGCACGATCGATGTTTCTCTCAAGTCCGCTGAGAAAGTTGTAATCGCGATCGATACCGCCGGCGGTTGCCAGAGTGGATTTGGAGACGTAGGCGCTGGGGTCGCGGAGGCCGTTGCATGCTGCGCGACGTTTATGAGATTGGGAGCAGGCGAGGCTGCAGGTGCGGACTTTGTCGCGGGGACATGTGTACTTGGGTGCTGCGCTGTGGCAGATATTGCATAGCGCCGTCAAGGGTGTCGTTGAGTCTGTCATGTTCAATTGTGGTAGGAAGGTGAGAATGAAAGAAAAGTTGATTCTTGGGTTTGTTTGACATGTGAAAGATGTGACGTTTTTCTTGTTGCCGCTAAATCCGTGTCTGCACGGTGACCCTGATCATTCATTTCCATGGCACGACAGCATCGTTCAGGGAGTGACACTTGTACGTTTTTATCTGCAAGCCTTTGGTCAAGTCCCTTAAACTGTGAATAAACGTGAGTGGTACACTAAAAGCCGCGAACCGACTCATATGCCGCCGTCTGCGTTGAGACTGAAAATCACTCACCATTCGGTGAATCGAGCAGATGAGGACTACATGGAAATGATCAAGCACCGATCTTTTTACAATCTTCCTCCGGAGCACAGATTCTGAGTCCACAGTCTAGTCTCACACCATGACTTTAAACGACAGCAAACTCAGGCCAAACCCCCAGAACGAGCCAGCGACATGTCAATCGGGCATCGAGGCAGAGCCACCTAAATACTCACGAGACACATCGCCACCAGTGTACTCTAGCGTTGAAGAGCAATGGGACGTCCGGTTTACAACAAGATACATACCCGGAGACGCGGAGCCCGGTCATGGCAGGAAGGGCATGCTGGTCTCCCGCGCTGTACGTGATCAAGGTCGCTTGACCTGTGCACGATATGGTATCGCAGATCAGAAGCAAGCACAACCAGACGTTGTATTCACCTGTGCCTTACAACCACGGGTGAGTCGTTTAGGGACCGATTGGGCCAGGTCGATGATGATCTGGTCCAGTTGGAAGACAGCACGAGAATTGGCCACCCATCGACATGTTAAGAAATGCCAATGCGACTCTAAGTATATTGCAACGGGATTCAGTGCGCATGGGGATATGACGAGGATGTGTAATGTCCGGGACGCAAAGGTGAAGAAGCGCATGGAAAGGCATGACAGGAGATGTGCTTGCAACGTATTCAAGTCCGTGGTCGAGTCCTCTAGTGTGGTTGGTGGTTGACTTGTTTGACCAAGTTTGCAGTTGAGGTATTCAGTTCTACACCAAAGGATGTAGAGGTTCTTCAGAACTTGTTCAAATGTTTGTCCATGATGTTCTCAGAAGGGCGAATCCTGAAGTCAGTTCGCGGCATTCGTTGTTGCATGACATGCCGTAGCGAGACAATGTCGCGATCCCGCTTGGCTTTTGACAAAAGCAAAATGTTGACGGGACAGAAGTGTCTATTTTGAGCAGACACGAACGACAAGTAGCGAAGACAAGCTACGTACCGTCAGACAGTCGCTTATCGTCAAGATCATGATCATGTACAAGCTGACATGGCGTTATCAATACAGCCGTTGACTCAGGTCGAAAGAATCGCGACGCTCATGCCGGCAAGTAGCTAGTCAGCTACGGAAGATCCAACGTCATGCACAAGGAAGTGCTGAATGTCGCGATATGGCAAGCAATATATTTGCAGCCACCGGCGTCACAACAGCTGTCAAGGTCAAGAGAGACAGCAACAGGCTTTGTTTCAGAGTGAAATCGAAGAAAGGCGTGTGTCTCTCTACCGGAAGAAGAAAGCGTCGTCAGCAAAGAGGGGAATTCGAGGCACAGCGCAAGGGACAGGCTGAATTAGTGGGAAGGTTTTTGCGGAGTAGGAGCTTTCGAGTGAAGGTTTTGCGGCAACGGGCGAGGGATCGACAGCCTCTACACTAGCGTCGCTACTTGCGGTCCAGACAGACAACAAAAGCGATAACAAGTCCTGCCACCCAAATCTCCAGCATTCTGCCACTTTTTGCCATGCGCCTGCGATTGAGATACGGCCATTGCATCTGACATTCCGACCGACAAGTTCCTCTACCGACGTCGAACAAATGGGCAAATGTGAGGCTCTCATTGCTATCATGCCTTGTCGCAAAAAGACTAATCCAGACAGGGCGCCATGGTGTAATTCTGGATGCTGGTTCATCTGTACGAGACCACGAATCTGTACCTATCGCAATCGCATAGCTAAACTACTCAGGGCACCCGAGTGTATATTTACCGATGGCTCAACAACCAACGAGCCAGGAAGGAGGGCACTGAGCTCGAGCTCAACGGTCTGCCTCAGCTCGAGACGAAGAAGAAATGGACGCTCAAGATAAAGCCTGGTGCGTCCATGCCATACCTGTCGCATGTGAAAATAGCGACTGACAAGAGACAACAGGAGTATCGACTTTCGGAGAGAAGCCAGAGCTCGTAGGACCCGATCACCTAAAGTCTCTCGTCGACCACGCACTCGAATACATTCCCGATGACCAAGTCAAGGATACCCCTATCTTCCTCCTCGCCACTGCAGGAATGCGTCTCCTGCCCGATGTTCAGCGCAATGCAGTTCTCGACAACATCTGCTCGTACCTGCAGCGAAATACACAATTCCAGCTTCCCGACTGCGCGCTGCATATCCAGGTTATTCCTGGCGAAACAGAAGGATTATATGGCTGGATTGCTGCAAACTATCTGCTTGGTGCTTTTGATGCCGACGCTGCACAGACACACTTGCATGGCAAGGACCACCACACATACGGCTTTCTCGACATGGGAGGTGCTTCTGCTCAGATCGCCTTCGCTCCGAATGCTACAGAAGCCGACAAACATGCCGAAGACTTGAAGCTCTTGCGCATGCGAAAGGTCAACGGCGACCCTCTAGAGTACAAAGTCTTTGTCACCACCTGGCTGGGCTACGGTGTCAACGAGGCTCGCAGACGCTACATCGAATCCATAACAACAGCCAGTCCTGGCATCGCAGAGTTGCCGGATCCGTGTCTTCCTACTGGTCTGGAGGTCACGAAATCTGGACACGCCATCGCCCCTGGTTCTAACGAGGCTGCTGGAAAGGAGACATACCTGCTGGGAACAGGCAAATTTCCCGAGTGTCTCTCAAAAACATATCCCTTGCTGGACAAGGATGCGCCGTGTCTGGATCCTCCATGCTTACTCCATGGCGTACACGTCCCTGCAATTGACTTTGATGTCAACCACTTTGTCGGTGTTTCTGAATACTGGCACACGACTCACGAAATATTTGAAATGGCGCACAAAGACAAGGCTTACGATTTCAACACCTACCAGCAACGCGTTCTGGAGTTTTGCAGTCAAGACTGGAAGTCAATACAAAAGGGTGTAAAAGAGCAGAAGTGGGGTCATAAGGTGACAGAGGAGAAGGTGGCAGAGGTCTGCTTCAAGGCCAGTTGGATGATCAACATGCTACACGATGGTATCGGTATTCCAAGAGTTGGTCTAGAAGCCACCAAAGGTGGACACAACGGTACCAAGGCTGTGATCGATGGAGCGAAGGAGAAAGGCTTTTTGGATCCATTCCAAGCAGTCAACAAGATCAACGACGTGGAGGTGAGCTGGACCCTTGGAAAGATGGTCCTGTACGCTGCATCACAAGTGCCTGGTCCGGACGATAAGGCTCTAGCTGTCGGATTTGGCAGTAACATCCCAGGGTCCGTCCTCCCAAAGGACTTCCAATTTGCAGGTGGTAACGCAATCCCTCTGCCGAGCGATCTCAAGGACGATGACGATGTCGATTGGCACGACAAGCTTTTCACCTCAAGCTCTTCTCGACGACTTCCTGGCTTCCTCTTGTTCCTCCTGATCCTCCTCGTTGCCGCCTTCCTCCTCTGCGGTCGAGAACGACGCTCATCTCTCCTTCGCAAAGCTGGCTTCTCACCTGGCAAAGGCAACAAACGCAAGAGCAACCCTGTGACTAACAGCATCGGCAAACTCTTCGGTAACAACAATTCCGGTCCCTCTTATGAACGCGTTCTCGAAGGCGGTGTCGGCCCCGACCCATCAGACTTTGAACTCGACGATATGAACGACGATTCAGACTCTGATAACAGCAATGGCCGTACTTCGGGCTGGGCTACACCAAAAGCCAATAACAACGGATTCAGCAGTCCTGTTTTGCACTCTTCCCCCAGGTCAGCACGGGTAAACCTTTATAATGGCCACCAACCGCCCCAACCCTCGGGTGGTTATTTCGATGGCCCAGTCGCACATGCTTCAAGTGCACTTTCTTTGGCCACAACGCCTGGACTTCATCCTGGCGGCAGAGGAGGTCTATTGGCGAGAACGGAGTCTCGTGAGCAACTGGCCACAGCAACATTGAGGTCAGGGAGTAGGAGTAGAGCTGCTAGTCCCAGTCGGATCCGAAGCCCTCTCATCACACCGCTAAGAGAGAGCATTGAGTGAAGACATGATCTTTCACGCTTTTGGAATAACGGTGGTTGGATACGCATCTTTTCTTGGTTTGAACACTTGGGGGCTCTCTCACGAGATGGGACTTTTGTATTAGCGTGGTGTTTCTTGTCAACAAGGGTGCTTATATCTTCTGTATTCTCTATCATGATCCCAAAGAAAGTTCTTGATGCCACTTTGCACATAATTTCATTCTTTTATGGTCAGTTGGAAACCTTGTATTGGAAAAGCCTCCGCATGAATTCAGCTACGCATCAAGTTTCCCCTCCAAGATGGGAGCCAGATCAGAAATAGCCTTGTGAAAAGGCACAATTATTACTTGGATCGACGGAGCTTCCGCTGAGAGTTAAAGAATATACCGTCTCTCAGAAGCGCTCTTGACTTTTGAGAAACATTATGCATCGATCAGACCAAACCAGACAGATTTCACGCACAAGGGGAGTATGATTTTTGGTTTCCTAAAATCAAGCTGTGCAAGGCGGGAAGTGGAAGGTGGAAGAAAGCTTGCACAGGCTAGAAGCGATAACGAGTGTCGTCGCTCTTTCTTTCGTCACCGACCAACCCTAAGCTACCGGCACCCCCAATTTCGTATCAACGACAGAGCTCAATGCCCTGAAACTCCACTCTTTGCATGGTCGCAATCATAGACCATCTGCCTGCCCCTGTACCATGTCACTCTCCAGAATATTGCAAGCAAACAACGAGCTGTTCCGAGGCACGGTCGTCGTCCCAATTAGAAGAGACCGTCCCGAGACTCTACGAGATGACGCATTTCCCTGGACATTGATAAATCTCTGGAACTTACTGTGCCTTGAGACAGCTACTCGCGTTACACACTCTAGCATATGGGGAGATGGTATCTGCCCTGACCGAGATCGCAAGCACGCCGAGTCGCCTAAGTTTGCCCATCCGAATATGCTTCGAAATGCTGGCCTATCGCAACGCTGATCATCGTTCATCTACGACACGACACGGCCTCCGGGTAGTATCTCTTGCAAGATAGGTAGTGGGGATCTGGTTGCTACCCAGACTATACCTGACAATGCTACTGTGTCATTCATTTGACTCCAATGCTAGGATATGATGCATCGCTCGAGAATTCATACCCTAGTTTCGAAAAGGAAAGATAAGCAATACTGGATACAATAGAAAAGGTCCCGTAAGCACCACGTCAAAGTTCTATTCAATTGAAAAGTACGACTCTCTAGAGGCTCACAATTATTCGGTATGGGTCATCCTAAAGCGTGTTGCCTAGCATTGGCCCTCAATGTGGCAGGTGCCTTCGCAAATCCCATCAAGCCTCGTGGACTCATCTCAAAGGTTTGAACGGACCTTCCATATCGTTCCCATCCCGCTAACTTCAGCCCTATGTAGTCTGCACCAATTGATCTCGTATCTCACTTCAACAACAAAGCCTTTGGCACTTATGCAGGGGAAGCAGCATTTGATCCTTTGAACCAGTCATACCCAGCACCCGCTATTGCTCACGATGGATCCTATACCTCGACCCAAAGTGGTATTCAGTATGGTTTTCCGGGCTACACCGGGCCGAACAAGTCGGACAACGTGCTCTGCACTGGTCAAACCATCGAAGTCCCGAAGAAGAGCTATTTCTCGGCCTCTTTACTTGTAGCCTCAGATGTCGAGCTCGAGACTGTGTCTGGCAACCTGACTTTTACCTATCGAGACGATACAACTTCGGTATCTGAGCTGAGGAGCGAGCCGTGGTGGGCCTTTCTTACCATCAATCGAGGAGAAATAATCTTTCCTTACAGGTACACGGCCAATGGGACCAACTTCAACACTACACACATCTATGAATACAGCTATGCTTTGGATAATACCAAGTCACTTGCATCAATCACTCTACCGACAACTACCAACACCACCACTGGAAGATTGCATGTCTTTGCCATCTCGCTGTGGGAAGGCTCGGGCGTGTCTGTTCAATCAGTTCGTCCCACACAGAAGTGGGTAGGCAATGGTACTCAAGTCGTCGAGGTCACAATCAACAACGCTGGTACACAGTGCGTCTCGGGTGCCGGGCTTAAGGTCACTCTTTCCGGCGGTAACATCACGACCGTGAGCCCCGGGTATGTCAAGAGACTCTGTCTTGGAGATCAGAAGCGTGTCAACATCGGCACCCGAGGCACATCAAAGGGCTCTGTCTCCGTCACACTCGACGATGGGTCGCTTCAACAGAATCAAACGTTCAACAACCTTGACCTTGGGCTATCAACATGGACATCCGAACTCGATAATCTTGCCCAGCACGAAGCTCCAGACTGGTTCGACGGAGCTAAGTTTGGTATCTTCATACACTGGGGACCATATGCTGTTCCTGGCTGGGGTAACTCGACACCACACGAGAGTTATGCTGAATGGTTCTGGTGGTATACCACCCATCATCCAGAGGCCGATGCATCCGACTTCTATGACTATAGATTGCGAACATTCGGCCCCGATTGGAACTACGATGACAGCTTCGTGAACTATACTGCCTCGAAATTTGATCCCAGGGCCTGGGTTGACTTGTTTGCACACGCTGGAGCAAAGTACTTCGTCTTTACCACGAAGCACCATGATGGCTTTGCCAACTTTGATACAGGAGCGACGAGTAACCGCTCATCTATCCACTATGGGCCAAAGCGAGACATCCTGGGTGAACTTTTCGATGCAGCGGCTGAGTATCAACCATCTTTACGCCGAGGAACATACTTCTCTCTACCAGAGTGGTTCAATCCCGACTTTGGTCCCTACGGCTTCTCGCAATTAGCAACCAATAGCTCCACAACATGGCCTGGTATGCTAGCCACGAATCCTTACACTGGACTTGCCGAGCCATACACAGGTCACATCCCCGTCGACGACTTCATAACCGACGTAATGGTGCCCCAAATGGAAATCCTCGCCTACAACTACTCAACAGACATCATGTGGTGTGACTGCGGCGCCGCAAACGGAACCGCAGATTTCGCCGCATCCTGGTGGAACACCGCACGCTCCCAAAACCGTCAAGTAACCATGAACTCCCGCTGCGGCCTCGCCCACACCGCAGACTTCGACACTCCCGAATATACCACCTTCTCCACCGCTCAAGCCAGAAAATGGGAGAGCAATCAAGGCATGGATCCCTACAGCTACGGCTACAATCGCGCCACAAACGCATCAGCATACATGAATGCCAGCACAATCATCAAAGATCTAGTAGACATGGTATCCAAGAATGGCAATTTCTTGCTAGATGTAGGACCGAAAGCCGATGGCAGTTTTGTGCAAGAAGAAGTTGACAATTTGAAAGAGGCGGGGAAATGGATCAATTCTCATGGGGAAGCGATTTTCAATACGACGTATTGGTTTGTGATGCCGGAGGATAGGAGTGGGAGGTTGAGGTTTACCCAGACTGAGGGGGCGTTTTACGTCTTTTCGTTTGAGAAGCCGAAGGATGGGTTGTTGGTGGTTGATGCGGTGTTGCCTATTCTGCCCGGTGACGATGTGACGGCAGTGGGTGTTGGAAACGCAAGTGCTGCCTTGAAGTGGGAGAAGTCGGACGAAGGTACGTTGAAGATTGAGGTGCCACAAAGTATCAGTGATTCAGAGAAATACTGCTGGGTGTACAAGATAGAATACTTTACATAGATTAGACACTTGGATAAGACAGCTAGACGATAAGCGTGTAGACTAGGAAAAGGTTATACTGATGTTTACTTTGATACAAAGCTCCCTTTACCGAGCAGTCCCCGGGATAGTCAGTCAAGATGCACTTCAAAATGGCATATAGCATCCTCCCTATGTGCTAAGCTTCGTAACTGCCGCCCTCCTCTATGACTGTATGGACGACAACAAGCCGTGGAAACGCACACTCATTTTCTACATCAAGACCGTCTGCACGGGGAGTCAACGAGACAGCATGTCACTGTGACACGACTGCAGTTCATGGCAAGCGTTGTGCCTTGAAGCAGCTATCGATAGATACACCTAGGCACACAGAAAGTAGACAGGGTAGGAAAGTCAACACGCAGTTTCCTCTACGATGACACGAGCAGAAAATAAGCTATGGAGAGTCATACTAATCTCCGAGAATGAGCGTCCTAGTCAGAAAACAACCCTTCCAACCTCTTATCCACCTTAATCAGCTCTTCGATGTCCTTCTCAAGCTCGTCAGACGATAAAGCATCTCTAAGCATCTGGACCACAATTATCGATTCTTCCTTGACGATGTCGAAATCTTTCCCAGATACATCCTCTTGCATTCTTATCCACGGCACCGATACGCATTTCAAGATCTCCGTTTTATGGACATACAATCTAGGCCATGTGTTGAGAACGACAGCTTGAACGGCTTTGACAGAAGAGAGAAGAAGAGGCGGAGATGCAGTGATGAACGGATTTGTGAGAATAGAGGACAGCATGGGCAAAATGAAGGGAAGATGCTTGATCGAGTCCAGTCCCAGAGCGTTGAGAATAGCAGATAGATACGTCGTTGTAGCCGCGGTGATCTTGGCGTGTTCAGGACAGTAGGTGAATGTCATTAAGATACCTTTACGGATCAAAGCGTCAAGTAATTTTATGCGTTGGGATGGCTCTTGTTTGTTCTGAATAGTCGAAGAATCTTCCAAGACAGCTGAGAGAGATAGAAGAGCTGGATAAGCAACAGAGAGTAGTCGAGCACTTTGGTCCTCCGGTGTCAAAGTAGGCAGGTAGCCCAAACATGGCATAAGAGCTTCTTCGAACACGTCACCCAGACCAGTGCGCTTCAAAAGTGTTGGCGGTGTTTTGTCCAGCAATAACTTGAGAAGTTCGCAACCTTGAGCTTTGTATTCTGTATCAATGTCGTCGAGCATGCTGAGTAATGGTGGCACTATTGCGTGCCAGTTCTTCTCCACCAAGCCAGCGTCTGCAACTGCTATTGCCCAGCGAAGCAAGTCTAGAGCATAGCTGTCTCTTCCTTTCCATGTCACTTCGTCTTGGGTTCGCTCAAACTTTTTAGGTAGGACGGTGGTCTGCACCTTACGCCCTTGACTTGTTACCTGCTGCGTTTGTGTCTTTGCAAACAGCGGGCGAATGGTAAGCTGGAGGAAATATGTCATGAGATCTGATGTGAGCTCACCAGGAGTTGGAGATTGTTCTCTGGCAATGCGAACTTGTTCGATAGCTTCGCTAGTGTCTTTCTTGCCTGGGTTGCGCAATTGCCAACGCATGACTACATCGAGAGCGTCCTTCATCCATGGGCCGGTAGGCACGCCGAGTGCTTTTGTCAAGGCTTTGCCGTCGAGGATGGGTTTGAGTGCGTACACTTCGAGAAGATCTAGTTCTCGGACGAACTCGAGGAAGTTGGTGAATGCAGAAAGGTGCGCTGAACTTGTCAGTTTTTGAAAACAAGCAGTCGGGTTGAAATATTCAAACTCACATTTAGCCGCCGAGGGTTCGTCGGCGACGTTGACCAGCAGCGCGAAAGCTGTCTGTGATCTCCATGTAGAACCCCATCGGCGGATCGCCATTCCCAACTCCTCGCGTGCGGGACGCTTACGGCCATTGGAGTCACTGACCATCATAGAAATCTCGGAGTGATTCTTAACAGAATTGGTGATGACAGTGCACATGTTATTAGTAGCTTTGATGCCTTCGCGTGCGACAGTAGAGGCAGTAGGAGGTGGTGGTTTCTTGCCCTCGACTGTCGGAGGGGATGGGGCGTCTCTGTAGGGGACTAATGCGGACAACAACCAGACAAGGAATCTCTCCTCATCATTACGAACAAGTATTTCGCTGGCCTTGGATGACAGAATATCCTGGACAAAGTTGACGACAACATTCCAGTTGTCTGTGTCTGGGGTGAAGACCTTCGATTGGTCTTGAGCAGGGTCGGAGAAGATAGTAGAGTAGAGTGTGAGCTGATCGATCAAGTTCAGGGCCATAAGAGGATCGGGTCCTCTAAGCATCTTCTCGAGCTCAACACCAACTCTTTCGCGGCTGATCTTTGCTTGCAGAGCGCTCTTGATCTCGTCGTCCTTCATCCAGTTGCGTGCCTCTGGTTCGATTGTGTAGTTCAGTCTACTGGCAAATCTGATCAATCTCAATACTCGTAAAGGGTCATCCTTGAAGGTTTGGTAAGGCTCGAGAGGAGTGCGAATGATGTTGCTGGCCATATCGTTGTGGCCTTTTCCAGTAAAGTCTTCGATCTCACGAGTGTTGATGTTGTAAAACATGGCGTTGACTGTGGCATCGCGGCGAAGGGCGTCCTCTTCCGGCGTTCCAAACTCCATCTGAGGGTTTCTGCTGTCGTCGGAGTAGGTCTCCTTGCGGAGATTGACCAGATCAATATCAAGGCCCAGGATCTTTGTGGTTACGGTCTCCAAATGCTTTGACTTTTCCGGGTTTGCTTCAATCTTGTGCAGGCCACCTACGATTTTGCTCTTTCCAGATTCGGCCTTCTTGGATTGGGCGTCGTTGCTAGCTACACCTTCCAGACCATACTTTTCCGGGTTTCCGGGGATCTCAAGATACTCCTTCAATCTCAAACCGAACTGGAATCCAGTCATCTTGTTGATAGCCACATCGATATCATGACTCGCTACACCAAGAAGCTTGTCACGAACCCAACCACCAGTCCATCGAAGAACCAAAGGTTGGCGTGCCAGTTCATCCGGAAGAGGGACCTGACTTTCCGAGACGTGTCCGGGAGAGTTGTCAATGTATTCTGCAACATCAATAAGTAGGGTGCGAAGGTTCTCCTCAACTTCGGTAAGCTCCAGAACACGAGAAGTTGTAGACATTTTGGCGGAAGTGGTAAAAGCAACTTCGGAAGATAGCTTCCGGCGTTTGACAGATAGTTGTACAGGCTCAGGCGACTGTCTTGTGCGAATCAGAGCAGGAGACATGCACTTAGTCGAGAGACATTGAATAGATGGTGGTCGGATTGTAGAGGTAGGTCTTGCACGGACGAGTTGAGCGCGAGAGATGTTGGACAGAAAGGTGCGTGGAAGTATCATGGAAATCTGATGAGAAGATCAGGTCGTGTGTCAGATAACATTTGGAAGCATCTCGAAGACGCGTTGTCGTGATTGCTTGCGTTTCAGTCACATGAAAGGTGATGGGACACATTTTTCGAGCTCGGCATAGCTTCCGCTTACAGAAGAAGCAGCGACCCTGAACAGGCTGGCGCATTGAAACATGATGGATGCACATGCCATCAGCGTGGCAGATGAGATAGCTTAATTATTCTTGAGTCTCTTTCTATGCAACTCCGGAGTCCTTGTATCTCAGGTCACTGCCCGAGTGCCAGCGACACATGACGTCCACGCCCAACGATGCGGGCTTCCAGTCACCGCTCCAGAGCGACTCCGAGTCGAACACATCTATACCGCAGTCGGCCGCTCGTCGCGCCGCCCCTAGACTCTCGCTACCCTACCGCCGCTCGAACGCTTCAGTCGCAAGCTTGTTTGCATCCACGTCGTCAGCTCAACACTCTCCCACTGCATCCGGGACATCGACACCACCGGTGGGAGTCGTCAATGCCTCTGTCTTCTCTCCACCAGCCACGAGGCTCGCCAATGCTCTGAACTCACCCACTACTGCCACCCAACCCGATGAGGCCCGTCAGCTGCTTCTGCGCGCCTTTGCTCCCCGTATCTCTGTTCTCGCATCCGACGATTGTCAAGAGTTGTTGCGCCACAAGGGCATCAATGGCGGTCTGCTGGAGTTGCTCCGTCCTTTCGGAGAGAAAGTAGGAGGGAGAGTCGTTGTTAGAGATAGCACTGGTGCTAGTAGGCCATGGGACGACTTTGGCATCCGATTCACCGCTATTTCCGACGGTCTTGAGCCTCCTAGATTGGACCCCACCCCGACCGACTTGCCCGAGTACCGTCCTGCACGCCTGCGCACTGGAGGAGACGTCGAACAGATTGACGAGCTCGTCGCCCGTCACCTACAGTACTCCCAGGATCAACCGGCTGCTGGCGACTACTTTTCCGGTCCCGAAACCAAACCACATCCATCACAACTCACGCCATTCTACACGTTATATCTTCGCAGACTCCTCTCCGGGATACCCGTTACACCTCACGAAACCTTTTCTCACCCCGTCGCTCTTGTAATAGCAATTAGCTCTCGTAATCCCGCGCCGATAGACGAACTCCGCACTCTATATGCCAGCTCAAACACTGGCCAGCACAAACCTCCTTTGTGGGTGAATAACGAGTTTCTACGATATTATGTCCTCATTCATGACGAAGACCACGACGACATTACAAAGTCTACAGCTCTATACGAACAAATGAAGCGTCATTTCGGTCTGCATTGTCACTTGCTGCGTCTGCGGAGTAACGAGTGTCTTCCCTCGGATGATGACAGCATGAGATTACCCACTTGCGAGTGGCTGTCTGCAGGGGAGGAGTTGGGAGAGATTGCTAATAGAGAAAGCTCCGAAGTTGACGATGACCCTACGCCATACATTTTCGAATCTGATGCAGCCGCCATCCGAGCCTTTGTCCGTGAAATGGTCACTCAGTCAGTGGTACCAGGTATGGAGCGGTTATCAGCCCTATGGAACAACGAAGTCGCATCACGACGACGGGGTATTGCCGGCAAGATCGGTCTCGTATCCAAACGCTTCACATTCGGCTTCTCATCACGAGGCTCCTCAGGAGGCATCGGCGGCTCGAACAGCAACTACGATGCCCTTCAAGGCTTCTACAAACCCGACACACCAGAAGCAGTACTACGAAAACTAGCAGACTACGCTTTCATGCTGCGAGACTTCAAGTTGGCGCAAAGCACCTACGATCTCCTATGCACAGACTACAAGAACGACAAGGCCTGGAAGCACTATGCAGGTGCCAATGAAATGGCCGCCCTCACAGCACTTCTCGGCGCACCAAATGTACCCTCTCGCATCCGTGTAGACTCCCTCGACCAACTCCTGGAAACAGCATGCTACTCCTACCTCACCCGCTGTTCATCCCCTTACTCCGCCCTCCGCACCCTCATCCTAGCTACAGAACTCCTCCGTCTCCGCGGCGGCTCAGCTCTCGACGATTCCGCTCGTTGGGCAACCAGAATCCTCGAAGACAGGCTTGTAGGACCCATAGGTCATGCTCTTCTTCTCGAACGCATCGCCTCCTGCTATTCCTCGCGTCGCGGCTTTGGAGTACTCAAATCTGGAAGCCGAGCCAGAAAAGCAGCATTCTTCCACGTTTTGGCAGCGGAGAGTTGGTTAAAAGTGCAAAAAACAAAGCAAGCGGAACAGAATCTTTCTCTGGCTACGAATATCTACACAGCGAGGAAGCAGAAAGAGGAAGGGATGACGAGCTTTGAGTACATGAAAGTGTTTTTGAAGGAGTTGCAGCAGGATGTTGTGGAGAGTAGACCTGTTACGAGGGATGATGAAGAGGTAAAGCAAGAGGAACAGGCTGATGTCGAAGAGATACAAGAAGCCAGTTCCCAGAGACATGCCAGAAGTCTTAGTACAGCGGGTACTGGTGCTGCTCCTGTTCTCTCAGGCTTGGATCCTCTAGGCGTGGCGGTGGTGGCGCCACATAGTCCTACACTCGAAAGACCGGATCCTGCAAATGATGGGTTCGAGTAGAAGGGAGAGAGGTCATGAGGTGTGGTTTCGGTCATTCTCTTGAGCGCTGATGTTGATTTGATCTTTTTCTTTTTCACTTTTCTTCTGCATGGAAAGCGTGATGAGGGCTAGGGGCATTTACAGATGGCGTTTTTTTTTTTGGCAATTGGTAGAGTAGCATGGCATACATGTACCTATCTTCTTCATGGACAGCCTTTTGATCGAGTGACATATAGCTCAATGCATTGGTCACAGTGTGAGTGTCCAACACCATGTGGGCAGAAGAAAGGAAAGATTGGAGAGGAATTTGGATATTCATATCTGATGCCGAAAAGCGATTGCTCCAGTAGACATACGACAGTCCCGCAGGCTGGATGCCTTCTGTGCTTCCTTCCCGACTACCACGGACCAATGTGGCCCGCTCAAGGAATCGGGTATCTTGACTTCTTCCCCTTCGTCGAAGTCTTCGGCTCGTCACCACCTCCACCCAACTGGTCCAAAAGATCCAGTACACCCACACCTCCTCCACCTCCGCCAGACTTTGCATTCTCCTTCTTCTCCTTTGCCTGTCTCTCCCGTTCCTTTTCCTCTTCTTCAGCTTTCAGTGCTCGTTCTCTTGCTTCCATCAATGCTCTCTCCTGAGCTTCGTAGTATGCAGAGTGAGGAGGCGCGGCACTGTTGTCACGCTCGTCGTCCGAGTCGTCATATTCCGAGTTCTCGGCTCCAGAGTCAGGATGGACGGCGCGTAATTGTGGTGATTGCAACAGACCGCGGGATGGAGATCGGAACGTCTCAGGACTCTCACTACGGGTACTGCCGAAACTACCGCTGCGACCACTGCGTCCGCTACGGCGACTGACGTCTGAGCGGGCGGAGGTCACTCGACTAAGGGGCTCTCCGTCTGCTGCAATCTGGTCTGGGCGGTATCCGATGGCCTCTGCAACCATTCGGGCTTCTTCCTCGGCGTCGCGTTTCTCAAGCTCTGGCAGGGCGCCTAGACCATCTCCCGGCATGATGCTAAGGCGGTGTAGAGGATCCATGGTGTAGCCTGCATCATTGGTGGCAGTGTTGTCGCTCTTGTCGAGAATGTCGCGGTAGCCACGGCGTGTGGGATCTTGAAGTCTCTTGCGCTTCTTCTTATCGCGCTTGGACGAGGGTCGGACGACGATGACGGGGACGGGTGAATGTTGGAGGCAGTATTTGGACACGGAACCTGGCAACAGTCCTTGGAAGCCTCCTAGAGATCGACCTCTTGTACCGACGACTAGAATGGCCGGCTCATAGATTCTGATCTGTCGTGCATGTCAGTGCGTGTGTCTGAATGTGAAGTGTCGTATATGCATACCATGCGCTGAATCGTGTCCTGGACTTTGCCGATAGAAAACTCCAGGATGATGTTGATGGCCTTGTCTTCAGTGTTCTTCTCCTCGATACGCTCAAGCATGCGGTTAGCCTCCTTACGGTAACTGCGCTCTCTGCCACCTCGGTCGCTACCACCACCAGCCCACTTTGCTGCTTCTTTGCTGTCTTTCTCGACCACTCTCAAACAGACGACCTCGTCGCCGTCATCGACAAGT
Source organism: Aureobasidium subglaciale EXF-2481 (assembly GCF_000721755.1). Lineage (NCBI taxonomy): Eukaryota > Fungi > Ascomycota > Dothideomycetes > Dothideales > Saccotheciaceae > Aureobasidium > Aureobasidium subglaciale. Next base: position 846,949 of record NW_013566988.1, on the reverse strand, counting down.
TCGTCAATCAACCATTCCAGAGCAGTATCGGAGTAGTCGTTGGAGTCTGTGCCGCAGAGAAAGGTGCGCGAGCGCTTGGTGTATTCATACTCGCGATGCTTGCGACTCAGAGTCAGAGAGAAGTCGGAGGCGTCACGATTGTCGAACGTGTCAAAAGAAACACGGGGTTTGAACTGGCTGCTTGGACGATTAGTGTGTGCCATGTCGGAGGCAAGAAATGGGAAGTGGTTGACTCACGTAGGTGGAGGAGGGCTGCTGAGTCGCCTGTTGACCGAGGACTCCTTTATGGGTACTGGCCTACGACTGCGGCTGCGGCTGGCTTCAGCGGTTCCTCCAGCGACTCTGACGTTAGGCATGAACTGGACGGAGGCCCTTCGGGCGGGGTTGTTGTCATCGGAGCTATGGAAGCGAATGGGCAAGGGGCGGGGCTTGTCGGCCGCATCGTAAGTACTTCCACCAAAGGCTAGCGACTGTGGAGGGATTTCTGAGGTCGCGGTCGCTCCCTCAGTGTTGTTTTGTGTAGGCGCTGTCCTGGGTGACTGCATCGGTGACGGGTCCATGACGGCCAGCTTGCTATGTGTTTGCGTGTGAAGAGTGGAAGTTGCGGTGGACGAGCACGCTATGTATTAATTAATGCGATTGTCGATATAGCGGAGAGATAGCAGCAGAATCGACGACAGGCTTCAGTAAAGCGATATGGAGAGTGAGTCTGCGCCTTACAGCACTTGCATGTGTTTGCACTGTGGAGGATTGCATTCGCTTTGGGAAAGTCGGTCGGCCACTACCTAATCGAATGATGCGGCCAAGCTTTTGGGCTTGTCAATGCCTCATCTGCTCGTGGCCACCTGCCTGGATGAACGTTTCAAAGCTGAACACTCATCATCTGTTTACAATTGTCTCATCGGCTTACAACTGTCGGTATGCAAACATTCACTTGCGCGTTTGTACGCTTCTTCATGTCTTCGCTTGATGTCGCTCGTCTCCGGTTGTGATTGATAGACAAGTGTGGGGTGATGGGACGTCACACGTGCTGTTGCTGTCAGTCTTTTGATTTCACATGCTCGGATCAGCCAGCCTTGATCCGAAACTCTCAGCATTTTACCCAAACCATCTCATGCCATAATATTTGTGCAAGGCAGAGCCTCTTGCAACATCACAACGCCAAGATATCAAGACTTAGTTGTGTTATGATTGTTCAGTGAAAACATCGGACTAGGTTTCATGTCCTGTTTGCTTCTCGTGATGGTGACTGGGCTCGTGATTGTGCAAGTCCTGTCAGCTTGTTGGATTCACAACGCTGAGATTCCTAGATGTCACACAACTTGACCATGCTTGGAGCGAAGGGCTCCAAACGACGCAAACATGTGCCACTGATCACTATAGACATATGGTGTTCAACACCTAATGGCTAGATGCAGCAAGACGAGGCTGATAGCGAGTTTTGTTCTTCCACGGCTTGCAAGGGGTATGACCCTGGTCATAGAGCCACGTCAGACAGGACGACGACTGGAGACCAGGCCTGGGCGAGGAGAGGTTGTATGAGATGTCACTTCAGTAACCATGTCACAATCTGCAGACACCCTAGGATGGAGATGTGAGAGTCATGATATAGTAATGAACGAGTGGACCAAGGGTGATTGTCACACGAAACAATGAACATTGGACCAGAGAACGGCACTTTGGCTTGGATATTGCATAAATTCGTGATATGCGGTTCAGCGCATACTACCCACAAGTCTGAGGGTACATTTGTCTCCGTGCAGAGACAACTACGGCGCTGTTGAATCCTCCTATGAGATGGGCAGCATATGAGGTGGCAGCCAGGGACGGACGAAATACGGCTTATGACAGCACGGGCGTCATAGCAGGCCCGAAGTCCTTGTTTCTGTCCATAAATCAAGGAGTGGGTGGACATGGCGCGTGATCGTCTTCCACGTTGTTCGTCCGCGCAGGATACTTGGGATATAGCAGTCTATGGCCGATTGTGGCCTGCTCTAGTGGTCGATTCGTCCCCAAGCAATGCATGTGCAATCATAATATCAAAGCTGACGCGGTGCGGAGTGGGGTGGTGTGGCGGCGATCTTTCAGGAAGTCTCATCCATGGGATCAAGAAGTTGAGCCTGGACCGGGGCAGGAAGCGGATCGGACTGAGCAGGAATGGCTGCAGTAGCAGGAAGCTCGGTTGTGGCTGCGGCAGAGGCGACAGTTGGAAGTGTGATCTGGCCGGCTTCCTTCTCTTCCCTCTGCTTCCTGGCCTTGTGCTCTTTGTAACTGACAGTCTTGGGCACGACGTCGGACAGGAATTCGAGATTGTCTACACGCGCGACTGCACTGGCTGAGAAGTGTGTCAACACAAATGTCCCTGACGATCTGACCGAGAGCAGTACTCACCGACGTCCTTGTATTGAATGTTCCTTCTGGGCTTCTTCTCAGCTTTGACGACATTTTGAGTTTGTTCGACCAGGTACTGCAGGAAAAGCTCAGTAGCAGCGGTGATGGTGAAGGCAGCGTTATTTGAGCAGTTGGCAATGTCATCGTCGGCATGAATGATCTTCTTGACTCTGGCGACTATTGCATGTCAGACGATGGTGTAGTCTATTGGTCCTTTCACACTTACGAGGGAGGGAGACTGTGCCAGTGATGTCGGACGAAGGTGTGATGGGGGTATTGTTATACGGCATCTTGACGGTAAACCTGACTGGACGACTACTGAGCCGAGGTGGAGGTTCGACAACAGATTGCAAGTTCAAACACGGATATATCTGATGGTAATAATAATCTTGTGGAAATCGGATGCTCAGCGTGACGCGTCTGACCTTTGGATGCGCGCGACGCACGGCTCCTTCCGAAAGTGGTTGAGGTCTGGCCTCGGGACTCTCGCCATGTCGTCCATCTTCGAGTGCCACGAATTGTCGCATGCAATGTCAAGGTGACAATCGCATATGTGATACGATAGAGATGCGATGAACTCTCTTCCACCTTCTCGCCGTCCGTCGCTTGTGCCGTCAGCTTCATCACGCTCCTTCCACCGCAGAGTCTCGGCGCTCTCCCTCTCAGCAGCCGAACAAGGAGACACGAGTCGTGTTAACCCCGAAGATCAGGTCGTCGCCGATGAGATTGATGAGATCAAGAGATATGAAGACTTTACAACAATAGATTGGGTCAGAGATGCTGCCAGGGAGCAGCAGCGACGCAAGGCCAAGCGACAAGAGCGTGCTGGTTTCTTCGAGAGAGATGGTCGCCTGGGTTGGAGAAGAAGGCTATGGGAGGCTTATGATGCTGGCCAAGCGTGGCTGGTTGTTACTCTGATAGGCACTGCCATTGGTCTCAATGCTGCCTTTTTGAACATAGTCACCGAATGGTTGTCCGATATCAAGCTCGGTCATTGTACAACTGCCTTTTATCTGAATGAGAGTTTCTGTTGTTGGGGTGCCGAGGAAGGTTGGTACATCTCACTCTCTACAAGCCATAAAATACTGACGCCTCGAAGGCTGCGCAGAATGGCGGCCTTGGAGTTCCCATATCATTTTCCGCTATGTAATTTACATTATCTTTTCCGTAAGCTCTGGTCCCATCAACTTTGTCTGTCATCTTCTAATAGTTACTCTTAAGACCATTTTTGCCTTTACATCCGCCAGACTCGTCAAGTCATATGCCCCATATGCTGCTGGTTCTGGTATATCCGAGATCAAATGCATCATTGCAGGCTTCGTTATGAAGGGCTTCCTCGGCTTCTGGACTCTGCTGATCAAGTCCATCGGTCTGCCTCTTGCCATCGCTTCTGGTTTGTCCGTTGGCAAGGAAGGACCCAGTGTTCACTATGCTGTGTGCACAGGCAATGTCATATCTCGCTTCTTCGACAAATATCGCCGAAATGCTGCAAAAACTCGAGAGATCCTTAGTGCATGTGCTGCAGCAGGTGTAGCTGTTGCTTTCGGAAGTCCCATTGGAGGTGTCCTGTTCTCACTCGAGGTAAGTCGATCAACTTCATCTCAATGTTGTGTCAACTGGGCGCTGACCATCTGACCAGGAAATGTCAAACTATTTCCCACTAAAGACTTTGTGGAGAAGTTACTTTTGTGCGCTGGTAGCAACCGCAGTCCTCTCTGTAAGTTCGCGATCATCTCGTCCTCGATGCCTCACTCACATCTTTCAGGCCATGAATCCCTTCCGTACCGGCCAGCTTGTCATGTTCACCGTCAGCTATGACCGACAATGGCATTTCTTCGAAATCTTCTTCTATATCATTCTCGGAATATTTGGTGGCCTCTACGGTGCGTTGGTCATCAAGTGGAACCTCCGCATGCAAGCCTTCCGAAAGCGTTACCTCGCTCAATATCCAATCCTTGAGGCCACCATACTCGCCACAGCTACAGCTATCCTCTGCTACCCGAACAAGTTTTTACGCATCGACATGACAGAGAGTATGGAGATTCTCTTCCTCGAGTGCGAAGGAGGTCATGACTATGATGGCTTGTGCGAGTAAGTGGAAAGAGTTGACCCGATCGTGAGGACTGAACTAATTGCGCTCAGCCGTCAAAACCGCTGGACGTCAGTAATGTCCCTCCTTATCGCGACTGTCCTTCGCACCTTTCTCGTCATCATCTCGTACGGTTGCAAAGTACCTGCAGGTATCTTTGTACCTTCCATGGCGATCGGAGCATCTTTCGGACGCATGGTTGGTATCCTGGTCCAGGCTATGCAGCAGGCATTTCCCAACTCTGCGTTCTTTTCAGCTTGCCAGCCTGATCTACCCTGCATCACTCCAGGCACATATGCCTTCTTGGGCGCTGCGGCTGCGTTGTCTGGGATCATGCACATCACCGTTTCCGTCGTCGTTATCATGTTTGAATTGACAGGAGCCTTGACCTATATCCTACCCACCATGGTATGTGAACTTGAGGGAACATTTATCTGTATGCTTTACTGACACTATTTCCAGATCGTTGTAGGTGTTACGAAAGCAGTTAGTGACCGCTTTGGAAAAGGAGGTATTGCAGATCGTATGATCTGGTTCAACGGTATGCCATTCCTCGACAACAAGGAGGATCACGCTTTCGGTGTGCCCGTCTCTACAGCTATGACCAGCGAGCTGAAAGCTTTGCCAATATCCGGCTTGGAGGTTCGCGACATTGAGAAACTATTGGACGACAATAAGTTCTCTGGCTATCCGATTGTTGAGGATGCAACCTCGATGATGTTGGTCGGGTATGCTGGTCGTACAGAGCTTCGTTATGCTCTTGACCGGGCTAGGCGTGATCAGATGGCAACACCACGCACCAAATGCTTCTTTACTCCAGTCGCAGGGCAGGTGCCAATCACGCCATCAACACCAAACCCAGCAGTACACTTCGACTACCTCAGTGCGTCATCAAACCAATCAAGCGTAGACTTGAGTAAGTTCATCGATGCAACACCTATCACAGTCCATCCTCGTCTACCTCTGGAGACCGTTATGGAGCTCTTCAAGAAGCTTGGACCTCGAGTCATTCTCGTCGAATATCGCGGCAGACTTACCGGACTAATCACAGTCAAAGACTGCTTGAAGTACCAGTTCCAGGCAGAAGCCCACGAGAATCCCAAAGACGATTCGGCGCTCAGGGAAGCCCAAGATCGCTTGTGGCAAGTGATCAGGAAGACAGCGGGTTGGATAAATAGTCGACTGTCATTCTTAAAGCGTCAGACTCGCCACGTGCGACTGCCATCTTATTCTGATGCAGGCGTGACACCGAGGAGTGACACATCTGCGGAAGGGCGAGCGGCAGCTAGACACGACGACCTAGAGCTAGACTGTCAAACATGATGAAAAGCATGTTCTCGACCAAGATAAATGAAGACCTTTCTCCAAACAACTGTTGATGCTGCTCATTGGAAGGAGCAATCGTGCCGATGGAGCATGTCCTTATAAATCCTGATTAGGCAATCCTGACTCCGTGCACGCGGCGTTTTCGTGACAATTCTGACGCCATCATACGCGTCTGCCGTCCTTTCCACTCTACTGTTTGGTCTTGCAACATTCAATATTAGAATCGACTGGCCACAATGGCGGACAATCAGGATGTGGAGATGACCGGTCGCAGTCCATCTCCGTCGCGCGGGATGAAAAGAACTGCAGATGAAGCATTCAACAGAGCACCGCCACCCATCCGCGCTCTTCATCAGGATGTCGTCAACAAAATTGCTGCTGGAGAAATCATTGTCTCACCCTGGAATGCATTGAAGGAACTCATCGAAAATGCTGTTGATGCTGGCGCAACGATGCTCGAAATCTTGGTGAAAGACGGAGGATTGAAGTTATTACAGATCAGCGACAACGGCCATGGTATCAACGTGAGGACAATCATATGCTGGCTCGACACCTATATTCATTACTGACCATGTTACAGAAAGCCGACTTGCCTCTGCTGTGTCAAAGACATACGACCTCCAAGATCAAAGAATTCGAAGACCTCACTTCGATTGGTACCTATGGATTTCGTGGAGAGGCTCTTGCCAGCATCAGTCACATTGCCCATCTCACGGTGACCACAAAGACAATGGACTCGAGTTGCGCATGGAAAGCATATTACACCAATGAAAATCTTACACCGCTAAAGCCTGGTCAGCCTGCAGATCCCAAACCTTGTGCTGGCAAACAAGGGACCCAGATCACCGTGAGCCCACCCTCTTGTACCATTATTGCGACCAAGCTAATATGTCGAAGGTCGAAGACTTGTTCTACAACGTGCCAACTCGCAGGAGAGCCTTCAGATCGAGCAGCGAGGAATACGCCAAGATACTGGACATCATTGGCAAATACTCCATTCATTGCAAAGGTGTTGCGTTCTCTTGCAAGAAACATGGCGAGGCTGGAACCAGTCTCAATGTTCAAAGTCACCTTACTACGGTCGACCGCATCCGGACAGTGTTCAACAGCGCAGTTGCAAATGATCTGATATCCTTCGAGGCTGCCAATGAACGCTGGGGCTTCAAATCGGATGGACTGATCAGCAGTGCCAACTACTCAGCAAAGAAGTCGACATTCCTGTTGTTCATCAATCATCGCTCGGTCGAATCAACAGCAATTCGCAAAGCCATTGACCAGACCTATGCAACGTTCCTGCCGAAAGGAGGAAAGCCATTCGTCTATTTGAGTCTGGACATCGATCCGGCCAGGGTTGATGTCAACGTGCACCCGACCAAGCGTGAAGTCGGATTTTTGAACGAGGAAGAGATTATCGAAGTCATTTGCGACGAGATCCGTACAAGACTGGGTTCAGTCGACACAAGCCGAACATTCATGACACAGTCATTGCTTGGACCAAAGAAGACCACAACACCCATGACACCATCAGCTCCTGGTCAAAGCGAGATGTTGTCGTTCTCTACTCCTCTGCTTCAACACGAAGACAGCACAGGCTCTACAAAGTCCACAACTCCAAGAACAGCAGCGAAGCCATATGAGAACAACCTTGTCAGAGTCGACTCACGTGTTCGCAAGATCACCTCCATGCTTCCACCCACCTTATCTTCCTCGCCGAGCAAAGGAAGCAGGGCAGAAGGACAAGGTACAGAAGAGACGGAGTATGAATTCGTTGAGAAGCAACAGACCACTATTCGACTCACTTCGATCAAAGAACTTCGTGCTACTGTCCGGGACGAGATTAACAACACCCTGAGCGACATGTTCTCGAATCACACCTTTGTGGGCATCGTTGACACTGCCAAGAGAATCGCAGCAGTTCAGTCAGGTGTCAAGCTCTACCTAATCGATTACGGTATGGTGTGTACGGAGTTGTTCTACCAGCTTGGGCTGTCAGACTTCAGCAACTTTGGTACAATCAAGTTCAAGGAGCCACTGAGTGTCGCGGATCTCTTACGTATAGGAGCAGAATATGAGCAGTCGCGGACGCCTATCCGCGATCAAGAGCTTGACTGGAACGAGGTTGTACAAGTGACTCTGGATCAACTGGTACAAAGCCGAGGTATGCTCAATGAGTACTTTGCTCTCGACATATCCGAGGATGGTGAGCTGCATAGCATCCCTCTGATACTCAAGAGATATATGCCTTGCCTGGCCAAGCTTCCGACTTTTCTTCTCCGCTTGGGTCCTCACGTCAACTGGGATGAGGAAAAGGACTGCTTCGACAGCTTTCTGCGAGAGCTTGCGTCATTCTATTCGCCGGAATCGCTACCATCAACATCTACGACCTCGGAGCTTTCCCAAGAGGCACAAGAAGAGGCCAACAGACGCCGCAAGCAGTTGGAGAGATCAGTCGAGATTGCAGTCTTCCCTGCCTTCAGCAAAAGGCTCGTCGCAACAAAGGGACTTAGAAAAGCAGTCGTCGAAGTAGCAGATCTCAAAGGACTGTATCGTGTATTTGAGAGATGCTGAGCATGGGACAGAGGCGTTTTTATGTTGCTATGATACCACAGTCTTTTTGTTCTTGTTTGTTAGCACAGCATTTTCGGCGACGCATTTCACACTAGGGGTTCAGATTGCATGTAGATATCTTCGGCATCCTCGAATGACAGGCAGATTTTCTTCGATCCGATCTATTCTGCCTTTTAACCGGAATGACAGCTCAACTTCCAAAAGTGATATGCGACGTCGGAAGAAGTCGCGTGCCTGCCCCGTCGATCCTACGTTGAAGCTGCATGATGATGATTCTGCAGAAATCGAATCATGAATGACGTGTCCGCGTCTTCTGAAAGATACCAGAATTCAGCGACACAGTCCTTGCAGTCGATCAATGTTCAGGATACATCGGTCTTCTCCACGGGGTGTGTTAGTCAACATGGGGAGCCCCCATAAGATTGCAGCGGCTCATCAACCCTCAAGACGGGAATAATGTCTTGAAACGACGAGCAATCGGGCCGTGTATCACGGCATCGTCATGCCGAATACCACATCATAGCCATCAAAGCCACCAAGAAAAACGCCTGCCGAAAGCGCCATCCGTTCAAGAAAAGAGAGGCACGAGGCTTGAACGTAAAATCAAGAAAACGCAAGCAATTCGTATGCCAAGCACCTGACTCGACATCTCACGGACCAGGGATCGACATTAGTTTGTATCCACTTCTTTTTTCTCCATGGAGGAGAGCATGGAGAGTATGGAGCTTTGCGTGCGCTTCGGAATACCGGTTTGGGGGTGCCCCGCTCCGGGGGAGGATTGTTTGAGGGATTGACTGTGGGTCTGATTTGGCATGTTGATGCTACCGGGTGTTATTTGGGAGGTTGTCGCCGATGGTGAGGGTGTAGAATGGGTTGCATATATCAGGCACGTCTCGCTCTTCTTCCGGAGGCGAGGTCTACTCGCTTTTCCGGTCTCCTTAGACGTCGACTATACCCAAAGCCTCAATTGACAACTGGGTCTTCTACGGCTTTCTTTGGATCTCGTTTCACCACTCTGTCATTCTTGGAAACAAAGACTGCATTACTCACTGAGACGGAATTCTACGATCCGCGACCATGGATCAACTGAGTGGCTTTCGTGTAGCAAACGTGCTATACAAGAAGAGTTTGTTGAATGCCATCGCTTGTGCAGCTGCGCTTTCAATCTTCTTCTTTGGTATGAGTTTCCGATTCACCTTTTCGAGGCTTCATTACTGACACGACATCTAGGTTATGACCAGGGTATGATGGGAGGTGTCAACACCTCAGCCGACTATGCCCAGTTGATGGGATTCGGTCATGTCGACGAAGCAAGCGGTAGAGTTATTGTCGACGACTCGTTACTACAAGGCGGCATCGTTGCTGTATACTATCTCGGAACACTCTTTGGAGCCTTCCTCGGTGGCTGGGTAGGAGACAAGACTGGTCGTATTCGCACAATTGCACTCGGTTCAATCTGGGCGATCTTGGGAGCTGCTCTTCAATGCTCGGCTCAGAACCATGTCTGGATGATTTGTGCTCGTACGGTCAACGGTATTGGTACTGGTATTCTGAACGCCATTGTGCCTGTCTGGGCTACTGAGACTGCTGAACACACTTCTCGTGGTCAATTCATTGCCATTGAGTTCACACTCAACATTTTCGGTGTTGCTGTGGCTTACTGGCTAGAGTTTGGTCTGTCCTTCATCGATGGAGGTCGTGGAGCTTTCCAATGGCGTTTCCCCATTGCTGTAAGTTATGGTACAATTGCTTACCGAATTGTGACTGACTCTAGTATCGATAGTTCCAAATCATTCCTCTACTTATGCTCTTCGGCGTCATCTGGTTCTTCCCCGAATCCCCTCGCTGGCTCTGTAAGGTCGGTCGCGATAAGGAAGCAAGACACATTCTCGCCCGTCTTCGTGGTGACGAAGGAACGGACAGGATCAGAGCCGAGGCTGAGTTCCAAGACATTATCAACATCGTACAACTGGAGAGAAGCACCTCGAAGCAAAACACATACTGGAAGATGTTGCTCGACTTTGGCAAAGGAAGCTCGGGAAGTCTCCATACTGGCCGCAGAGTCCAAATAGTCATCTGGCTTCAGATTCTCCAGGAGTGGTGTGGTATTGCTGGCATCACTGTTTATGCGCCTACTATCTTTGGCATCGCTGGATATGATGCTCAGAAGAGTGGCTGGCTTTCTGGTTTGAACGATACAACATATATGCTCGCTACACTGGTCTGTGTCTTCACACTCGACAGGATCGGCAGAAGATGGACACTCTACTGGGGTGCGATCGCCCAAGCCATCTCTATGTTCCTCATTGGAGGCATGTCTCGTGGAGGTATCAATGCGACTGCCAGTGGAAACACTGCACTCGCGGCCCGCTATGGAGCCGCAGCAGCCAGTTTCACCTTCATCTACACGGCCGTCTTCGGTGCAACATGGCTGACTGTACCGTGGCTGATTCCTGCTGAGATCTTTCCTCTCGAAGTGCGCGCCAAGGGCAACGCTTGGGGCGTCGTGGGCTGGTCGATCGGCAATGGATGGCTTACACTACTCTGCCCGGTCATGTTCAATGCCATAGGCGAGAAAACGTTTTACATCTTCGCTATATCTAACGTTATATCGATCCCTCTGGTGTATATCTTCTTGCCGGAAACCAACCAACGCACTCTAGAGGAAGTCAACATACTTTTCTCGGCATCTTCGCCTTTTGCATGGTCTGCAGAGAAGCACTTCGCAGAGTTTCAGGCTGGCAATCCAACATATGTATCTGGCAGCCGTGGAAACTCGATCACTGATCCCGAGACGGGTATGCGTGGTGGGAAAATGAGAGAGTCTGCCGATATGGTGGAGACGATGAAGGAGAAGGAAGATATTTGAGTTGGGAGGAGCGACCGACGCTCGCCCTCATAAGACTCGCGATGATGCAGATGAACACATTAGACAAGATAGAGAAGACGCACGATAGGCATAGAATAATTCAGTTGTGATTTAACTCTAAGGACTTAATCTGTCGACCTTCCATCCAGACTCACTGTTGTCATCCCTCGTGTATCTGAAACGATCGTGCAAGCGGCTAGGTCGTCCCTGCCAGAACTCGACCATCTCTGGTACAACTCTGATACCGCCCCAGAAGTCAGGAACGGGGATCTTGTCTTGACCATCGAATCGCTTCTCGACATCTTCAACCTGCTTCTCAAGCTCCTCGCGACTGCTCAGGATACTGCTCTGCTGACTGGCCCAAGCACCCATCCTGCTGCCTCTGATACGTGTGTCGTAGTATACCTGACTCTCTTCACTGGTCATTCTCTCCACCTTGCCCTCGACTCTAACCTGTCTCTCCAACTCATGCCACCAGAAAGTCAAGCTAGCATGAGGATTGCTCTTAACATCGCTTGCCTTCCTGCTCGTACCCCAATTGCTGTACACCACCCAGCCCTTGTCGTCCAACTCTTTCAAATACACCATTCGCGCGCTCACTCTGCCAGAGGGAAGTTCGGCAGTGCTCAATGTGACGGTCTCGGGTTGATGCACTTTTTCGGCATTGGCATGTTGGAACCAAACATCGAATTGGGTCAAGGGGTTTGGGTCGAGTTGTGAGGCTTCCAGACTGCCTTTTGTGTATTGTTGGGCTTGTTGGGAGTCGTTTGTGCCGCCGGGTGCAAAGATGCGTTTATTGTTGGGTGTGGAGCTGGACATTGCGCTATTGTTGCCAGGGCTGTTGTAGAGGGCCATGCGAGGTGAGAATCTGAGTGAGGTGTGACGGATTGGAGTTGCGAGGAAACTGCAGTATCGCCGCATGTATTATTGATGCTTACAAATGTGTTGAAAGTGATATAGTAGTGTGAAGGAGAGGAAGTGAATTTGGATGTTTCTGTTTGCTATGACGATCCTGGTGACTAAATTTCCCCAGAAAAAGGTGCATGACATCTCCTGACGATCGCGCGCTGTCTCTCCATCTCCTGCATCCATCATCTTCCATCGACTTTTCTTCGTGGGTTGTCATGGATAGCAAATTGAGTTGTAGTGCTCAGTTGTGGGTAGGTCCACTTTGGTAATCTTCAAAGGGCCTCCTTGTCGTTCGTGGTGGGACCCGCTCCGTTGCTTCGCCGAGACGCTCCATTGCCCTCCGCAGCTGCCAGTTTGGACCTGTGCTTTACGACAAGTTAGTTCTTCCGCCCGATGAGGCTCGCGAAACTTGTGCGTCAGCAACATACCTTGGGGTACCTTCACTCCTTCTTGACTCTGGCCCTGGATCCTGCCTTGGCAATATCCTCGTCGTCGTCTGAGGTCTCCATCATGCTAGACAGCGACGCCCTGGGCATAGAGTGACTCTTCTTGATCAACGCCTTCTCAAGACTCTGTTGGATGAGTTCGACCACAGTCACCTCGATGGCGTCCATGCAATCTTCTTTAATTTCATTCGAAACTGCTTGCTTGGCCTTCTGCATGGCGCAAGGGTTCATCTGAGACAAGTGGTTGGCATAGCCCTGTGCGTCTTCGTCAAGCTCCATGTCAAGACTGCCCTCAAGGACACGCCCCATCGCATCATCGATGGCGTTGGCGATCTGGATGCGTAATCCACTGCTGTTCGTCAGTATCGCACTTGTGCAGCCGCCAGGAGCACGGAAACGTACCTGTTCTTCTTGGGAGCCTCCTGGCGAGCTCTCTTGGAGCTTCCTCCAACGGCATCGTTGCTAGTTGCTCTCTTCTTTCCATTACGTGCCTGACGAAGTGCTTCTGCATCTGTCTTGACAGGCTCGTCTGCACCGTCATCAAGAATTGCTTGCTCGACGTCTGCGACGAAGGGATTCACGTGAGCTCCAGTGTTGCTTCTGTGGCCAGGGGTCTCTCTGCTCTTCACAATGTGGCCGTCGGTTGCTCGAGACAGTGCAGGAGTAACGTATCGATCGACAAGGTCTCGAGTGTTGGAAGGACGAGGTGAAGCAGTAGCAGGGGCAGGGGCTACAGGAGCAGCAGTGGGAACAGAAGAGCCAGCAGGGGTAGAGGAAGCGACACCAGCTTCTCTGTCCCCGCGCGCGTACTGAGTCTTCTTCTGTCCGAAGAGATTGACCAAGTGGTTTTGAAGGTCATTGACCTTGTCGTAGGCTCGTGGCTTGGGGTTGGAGCCGCTGTAGAGTGTCTTGCAGTTGTTGACGATAAGCTGGAGGTGCCCGACGAAATGGTTCAGGCTTTGGTAGAAGTCAATCTCAGGCTGGAGATTCTCATTGATGGTCTTGAGATCGACGCGTGGCGTAATGCTCTGGTACTCGGCAGTGCCGACGGTTGCGCGGAACGGCTCGGTGAAGTGATTGTTCTTCTTCTGGTCAAGTTGCCCCATGATATAACGGCAGAACAGTCTGTCGTTGACCGACATGTCTGCATTGTCCGCGGGATCGAGATCGTCCCACTGCTCCTCATGACCGAGACTGGTTCTGGTATTCTGCAACAGTATTAGCTAATCCAAGACAGAGACTTGGGATCACAGCACTACTTACGTGTCGGCTCATGATGATGGAATAGCGCGCGATGCGAGTTGTTGTAAGACGAAAGAGACTTGATCGCGGAAAGGACTGAATTAGATGTCTGGAGAGGGGCCGAGCCTCCTGTCGTCTGGTGAATTTGGTTGTGCCTTTTCTGTTCGAGAATCCAGGCTGGATTGAGTGATCTCGAAGACTTCCTGAAGGAGAATACTCAATGCTCGACCGACAAGCTCGAGAAGCAGGTTATAATGTACCTGGAACACTGAGATGAAGACGTAGCAGAGTTGATTGAAGATACAGACGTGGTTCATCTCTATATGACATGTACCAACACCTCTCTCTGTCATTCGCCAACACGTAGTTCTTTCACACTAGCCCTCTGACATTCACCAGGAGACCTGGAGATACATCGCTATTCCAAGTTGCCGACATGGCCTTCTGCAGGAAAAGGGGCTGGTTGTTTATGACGATATCAGAAAGATGTGTTGTCCTGAATAACTGGCGCTTGACCTTTTTGTTCTTATCTTCAAATGCCCGGCACTGACCTAGATCTCTGACTAGCTAAATTTGGAAGGGACCTTTTGAACGCACAATCTATTCCTAAGACTGATGACTGTTGGTAGAAAATTACCCGTGATAGGTGCTTCAGCATTGAAACTTCTTACACTAGAGATGACCTTGCATTTTGTTGGCTACAGAATAGCCTATACTGGAGCAAGTAATACCCTCACATCTAGAAACCATGGACACCACTTTTGACTCGATCAAGTCTACCACCACAAACAACACCATTTTCTCTCAACGCAGAGGAAGCTCTTTCAGCAATAAGACCAGGCAACATGGTCCCTGCTGAAGCCACTGCCTTCATCTTCATGTAAGCGGTAAACTTGTCGTCATCGGGAAGTAACCAGACTGTCTTTGCGGAGCTTGCTTCGGCCTGACAGTGTTTGATGATCTCCTGCATCTCAGACTCATAGAAGCCTTTCCCGATCACCACAGCAATAGGGCCTGTCGACGAGGTAAGGAGAGATGGAAGAGTTGATTTTGCTGAGTCCATGTCGTGACAGGTGTGGATTACTGATCAATCTCGTAAGTCATGGCGCTTAGATCTTATACCTCAGTGAGACAAGATTGGTTGGGTAACGAACCTTGATAACCTTCTTTTTCCATGCTGCTGCTGAAGTTTGTAGCCATTGTCTGACTCTTGCCACAAAGAGCAATCGGTACGGGTGTAGGGAGAGACATGCTTGATGACAGGTGCAGAAATAAAGATGACGACAAGTATACAGATGTTTGAGGAAGCAGCGTTCGAGATGTGGTGAATTGACGTAGTGTGACTTTGAAGCTCATGTACTTTATGTGCAATTAGGGCACAGAGGTGGATATGAGATGGCCAGGCGATGAATTGAGTTTTGTCAAAACCAGAATCTATGGCGGCTGCTCCTATATATGTACCTGTGCGATATCTGATGGTATGTCCTGCATGAAGTGTGGTCATCGATTGCTTTGCCGGTCGATAGTTGCTCCTTCCCGGCTCGGATGTCCGAGATCATGTCCGAGAGGAAATCCGAAGATATAGTGATTTGGACGCATTTACACATATCCCGATAATGGGATCCCATAGTATGCGAGACTTGCATCCAATGACGGAGGGCTCAATGACGGGTTACAATGTTGGTACGGTAGACGACAAAGATTGTCCGTGCCGTACCGACTGTTGGGTGAACAATTTCATCGTCACCTAGCGGTGTCGATGGTCGACGATTGTTTGTTGGTCATAGTCCACTATCAACAAGATGTTGCCCAAGCATCATATTGCACTAATGAAGAAGAAGAAAAAGGTTGGGCCAAAAAGGATAATCGCAGTCTAACAATTCGGAAATGCTGACTTGCCTCGACAACTTCTTGCCTCTGAATCCGACTAGTGTGATTTGGTGAGGAGAGGGTAGGATCGATAGTATATGATCTGCTATGGTGGAGGTGGTAGATACGTATCTTCTCATGTCTGTCATGAATCCCTTGTCTGGTGGTAGTAGAGGTGGACTCCGCTGACCACATGAGTACATCCGTATCACTGTATAAAATTACACCGCTTTGAGGAAGCATGTTGATTACTATCGACAGTTACCATCTCATCTCCTTGTGCCTCGCTACGGTGCTAGTTGTGCGCCGACTTGATCTTGTGGTTGCTGCTGCTTTTAGACGACAGGCCACGAACTCTGACTGATGGTGATGTAAATTCTCTTGCGCTACACAACTGCACGATTGCATCGGCGACGAGCATTTGAAAAGTGGCCTCACGCGAACATAAAATAGCGGATGTCCAAATATAGCATTTTTAACTTAAACATACTTTTTACAACTCATTTCTCACTACTTGAGTAGTGGTAGAGATGATTTCCTCCGTGATCGTTCTACCAGCACTGTGTGCTCGTACCGAACTTAGCATGGTCTTGTTCTCGAGAAGGAAAAACAACAGCCACGTGGAAAGTAGTGCTAGAGAAACTGCAACGCCAGAAACTATGACGACCATCCATAGCCAACCAGGTATCATAGGAGGCTTCTGGGGCTTCGTGTGCGGATTTGAGACTTCGTCCAATGACTGGTCGAGGCGAAGAGCCATCTGTTCTTTGGAGAATTCTGCTTGCACGCGCTTACGTCCGTTTTCACCCATGCTACGAAGCTCAGCAGGATTTGAGGGAGATAGAACACGCGACATGACAGCAGTCCACTCGTCGGGTTTACGAATGTCTCGCAGCCAGCCGGTTTCTCCTTCAACAACGGTTTCGAGAGGACCACCTTCATTGGCAGCAAGCACGGGTACTTGAGCAAGCATGGCCTCGAGAGGCACGATGCCGAAGTGTTCGTTTTGAGGTGTGTAGACAAGCAATTCAGCAGAGGCTAGGAGAGTTTGCTTCAAAACATCTGGAACGGATAAGAGGAACAGGACCGACGTCTTGTCTGAGACGACTGAGGGGTCAGGGAGCGATTTATGGGTTTCATGGGAGAGCTTGAGTGAATCGGCCAACTGTTCGAGCTCTCTGTGGGTATTGACGTTCTCTGGGACGCGGGAATCGTAACCGCCTGGTACATGTGAGCAAGAAATATAGACAGTAGGACAATTGAAGCATACCAGCAATGACCAACAGAGCAGACTTGCGGATTGAGCTATCGAGCTTTGCGAAAGCCTTTACAGCAAGAGCAACATCCTTCTTCTTCTCGAAGCGATTGATGCTCAGGATGACCTTTCGACCTGACCACATGGCTTTTCTCTGCAGCTGGCTAGCAGTCGAGATATCCACACAAGGATAGACTACCTTCAGATCTCTGCGCGACAATTTGGACAAGACGCGCTTGACCATACCACCAGTGAATTTGCTGTTGACCACAATGCCATGGCTGGAGGCTGTGCTCCAGCTCTCAATAGCATTGAAAGGTATCCTGTAAGCCTTCTTCAAGATGGCTATAGCGCCTTCTCCTTTCTGAGCGAGCAATTGGTCCGGGAAGTGACAGTAGAAGAGGATGCCGACGTCGGTATACAGGAATCGAAGGAGTGGTACCGCTGCACTCAACTGGTCAACGAAGAAATGCGTTGGTCTGAGGTGATCGAGTTCATAGTTCCACAAGGCGACTATGCATACAAGGTGCAGCTGGCGTAGAATGGCGCAGAGAATGGCGAACCGACCGAAGATGGTCGGTGGGACTAGCGAATTGCCACGCACTCGAACGTCGAGCGTTCCTGCGAATATTTAGCCTACTTTCTCAGCCAGAGTCACCAAGCGTATACAAAGCAACTTACCATCACGAGCTTCCTCAAAGCAATGTCCTGGATCACAATGCGATGTGAAGATGGTAACCTTGTGGCCACGCGCTTGGAGACCGACGGCAGCATCTATCACTAACCTCTCAGCACCTCCTATACCCAAGTCTGGGTGGAAGAAGACGATGCTCTTCTTTTGTGCCATTGCTGATCAGGAACAAGACAGCTCATCATCGACGCACCCTGAAGCTTGTCGGCATCTGATGGATGGACCCCACATTCTCCTTGGCGTGGCTGGGGTTAAGTAAACCTTGTCTCCGCCCTTGAGCCTCGGCCCATCCGTTAATGATGCTCCTCCATTCCACTGCTCGTGACTTCCTGTCCAAAGTACTTGCCTATGCCACAACCTTGACTTGATACACAATGACATGAGACCTTGACAACCGACATGAGTGACAGCAACGCCCCCGATCTGTCCATTGTGGGTGATCGCCTAACACTGCATCCACCTGGTATAGTCCAGGACCAAGAAACGCCTCTCCTGACTTCATATGCTCGATTTCGTTCAGCCCCCTTGGACTTTCTGCGCGAGGTCAGCTTGTATCTTTCTGGTACTGGTTGGCGATCGTACGATGATTTCATTGGCCGCAATATCTTCTACAATGGCTTCAGTGACCACATCAAAGCCTTGGTCTTGAAGAATCCTCGACTGCAAGCTAGGATATCTGAGCTGACCCACAAAAGACTTGATGTTGAGTTAGCTGAGGGAACTCTTCCTGCTTACAAGGTTGATGATAGACGCAAGGAAATGGAAGCCCAGCTGGTCCAGGTTGCAGACTCATGGACTGACCAGATGATCTGCAAGATGGACAGCAGAAGATTTATCCGTGGTGCCTACTACTTCGCGACTCAGCTTCTTACCCGGGCCTATCATCAAGGTATTCACGTCTCCAGTGATGAGGTCCTACGCCTTCGAAAAGTCGCCAAGGAAGCAGAGAGAAAGAAACAATCCATCATCTTCCTGCCGTGTCATCGCTCTCACGTTGATTACGTCTCATTACAACTTATCTGTTATCGTCTTGGACTTGCTTTACCCATCGTCGTTGCCGGAGATAACCTCAACTTCCCTGTGGTCGGACCTTTCTTACAGCATGCTGGTATGTTGCACTCTTGGGATCGTGTGACTCCTTGTTGATGTTCGTAGGTGCAATGTGGATCCGCCGTAGCTTTGGCGATGATGCATTATACACGACTCTCGTACAAGCATATCTGGACACCTTGTTGCAAGAAGGACACAACTTCGAGTGCTTTGTCGGTACGTATTCTTCTCGGTTCTTGTTGCACATGGCTCATATGATTTCCAGAGGGTGGCCGTTCTCGTACAGGAAAGCTTCTGCAGCCGAAATTTGGTATCTTGAGCTTCTTGCTTGAAAGTGTGCTGTCTGGCCAGGTGGAAGACGCTATAATCTGTCCCGTGAGTACGCAGTACGACAAGGTTATTGAAGTTGAGTAAGTACTTTCCCAACGCTGCTTGACTTTGCCAATGCTAACACTACCTAGCTCATACATCTCGGAACTTCTTGGTCAACCTAAGCCTAAAGAGTCTCTGGGAAACTTCTTGTCATCTTCTTCAGTGCTCTCTCTCAAACTTGGCCGAGTCGACGTTCGGTTCCACGAGCCATGGAGTCTGCGTGATTTTATCAATGAGCAAAAGGTCCGTTTGACTACTCTACCACCTCAGATGAAAACTCCTGGAGACATTATCCTCAAACGTCGTCTCCTCACCACGCTAGGCTACAAAGTTCTGTCCGATATCAACGCAGTGTCCGTTGTCATGCCCACAGCTCTGGTCGGAACCGTTCTTCTCACTCTCCGTGGACGAGGAGCTGGAAAATCAGAACTCGTCCGCAGAGTTGACTGGCTGGCCGAAAGAGTAAAGAAGCAAGGCGGTCGTATTGCTCATTTCTCTGGTCTCCCAACATCTGTCGTTGTCGAACGAGCTTTGGAAGTGCTTGGCCAAAATCTGGTCGGCGAGTACAAGAACTTGCCCGAAAAGACGTACTACGCTGCGGATCGTTTCCAACTCAGTTTCTACCGTAACATGACTATTCATTTGTTCGTGTCGGAGGCACTTGTGAGTGCAGCATTATACACCAAGGTGAAGCTTGGTGGTGGCCCAGAGTACCAAAGCATTTCATACAATGATCTGTACGATTACGTCTACTTCCTCTCACAGGTACGTCTTCACTCCCTACCAGTAAACATATGCTGACCACAATAGCTCTTCCGTGGCGAATTCATCTTCCCGACGACACCTTTGGCAGAGAATCTGACCAACACGTTGACTGGACTTGAGGCAGATAATATCATTGCTGTTAACAGATCCCACAACGACGGCAGCACGATTGAGTCCATCTCACTTGATGAGTCAGAACGTCTCTCAGGTCGCGAGAATTATGACTTCTACTGTTTCCTTATCTGGCCTTTCATTGAAGCCAGTTGGTTAGGTGCTATAAGTCTTCTGATGCTTACACCTCCTCTCACAAACGCCGCACAGCAGACTTCGCTACCACTCAATAGCGCTGTTACACAAGCACAAAGACTAGGCAAAACCTTGTATGCCCAAGGTGATATATCGTACCTCGAAGCAGTCAACCGCGAGACACTACGCAATGCATACACAAGGTTCGCCGAAAGCGGCATCATATTTATCACGTCGCCATCTAAAGATGGCAAGATTCCTGCGGCTGTCTACCTCACAACAGAGTGGATGCCTGAGAGAGCAGAGGATGGACAAATCAGAGCTGAAGGAAAGCTGTGGGAATACTGCGAAAGCATCAGCAAAGCGAGAAGAGAAGGAAAGAACAGACGAGATGGAAACACTGTTGTTAGGAGAATCTTCGGTCTGGTGGATCTGGTCGGCACAGGCTTGTGGAAGGACGCTGAGCCAGCCAAGGCGGCTCTTCCTGTCAAAGGGGATGCAGAGTGGAAAGCAAAGAGGAGAGAGATCAAAACTGCACCTAAGCTATAAGCCCGGTCAATTGCAAGTTTATGTATCAAGATAACGTATACTTCGTTGGGCTGACTTCCACAGCGGTCTGCCATAGCCTTCTTTCGCGCTTTGGTCTCCGCTCAAAGCAACCTCTCTCCCGTAGCCCTCTTGTATGGCACAATATAAGCACGAGCCTGATCCTTCAATAGCGTGGTAAGCTGCAAGCCGAACAACTCTTCTCAAATTCCCGAATCCTGCCTGCGATGATCTCATCTCCATTCTTGAATGGCAAGTGCTTCACACCTTGTGTCTCCATCAACGCGTTCCTCAAACTCCTCAATGAAAGGACGTCGTCTGTACATGGCTCTCCTTTCGCAATCATCGTACCATCTTGTGCTTGTACCCTCGCCTCCACAAGGATGAATCCATGTCCTTGGTCATCATCCGCCGGCGTGCGTCTTCGCAGGATATCAAACTGCTTTCTCGGATCGCCATCACGAAACAACCGTCGCAACTCATTCCAGATGGCTGGCTCCACAGGACTATACGCAGCAGCGGAGGATGCAGCAGATGCAATGGCGGAAGGATTACGACATACGCAGATTGGAGATGAGCGACTTGTTGCTCTTCCTCGTAAAGGAATTAATTGGCCATCACTGCGGGGAGGACTTGCTGTTCCGCCGCTCTGTCGTCGAGGAGAGTCTTTCATGAAGAGGTGGTCGTTGTCGCTTGAGGTGTAGTCTTCGTCGTCTGCGGAGCTGTAGTGGGTGAGAGTCATTGTGCTTTTGAGGAGTCGTGGTTGGCGGATGTAAATGCAATCACCCACGGTGTCTTGGTGCTTGGGGGAAGCTGAGATGGAGGAGATTGAAGAGGACGAGGTGCCTACGTCCCAGGTAAATTGTCTTTGTCGTTGGCAAAGGAGGCGTTTGGTTATGTTGTTGCTCTTTCTTCTTCCCTCGAGGATCCTCGGTGTGGTGTATACATGCGCCGACATCGTTTGTGTATGATGTTTTGAGAAGGTCGATATATATGTTTGGGTCTTGCTTTGCCGTACCAATTGCTTGCTGACACCCTTCACAGGCAAACAAGTCTTGAGTTCCTTCTTTGCCCTGCTTTATTGCTGGTTCCTCGTTTGCTAGATAACATTGTCGGAGGGGGAAGCTTGCTTGTTAATAATACCCCACTAGCGGAAATACACACATGGCACCAATGCGCTGTGTGTTGTTTCATCATCTCGGAAGAACGTGGAGGTGGGAAAAGTTTTTGTCATGTGCACTACGCCCACCGCCATAATCTCTCTTAAATCTCTCCCACATGCAGCAGGTGCATAGATTGGCTTGTGTTGTGTTGTGTGTGTGTGGCGGGCTGCAGTGCTGGCTCTGCATGATTGATAACCGCTCTGTCGGGAGAGCAAGGCACAAAAGATCCGTGTAACACCACACACCTCGGTCCTCTTAGGGCATTTCTACCGAGAAGCAATTGGGGAGACAATCTTACATCTACACAAGACTTCTTTGCTGACCACCATCCAAGACAATATAACCTTTTTGGTGTTGGTACTCTTGTATTCCCGTTTCTCTTGGGGGGCTTTATAGTAACCCCCACTCTGTTTCCATTCGCTTGGAAACTTCTCGTTCCCATTCGTCTGGGATTCCCGTCGACCTGGGATCGACGGCGCCGCAGTATCTAGATTTGTCACTTGGAGATGTTTGGACGGGAGGATTCTAGGCCACACGACATATATAAATCTGCATCTACCGCGATGAAGTGATCATATCACAGGTACCCGGTCCGGACGCAGCCTCCAGACTGGATATAAGAGCGTCTCTTAAGACTACAAAGCATTCATTGTATTTTTCCAATGACCGGACCCGGGTCCTATGGGGATGATTCCGTGCTTTCGCGTACTTTGGTCTTCTCAATCACATGGTAAGATCCTGCCGAATAGTCCAGTATGTCCTGGGAGATGCCGGTGTTTTACGTCAGACGCTCATAGCGAAGGTGGAGATGATAGCAGTGATACGCCAGGCTCCTGTAGACGGCTCGTTTGAAGTCATGACCATCGCGCGTGGTTACAGTCACCGGACACGCCAGTCGAGTTTGAAGTATGAGAAGCTCGGTTGTGTCGCAACCCCTCGTTACATTTAAGCATTGAATTCGAGCACATGGTCTTTTTCTCCACTAAGCGAAGTTTGCCTTGTTGTCGCAAGTCGACAGATGCAACATCCTCAATGGCGTCGCATGCGGATCATGACCGAGCTTGCAAGCGCGTTATGCGGTTTGGAAACTATGCGACAGTCGAATGGGCTTCGTGAATGCCATGTGTGTTGGCTCCAAGGATTTTGCTTTCAGCCACAACTTGCAAGCCTCCGCCTGAAGATCTCGACGCGGTGGCAGCTTCACCGAGGACTTGCAACAGGTTTTCTTCGACAGTCAAGCGAAGGTTGTTGTTCCATGTCCGTAAGAGCAGATGCTGTTCATTTGTCCTAAACTCGGCGTTCCCCAATTCGGTGTCCGCACCAGAGGGACCAGGCCCATTCCTATGGTTGCGTCGTATTGAGTGAGAGACTGATTGCGAGACTAAAGATTTGTGTCCCATAGATCAGTGATCAACCTTTAGATGCCTACCGTCCTTGAGAGCATGTCTAAGAGACAGTGAATGACACTCGCTATGAAGCCTGTTTTGTAGGCTTTCTCCCAAGTCTTCAACGAAACAAGAAATATCATCCAGTCACCAGATTTGATGCAGAGACGAGTGGGTGCATGAGAACGAGACACGCTCGGGAAGAGGGTGTATATCAGACTTCTCTTCGTATGAACAACTCACAACCGGCTGCCAAAGAGCTCATGGACTTGTGAGGATTGCTGCATCCATCAGGAGATACATGATTGAAGGATCACTCGGCGGTCAATGACGGCAGTCTTCTTCAGCGAGCCTCAAATATATTCCCTGAAGTTCCGAGAGCGATTTGTGCATGGCGGGAGTATGCGAAATGTGTTGGTTGCACTTTTACGTTCATGAACCCTACCTTTCCCACGGCAAACTTGGCCGGCTCTTGCTCTCGAGACCAGTGGCCAATCAGAGCATGCCAGAAATCATCGACTGCGCGTGACAGCCCCGCTACCTGTCTTGTTGCAGTTAGCGTAGTCTGGGGTCTCCGCCGAGTGCGCTTGCCGGCGAGATGTTTGACCCCTCGGACCGCATTTTTTGAATGCCGCTTCGGCGCGCCGAGTGGGCATGAACAAGCAGCCGATTCATCTGCCGTCAAGTTTGCCTATGGGTCCAGAAGCTAGCAGTGCAAGTAGTATATAGACCAAGCTCCCCTTGCCCTCCCGCATCTCCTCCTCTATCCTAATCCTCAATCTCCCAATCACCATTTCCCTTCTCAAATCTCTCAGGAAGCTGCCTCTCCAGCACTTTCGTACTTCCCACCTTCTCAAGAAGTCGCCCCTCTATCTTTGCACTTCTCGCAACTACCTCCACACAAGCGTCAAAATGTCGACCAACGCAAGATTTGACCCCAACTTCACTCCCTATGTCATCAATGCCATGGGACCCAATACTCCCGACCGCGCTCGCGTCGTTTTGGGATCATTGATCAAGCACATTCACGAGTTCACCCGTGAGGTCGAGCTTACCCCCGCTGAGTGGATGATGGGTGTCGAGTTCATCAACTCCATCGGCCAGATCAGCACTCCCATCCGTAACGAGGGTCACCGTATCTGCGATGTCATTGGTCTCGAATCGTGAGTTTGACCGTCTACTTAATACCCAAACACAGCTAATCCATGTTGCAGCCTCGTCGACGAGATTGCCAACCGCATTGTCACCGAGCAGGGCATGTCCCCCACCTCCAACGTCATCCTCGGCCCCTTCTGGTCGCCCAACGCACCTTTCCGTGAGCTCGGCGACAGCATCATTCAAGACCACAAGGAGGGTGGCAGGGTCACATTCATGCACGGTGTCCTCAAGGACATGGAGACCGGTGCTCCCATCGAGGGCGCCGTCCTCGACATCTGGCAGGCTTCCTCCAACGGCCAGTACGATTTCCAGGACCCCGAGCAGACCGAGAACAACCTCCGTGGCAAGTTCAAGTCCGACAAGGACGGCAAATTCAACTGGTACTGCTACCACCCCACTCCTTACTCTCTGCCTACCGATGGTCCCGCCGGTGTCCTCCTCAAGCTCATGGACCGCTCTCCCATGCGCCCTGCTCACATCCACTTGATGATCACCCACCCCGAATACGCCACTGTCATCAACCAGATCTACCCCAGCGACGACCCTCATCTCGACATCGACTCCGTCTTCGCTGTCAAGGATGATCTCGTCGTCGAGTTCAAGCCCAAGACCGATGACCCCAAGGCTCAGCTCGACCTTGAGTACAACGTCACATTGGCCCTGAAGAAGCACCACCCCAACCCCAACTCCGCTCCTCCCAAGTCTTCCTTTGAACGTTCAATGGGCGTCAAGAAGCCTGTCAACCCCAACGAGGCTGTTGCCAACTTGTAAAAGATTACAAACAAAAAAGCTGGGGATTGTATATGATGAAGAGAGCAGCATACTTCTTACGATTTAACTTCGTCCGAGGATCAAAGGGTGAATGGGCATACTGTGCATATATCATGTCGGGTTCACAAGGCGTTTCGGGTTTTTACATATCACTGGCGATATGTGCCATCTTCATGTTCGCTTTCAGTTTTGCGATATATCCAACATGAAATCCATTTTTCCAAAAACTTCAAAACTCGTCTTCCCATCATCCTAGACTTGATATTCGTGATTGGCATCATTCGCCTGGGAGAAACAGGTGCGCTCGATGTGCTGGTCGCTCTCGAGTGGTGACATCTTGCCAAGTATACAGTGCTCTGGGGACAACCCTGCTTCACGATCCCAGCACAACAACTCGAGGTTCTTAGCTTGGACCTCCTCTGCAGCTGTCAGCAGCCGCCTGTAGACAAACATACAATCTCGACGATGGCTATTTCAAGTGGATATGGCTACCTGAGGAGTGGCCAACGAGTAACATAAACCCCGACAAGTGTCCGCGAATGTTGTCAGCGGAGAGTTTTCGGACACTTCTCCCGGAGACATCTCCATTTGCTCTAGTACATAACCACTGGCATCTCCCAACTTACTCAATTCAACACATCCACAGTCTCAAACTCCTTGGACAATACTTGAGAGAGCGACACACCAATGGACCACGGACATCACGAACTCACGGCGGCTAACCGTGACACCTGGGAGTAAGTCCATCACTGTTTCCATCGACCATTCATAAGATACATTTCTTATCCATACTGCATTAATTACCAATTAAGCTGATGGTGATCACCATCGTCAGGCTCTCTAATCTACCATCTAATCACCTGAAAAGACTCCACATTCGAACCTGTGCTCAACACTGACTCGAACCTCTTGCAGTTCAAAAGCAAAAGACTATGATGCAAAGCCATGGCAAAAGAAGATAGCCTCCCAAGTAGCAGAAGCCTTGACTTCTCACGCCGATTGGCTGGGAGCGCATTGGGCTTCTACAGAGAACAGAGGATGCCGTCTTCTAGACTATGCATGTGGAACAGGCAGTGTAACTCGCGTATGTATCCTCCTTCTCTTCCAACCACCCATAGATCGAAATACTGACAGAGATTGACCCCAGGCACTAAGCACCCACATAACCCATGCCACAGGCCTTGACATTTCTCCCGCTATGTTGGAGCAATACACCGCTTTACTATCATCTTCCCATCCATCCCTGCACATCTCCACAGCAGTTGCAGATTTCTGCTCTCCCTCCCCTGATCACGCTCTCTCGGGCCCAGAATTCCACAACTTCAACATCGCAGGTGTAGCCCTCGGATTCCACCATTTCTCCTCTCCCGCCACCTGTCTCTCTAGCCTCTACTCCCATCTCTCTCCTTCTGGTGTGTTATTCGTAATCGATTGGTTACCAAACACTGTGAAAGCAGAGGATCATGTGGGAAGTAAGCGTGTTCATCCAGAAAGCGTGCAAGAGGAAGAAACAGAAGAATGGAAGAAGATGAAGAAAACGATCAAAACCAATGGGTTTGAGGAAAAAGATATGAGGAAGTTGTTCGAAGGGGCTGGGTTTGAAGATTTTGGGTTTGTGGTTTTGGAGGAGAAGTTTGTGTTGGAGATGAATGGGAAGAAGGTGGAGAAGACTGGGTTTATTGCAAAGGGGAGGAAGGTGTGAATGAGATTATGACGTTGTTGTCTGTTCTTGCCCTAGGTGAGACGTGTAGGTGCTCCTTCTGGCTTGGATATCTCTCAAGGTCTTGCATGTGCATCTGGTTATTGTGTCTTGCTTAACCTTGGAATATCAAGCGTCTGTTTACTTTCCCAACACAGCAGCGGTGGTCTAGTGGTCAAGACACCGCACAGATATGTCTTGCAAACACAAGCATGGAGGAGAGGATCTGCTTTGCTGTGTCTTCTCCAGACAATGTGGACATCGTGAGTTCGGATCTCACTCGCTGCATTCATCTTTCGCTTGGATTAGCAGTTACGAATTGCACAATGAAACAACAAGGATGAACTGTAAAGATAAATGTATCCAACGAATTGGACATTGTAAGATCGTGATACCATCTGTTTCCCCCTCCATGCTTTTTATGGGAAAATCGAAAAGTCTATAGTAAAAAGGGTAGAACGTTTAAGCCAGGGACTTGAGGTCGGAAAGACCAAGACGAGATGCCTCCTCGGAGAAGAGAGTCTTGATCTCCTTTGCGTCGGTCTTGCCATCGAGCTTGCTCTTGAAGACGGCGAGCTCGTCAACATCGAGCTTGGCAATCATGGCATCAGCATCGTTGAGGGCCTGGTCGATTTGTGCAGCACTGGCCTCGCCCTCGGCAAAGTAGTTGCCATCCTTGACGGCACCACGAACGACACGCTTGTTCTTCTTTGCGGCGTTCTTGGCAGCCTCCTTTGCCTTCTTGCCGTCGAGCTTTGCAGCCTTGTCGGCCTCCTCCTTCTCCTTTGCAAGACGAGCCTCCTCTTCCTTGGCCTTTGCTGCCTCTTCGGCGAGTCTGGTGGCCTCGGCCTCTCTTTCGAGTCTCTTCTTGTTCTTCTGGGCGTGCTCCTCCTTCTTGAACTTCTTGATACGCTCGTCGAGGCCAAGGCACTCGTCGACCATCTGGCGCAGACGCTGGTTGTCCTCGGCCTTTCTCTTCTTGCGGGCGTTGTTGTTCTTACGTTCGACGTGACGCTTCTGGTCACGGTTCTCATTGTCATCGGGAACATCCTCGTCGAGGTACTCGAAGGTTCTCCAGCTGTCAAAGTTGTACCAGAAGTTGTAGAAGTTCTCGACGTGCTCGCGGGTGCTGTTCTCGTCACCGAGCTTGGGGACGGGCTGGGTCTTGCTGAAACGGCCCTCGGCCTTGAAGACGTTGCTCCAGAGCTTGTAGAAGTTGCCCTTTTGGGTCTGCTTCTTGGTTGGGGGCTCGACCTCGGCGGCCTCATCGACGGAATCGAATTGGCGACGCTTGACGGGGTCACTGAGGATCTCGTGGGCTCTCTGGATGCACTTGAAGAAGTTGTCGTCCTCGTTACCACCAGCGGCGGCTCTCTTGTCGGGGTGGTGCTTGAGGACCTTTCTGCGGTGGGCCTTCTTGATTTGCTCCTCGGTGGCCTTCCAGCGGTACTTTGTTATGCCGAGAACGGCGTAGTGATCCTGGCTCTGTGTGGTTGTTAGATTTGGGTAGTGGAGAGTGTGAAACTGCATGACATACCTTCCAGTCCTTGGCCTCACGGGCAAGCATGGCAGGGTCCTCGGGCTCACTGATGTAACCGGCATCCTCTTCCTCGACCTGCTTGACGTTCTCCTGGGCGCGGATACGGTCATCCTCGGAAAAGGTGCGCTTGTGACGAGTCTGGAATTGAAGTCAGTCTCGTTCGAGATTGAAGGGTATGCTAGTCGCAATCGTACTCTACGGGCGTGGGCCAGGAAGTAAGGGCCGACGGGCTCGACATTGCGGCGAGCGGCAGCGGAAAGCTTGCCAACAGCCTTGAAGTCCTTGTCGGCGGACCAGCCGGCAGGGAGGGTAGGCAGAGCCTTGTTGATCTGAGATACAGACATATTGATGTTGATATGGGATAGATACAAGAGAGGGAGTCTGAACTTCTCATTTTCTGCGACAGTCTCGAATTTTTGGTCCGGGGAAGCGTCGAGCTTGGCATGTCCTCGCCCTCGGATCGTCCGTCATGTCGACAATAACTATTTCTTGATAGAGACAAGCAATCCTTGGATAGTCCCATAGTCAACAGAAACATGGTGTCAGCTCAGATCATACCTCACAACAAGACAGTGGTCCTGTCAACATATCGCGGCCTCTTGCGCGCAACGCGTATCGCCTTCCAAGGTATCCAACCACGCAAACTCTCCACCACCCGGACCAAGTCGCTAACTCAGCTACCTCTTCGCAGGCGACGAAAGCACACTATACAACTCCCGCCGATTTGCACGAGAGTCCTTCGACAAGAACCGCGGAGTCAAAGCAGGCAGTATCGAGGCTGAAAAGGCTGTCGAGCATGCCCAAGGCGTGGCTCAGATCCTCCGGGAAAATGTAGTACAAGGTGCAACTGACAAGGAAGAATCTGGAGCTTACAGTGAGTTCCAGGCCGCTCCTAAGTTTGGCGACGACGTCTGAACTCGACGACTGACACGATAGCCACGAATAGAACTCCGCATTCACGAGCAGACCGAGAAGGGCGACAACGAGTCCGTCAAGCAATTCAGAGGAACAACAAAGTCTTTTGCCGAAGTCAAGCGCTGCTCTCTGATTTGATATGTAATAGAATATATGATACCCCTCCCTCTGTTCAATCCTACGAAGATGCTCAAGCCCAAAAACGCCATGCTGTCTTTCATGAATCTCCGTATCGCTCAATCTCTACTTCGGCATGAACAACCATCTACTCGCCGGCCAAACTTGCGTACTGGACATCCTCGGATCCAGGCGGGGGTGCGACTAGATCGTAGTTGTCTGTGTTGGTGGATGGTCCGGCTGCTGACGATGAAGGTCCAGCAGCAATTGCTGGTCTGGTGGCCGACGTTGCCGCCTTTACTGCAGCATTTGTCTCACGGCCAGCTCTTGCGTTCGCCATGCGTGCTTCTCTGTCCATGTTGTCCAGCGTCTTGGGCTTGCCCCATTGTACTCGTAGTGGCACACCCTTGACGACTGCCCTTCCTTGACATGCTGCAGCCGCTGCTTCTGCCGTATCTCTGGTCATGTAATTGACGAATGCGCAATGCGATCGATGTGAACATATAAGCGAGCGAAGTGCTCCGAATTGTGAGAAGAAGACGCGAATGTCGTGCTCGGGAAGGTCGTCCTCGACACCAGTAACGAAAAGTGACATGACGTGCTTGTCGGCCGGGGGGAGAATATCTTGTGGTTGCGGTGGCAGCGCTGCAGTGTTTGGGAATGGGCGTGCTCTTGATGCTCCCTTGACAGGGCGTGATGGAGGGCCGTATCCTGCTGGCTTCGAGTCTTTTGTACGGATGGGTCCAGGTCTGGCGCCTTCTGAGGATGGTCCTTCGAGCATCTTCTGTCCTGATGCGGCACCCTCCTCTTCCAGTCTTCTCTGCTTTTTATAGTGCGGCTCGCTCTGGGCAAGTCTGCGCAACAGGTCCCTAGCTTTTTCATCCGTCTGATCATATGCCTCCACAGCTCCCCTGCCTTCTTCGATCTCCTTTTCGTGGTTCTGAGCATAATACTCTCTGTTGATCTCGCTGTTGGGTCCAGGTGTGATCATCTTCAAGGCAGCGTCGCGTACAACAATGGGAAGTCCGAAGCTCAGGTCAAGCATACAGCACTGACAGCAGTTCTTCAGTCTAGCGCATGTCAAGCAAAGATTTGTTCGCTTCTGGCGCGCCGTGCGATCCGTCTTCCAGCGAAACACTGTGAATGGGCGAGTGCAGATTTTGCTGCATCTTATTAGTCAAGCTCTTGAGAAGTCTGAATTCACAGAAGGTACTCACCATTCAGCACCGTAATCCTCCTTCAAGACCTGAACATAAGGGTTGTCACCAAGGCACTTTTCGCACGCTGAAGGCATGTCGGTGGATTCCCATCCTGAGCGGTTCAAATCCTGCTTGGGAGGCATGTTGGATGGCGGTTGACGAAGGTGAATGTGGTATGGTGAGGATCGCGTAGGTTCTTGGAGCTAGTCGCCTAGTTGGAATGGCTTTGCGACGAGATAAATGATCGGGGTTCAAAAAGTTGATGGGTGCTGTATAAGCAGAAGCTGAGACGCGCATCAACCAACTCGCAGATGCAACGAAAGTGACGTTTTTGCCGAAGTTCAAACGGCACCTCCGTTGCTCTCTCCGCAATTGATGGGCCGGAAACCACGGATTCCGTATGCATGTGAATGCCGCAGCGGAAATTTGGGTGAGGCACGGTGAGATGGCTTCGAGACGCTAGGGTAGAGCCAATTGGAGATAATGAAATTGCTCGGAGGCAGGCAGGTACCCCCCCCGCCGCGTCTCGTACGATGTTTATGGAAAGAGCCACCCCTTTATAATTATTTTAGTGCTGCTGCCATTTCTTTGCCCCAATCCCGCGTGCAGTCCGCTTCCTTCCTTCTATCGTCCCTTCTACTTGCGCTCAACCGCATCTTCAATTCTACGAACTTTGTAGTGTCTTTCTCTTCTTCTACAACTCCCGTTTCTTCTCACACTTCACAAGCATGGCTCCTCATTCGCTCGAACATGAAGACCACAACCGCGATGCTGCCTTCAACAAGGTCATGCACGGTACTTCTGCTCAGAAGAGAGGTGGTTTCGCTGCCATGTTGAGCAAGGGTGCAGACGGTCAAAAGGCTGCTGTCGACGAATACTTCAAGCACTGGGACAACAAGGATGCAAAGGACGAGACTCCTGAGACCAGAGAGGTGCGTAGGCTGGGATGTTGATCCTCTCCAATCGACCTCATATTGACCCCCTGAATAGGCCAGAAGAGCAGAGTACGCTACTCTGACCCGTCACTACTACAACTTGGCAACCGACCTCTACGAGTACGGTTGGGGTCAATCTTTCCACTTCTGTCGTTTCGCCTTTGGAGAGCCCTTCAAACAAGCTGTTGCCCGTCACGAGCACTACCTCGCCCATGTCATGAACCTCAAGGACAACATGAAGGTTTTGGACGTCGGTTGTGGTGTTGGTGGCCCTGCAAGAGAGATTGTCAAGTTCTCTGGCGCAAACGTCACTGGTCTGAACAACAACGACTACCAGATTGAGAGAGCCACCCACTACGCTCAGAAGGAGGGTCTTTCGCACAAGCTCGACTTTGTCAAGGGCGACTTCATGGTATGATCATTCTGAACCCCTGGTAGCTACCTTTCATAAACTAACACATTCCCAGCAAATGGCATTCCCCGAAAACACCTTCGATGCCGTCTACGCCATCGAGGCCACCGTCCACGCTCCTTCCCTCGAGGGAATCTACTCTCAAATCTTCCGCGTCCTCAAGCCCGGCGGTGTTTTCGGTGTCTACGAATGGCTCATGACTGATGCTTACGACAACGACAACCCCCACCACCGTGAGATCCGTCTCGGCATCGAGGTCGGTGATGGTATCTCCAACATGGAGAAGATCGAGGTCGCTCTTGCCGCCATGAAGGCTGCTGGTTTCGAGCTTGAGATCAACGAGGATCTCGCAGAGCGCGACGACCCTTACCCCTGGTACTGGCCTATTGCTGGTCAGCTCAAGTACATGAGCAGCATCTGGGATCTCCCCACTCTTGCTCGTATGACCAAGGCTGGTCGCTGGACTGCACATAACTTTGTTGGTGCTCTTGAGAAACTCGGTCTTGCCCCTAGAGGTACTCAGAAGACCGCTGACTCACTGGCCGTCGCCGCCGACGCTCTTGTCGCTGGTGGTAGAGAGAAGCTTTTCACTCCCATGTACCTCATGGTTGGTCGCAAGCCCATGAATGCATAAGCGATGCGATGACTTTTCTTGTTTCTTTCTTCTTTGCCATTTCTCATCTTCTTTCTTTTTCGAATACCACTTACTAGAGAACCCACACACATGTTTTATTAATCGGCTTGGAAGGGGGAATCACTTGCATGGCGACCAGGGACAAGCTAC
Source organism: Aureobasidium subglaciale EXF-2481 (assembly GCF_000721755.1). Classification (NCBI taxonomy): domain Eukaryota; kingdom Fungi; phylum Ascomycota; class Dothideomycetes; order Dothideales; family Saccotheciaceae; genus Aureobasidium; species Aureobasidium subglaciale. The sequence continues at coordinate 814,237 of NW_013566988.1, read as the reverse complement.
AATTATAACAACAGAGAGGACTGTTGCGGATACATTTTGTCTCGAGACTACTATTACTGATGTAAAACAAATGTACAATCACGTTGAACGATCATTTCAGAGGATTCCTTCTCTATCCTGAGCGTGTGACATGCATTCATAGCTGCTACAATGTCATGCTTGAGAACTTGGAGATCCTATCAACAATCGCAAGGAGCGGCGGCAACAATTGCAATCGACCATGGACGACATTTCAGGCGAGGACAAAAAAAGTCTCTGGCGGAACCGAGCTCGAGTGACATCTTGCAGCATGTAAAGATCAAGGAGGGACTTGATCAAAGCCGTATAGACAGCAATGATGACACGACAGCAATCGACTAGACAATTTGTAGACCACAAGGCTCAACATAAACTTTGTGTGACAGGAAAGCTGCGAAACGATGCAAATGAAAGCCAGCAGAAGAAGAGGAGGCGCAGGTGCAGTTCGTTGGAGCCGCTCACAGACAAGATTCTGGCAGGAAGATTACACGTGTTGTAGACAAGCCTTGGAGGTGCACAAGGATCGAGATTGAGAACAAAAAGTGAATTGTATTGACAAATACAGAAGGTTTATGGAAAAAGGTTCAATCAGATATCGTACGTAGCATCAATGATCCCACCATAGTGGAAATTCTCAGTGCTTGACTCTATACTTTTTTATCATCATAGAGGAACCCTTCTTCAAAATGCGCCTCGACTCTACACAAAAGAAGAACATGACGAATGACAGAATAGATCAAGCGTCGATGGTGTAGAGGCATTGGAATCAACATCATGTAGGTGATGGCAGCCGTGATGTTGAATGACGACAACTCCTTCGACATTAAAATACTCATACCTACTTGGATGAGAAGTCAGCAAAGATAATCTTTGAAAACGTGCAACCACCACGTTGTTGTGAAGAAGTGTTGAATATAACGCGTGAACTCAGAAAGCCGTCTTACTCAAGCCCTTCCCACCGGCACCAAACTGTTTCACCCAAGACGAGTAAACCACTTCAGCACACGGAAGCCCCATTATACCGATTTTTCACTTTGCCGAAGCGCAGTTACTAAAAAGGTTTAAATTGTAACTCCACAACCCGTCATCCCTGGACTTGAAACACAGGTAGGGTATCAGGGAGGGGGGCTCGGTGGGTATAGGTAAACTTCATTGAATGGATTGACTAGTTGTCATCATTGCGTTTTGGGGGATGGGGAAGATGGTGTAGGTGTTGGTGTGGTAGGTTGATGAGGAGAGGTAGCTTACCCTGGATCGTCTATCATGAGCGGTGGTCAAGGCGATGTTGTGTTGCAATTGACTGCCTTTATGTGCTTGTTAGCAAATTTGATCAGAGAAGATCGTTGTGGAGGAATGTGAAGAGATGCCAAAGGTGAATTTGGATCAGACAGGTAAGCTTGGTGTATGAGTATCCGCATAATTTTCTTGGTAGCAGAACTGAATATAAATACAATCATCCTGAAAACACCTTTGGCAAGGCTTGAGGGCATGTGGAGGGAATAAGTTGATAGCGTACCTTTGTGATGCAAGAGAGTCCTCCCACCCATTGCGCACAACTTCTATGCGTTGAGTGAGAGGACTCGCTGCGTCTGGAAGACGGATCAAGAAAGTAGAGAAGAAACTAGAGAGCTTTGCGCAGGTCAGCACATGTTTACTCATAGATGTCGAGTGATGTATAGATAGGTGATATAGGATGTGGTTCAGATGGTAGTGCATGTTAGTTTATGGCTCAGGAAACCCCGAGGGTTGATCGCCAACTAGTAGTGTTGGGTTTTCTTCCTAACCAGTGAAGTATTGGAGAATTGGACTTACACAAAAAGAGAAAAGTAAACATGTCAAGCCGCCAGCGGTCTCGCATGTTGTTGAAATGATACGCGCGCGCGTGATGATAGAAGAGTGTGTGAGAGGAAGGAAGAAAGCGCAGAGAGCGAGAAAAGTCAGAGAGAATTCGAGCTTGGGCCACTTGCGGAGGACGTCACGCATCTTGCCGAAGTTTGGAGCAGAAGCAGATCAAGAAATCATCGACTCTGGACAGTTCGCTCGGTTCAATTCAAGCAACCACATAAAATAATACTCACTATGGCCGATCGTCGTCGTACCAATGCGCCAATTGGCGGCACTTCTGCACCCATATTCGTTCCCACTCAAGAATCAACCTCATCACAGCGACCAGTTCGCCAACGATCCTCTTCTACGTCTCGTAAAATCTTCCTACAGACTGGTCTTGTGCCCTCGGCCTCTGGATCAGCTTATCTCGAACTTCACCCTTCAACCGACGCCCCGAGAACGACGCTCGTAGCTCAGAGTGGTACTCTCAAACTTACCTGCACTGTTCACGGCCCGCGACCGCTTCCTCGAACCGCGCCTTTCAGCCCGAACCTCCTTCTCAGCACACACGTCAAATTCGCTCCGTTCGCAAGTCGCCAAAGAAGAGGCTACCTGCGCGATACTGCCGAAAGAGATTTGGGATTGCACCTGGAGACAGCACTAAGGGGTGTGGTGATTGGAGAGCGCTGGCCCAAATCTGCCGCCGAGGTCGTCATTACTGTTCTGGAGAGCGAGGAAGACGATTGGTGGCGTGATGATGATGCCAGCAAGAAGAACATTGGAGGTGTAGGCTTGATGAATGTCCTGGCTGGTTGCGTCACTGCTGCAAGTGCTGCTCTTGTGGATGCTGGGATCGACTGTGTCGACCTTGTCTCAGGCGGTGTTGCCGCCCTGGCTGGCGAAGGAAAGGGACAGCTTGTCATGGATCCTTGCCCGAGCGAGCACAACGACTTGCGCGCAGCTGCCGTGGTCGCACACCTTCAGTCAAGAGATGAGCTTACAGAGTTGTGGGTCAAGGGTGATTCAGGCGAAGGCTTCGAGACGCTGGTCGATCGCGCTGTGGGTGCTGCAGGTCAATCTAGAAGTGTGCTTGCTGAAGCTGTCAGGGAGGCTGCTGAGATCAAGACTAGTGCCCAGACGGTGGAAACCGGCAAGCAAGAGGTGGTCAAGGTTACCGATGTCGAGATGACTGGATGAACCCGCGGGACACATCAGGAAGAGACTGAAAAGACATAAAGCCTGCTGACGTCGGACAGACTTGTATCCATGTCACTGCTCTTGAGGGCGCAGACAAGCTCAGCAAGTCATGCGTACAGGCCATGTTGCGCCACGGGCACTCGAAGCAGCAAGCTCAGGCAAGGGCCTTGCCGTTTGTATCGCCAACCTTCAGTACAACAAGAAAGGTTTCACTTCGTCGAGCTAAGGATGTACAGAGATGGCTGGCTCAAGGTGCGCATGTGAATGCCGAGCTTGATGTCATATACACAACTAAAACATCGACCACGCGCTCGAGAAGTAACGATAATGATGTTGTAGCATACGCCGATTATGTACCATACAAAAGCCTCCGAGCAATTCTATCCCAAAACTCACACGCTGACCCTAACAACCAATATATATCCAGTGCAGTACGCATACACCGATGAAACTCAACAAGACCATACGACACACTATCCCATACGTCCTCTCGGTAATCTAGGAGGCGCTGGACTGGCTGACAGCTTGATCGACGGTGTACCCCGTGGCATATAAACACCACTCGAAGGTCTTCCAATCGGTGTCAACTCACTATCCTGTGAAGGCACCGTCTCAACCACGGGCAAGTCCTTTGGCGGATCCACATAATAGCTTTTCCTCAACATAAACACCTCATTCTTGAACAACCAACTCGCACCCAAGAACAAATCCGTCTTTTCATTCGCAGCAGGACTGGTGACCCCATCACCAATCTCCAATACTTCAAACTCCACCTTCTCGTGCTCTTTCCTGAATTTGCCCGTCTGAAACGTGATAGGTAGGATGTAGTTTATGCTGACTTCTCGATCTTCGAAACTGCATACTTTCTTGATCAAACCGACACCTAGATGATCGCGAGGGCTGGACTCGAGGTTTCTGGCAGCTTCATACTCGTCAATTTTTTGGAGACTGTATTCGAGTTTGAGTTTGCGAACGAGGTCCATGGTGATGAAGTTTGCGCATGCTCCAGTGTCACATTTCGCCCAGACGACTACTTCTTGCTTCTCGCCGTTTCGTACGATTAGAGGGATGTGGGTGTGATCACCACCTTCCTGGATTGATGTTAGAATTGCGGTGCAGGGTCTTGACTTGGGACGCTATTACTAATGCTGACACAATGTCGCTGGCTATTTGTAAGGGCTTCTTGTGCCACTTGTCGACGATGGCTCTGATGATGTCTATTTGCTCCGGTGGGATACCGAATGAAGACTCGTTATCGGGTTTTGAGGGTGAGTCGTCGACAGAGATTGCGGGTGTCAATTGTTGAGGATCCATAATAGTCCGTTCTCGTGTCCTGTTCCAGTAATGTGATTATAGTGAGAGCTGCTCGGGTGAAACAGTGTGAATGGGAGTACCTACGTCCTGTTACGAGGTCTTATAAGTGCTCCTACCTATTGAATCCTCTAAGCCACCAGGCTCTGCCATCAATATTTCGTGCTAAGGCTGCTCAAAGGCGGAGCTCTCTACGACAGCCCTCGACTATGATGGCGACTTCTAGACCATACGCGGACAAGCTTTGATGCAATGCAATATATTTTGCTCCACGAAAGCACGCGGCATGTCGGATTAATCAGCACTAAGCAAGCCTTGGATTGAAAGGTGCAATTATCCATGCGCAGCATTTAGCATGATGGTAGAAGTAATCGTCCCGCGTATCTATATTAGGAAAACGATCATGCAAGCTCCTGCCTCTCCTTCCTTCACCGGTACTTCCTCAGTCAACACCACTCAGGCGACGAGGCACTGCTCTTGGCAAGCGAGATGTCAGCCCCCTCGCCATGTGGATAAAAGTACTCGCTCATGCATGTCACATCCAATCAATGACATTTCAAGGTGGGGCGGCGCTCATGCAGACAGGCTGTGTTCAGTGGTAGGGATTGTTGTGTGACGCTTTTCCTACCCTCTTCTCTTTCTTCACAACTCCGGAATATCTTCTCTCTGCTCTTGTTGGGTTTGAGAAACAAGGCAAGAGTGCTAGCTACTCCGCCACTGATCATGGCCGGCGAGTTTGAGCTTCCGGTCATTGAACCAACAGGCAAACCGAGGATCTCAACCAATGTTCGAGCTGTTGGCAAAGACTCGAGGACCAACTCCGCTGCGAGTTCTTCTGTCCACTTCTCGCCCATATCATACAATACCTACAACACGGACTCGACCTTTGTATCACCAGGCTTACTACGTCAAAATTCTGTTCGCGAACGACCTGCTCTGCAAGGATATCCTAAGCTAGCAAGGTTCATCGGAGAGCGACCTGGCTTTGCAATTTTCCGGCGCTTCTCTGAGCTCAATGCGCGTAATCTATTATATCTCCAGGCGGAGCTGCTGGATATTGAGGAAGAGCTATATGAGTTGGAGATGGATGATCAGAGAGATCAAGATTTGAGGCAATTACAATTCAGCATGCGAGGCATACACAATGGCAGAGTCGCACCAGAAGGATCCAAAGCGCATGCTCGATGGAAGCTGTATGAAGATCAGCGGAAGCTGTTGAAAGAATATAGTAAGTAGTGCTATGGCGAAGTTCTCACAAAAGAACACTCGCCAGCGGTCTACTACACGCATCTATATCATCGCTGACACTGATACCGCAAAGACGAGATCTTGATACAGCAGCACAAACTGTACAGTCTTCCAAGACCAACACATGGTGAAGTCCGTGGTCTCCGAGAATTCATCTGTGACAGCGACATCCACGGTCACAGCAGCGATCAAGAATGGCTACATCACCCTGAGAATACTATCTGGAGTCTAAGTGTAGACGAGAAGGCAAAATACGAAACGGACCAGCAAAGAGCACGAGCACATGAAAGAGCAAAGGCCACCCAGACAGATCTTGTCAGTCTGTCAGGACATGTCGCTCCAGACTCCTTCACAAACCTGCTAAGAAGCAAAGTCGTACAACGCTTCCATGTGCTCTTTGGCCATCGTCTTCTACAAGAAGACGCAGAATTTGGTGGCCACATGTATCGAGGAGAGATTCTGGAAAAGCTGGCCTTCTACATCAGTATTCTCTTTGCCTCTGTACTTCCGACTGGTAGCATCATCGCTCTCTACTACATTCCTGTGTTGATCTGGAGATTGATCTTCATCGGACTCTGGAGTGCGACATTCAGTTTTTGTCTGGCCTTCTTTACTTCGGCTACCCGGATTGAAATCTTTACTGCGAGTGTGGCATTGGCCTCGGTACAAGTTGTTTTTGTCGGTACGAATGGTGTTACTGTGATCCCTGCTAGTCGATGATGGTTTTTTTGATATATGTTTCTACAGGCAGCAACGAATAATGATTCCGGATGACATGGTTATGAGGGTTGGACTCGGATGGAGGCATGAGGTATGGTTACATGAGCAATGATGGTACGAGATGTGTCGATAGAAATGAATACAAACCGAATAATTACGATCTGCCTGCTCTTAATACTCACTTCTAGCTCGTGATGAACGAACGATGAATCAATAATGGCCCAAAAAGGAAAGCGCGCTTCTCTCCAACAAAGGGTCGCGTGCATCGGCGCGTCGCACTCGAAGACGAACCTTGATTCTTTCTACTTCTTACTCTACCAGTCGCATAGCAGCAAACTCTCATACACACCATGGATAATAGTCTCTCAGATCCGAGCGACTGGCTCAACACTTCACTACCACCCTTTTCGGCGCTCGAAAACTCACTACGATGTCAAGTGTGCAAGGACTTCTTCACCACGCCGATGGTCACGACCTGTTCGCATACATTTTGCAGTATTTGCATTCGTCGCTGTCTCTCTGTTGACGGCAAATGTCCTGCCTGCCGAGCAAACGATCAAGCCAGTAAACTACGACGCAACTGGGCTTTGGAGGAAGTCGTCGGTGCTTTTAAAACAGCCAGACCGGTCGCATTGGAGATCGCGACGAAAGATAAGAAGGGGAAGGAAGAAGCTCCGAGTCGGCCAAACAAAAGGAGGAGAATGCAGAGGAATAGTGGAGGCAGTGACCTTACTGTTCGCACCACGCGGAGTCAGGCAAAGAGGACACAGGATGCCGACGGCCAACCTCCAGCTTTCGACGGCGCAGACGACAACGGTAGTGATGCTGAATATACAGAGAACGGCAGAAATCAGCCAGAAAGAGCTCAAACACCAGATGATGGCTTGGTGGCCTGTCCGATCTGCCAAACTCGGATGAAAGAAGAAGTCGTCTTTAATCACATTGGAACGTCAGCATGCACCTCTCCTTCGCAGAAACAAAGAGAACGACCCCAACCCACCACAAAATCAACGCCACAACCGCCAACAAATACAAAACCCCTCCCAGACCGTCTCACAGAATTCAACTACTCACTTCTAAACGACAAAGCCCTCCGCAAAAAGCTCACAGAACTCGGTATTCCATCAGGCGGCTCCAAAGCCCTGTTATCGCGTAGACACACCGAGTGGGTAAATCTCTGGAATGCAAACGTTGACGCAGGAGCACCACGCACGAAACGAGAACTGTTGAACGAACTCAACAAGTGGGATCGGTCTATCGGTCGCGAGCCAGACCAATTCGGGACCAGCAATCAAGTCATGAAAAAGGACTTTGACGCTCAAGCATGGAGTTCTGGAAACAAAGACGATTTCTCACGCTTGATAGAGCAAGCAAGACAAGGGAGAAACAAACAAGCAGCTCAACAACAAAAAGAATCCGCTCTCGCCAAAGACTCCGAAACCAAAGACGAACAGGATCCAGAAGCCATGCAAATTGACACAGCCTCATCCTCACAACCTCTCGAGCCGGAAAAAGATCTTCCAAAAGGCTACCACGATGCAACGAATCCGCAAGAAAATTTCCCCGATGTAGAGCATCCACCGCCATCGGGACAGAGGGTTCCTCCTCCGAAACCACTGAAGAAGGAAACTTCCCTACCCGAGACTTTTGGAACAGATGCGCAGAAGGTGAATATGTTTGAGGTTTCGAGTCATCCTATTGCTGATGTTGATCCGGCCGCTGAGACTGAAGGGCATTGAGTTGCTGGATGTTGTGGAAAGTCTGTGTGTGATGAGATGGTATTGTTGTAATTGAGAAGATGCATGGTTGGGGATGAGGGATGTGTATAGGATGGAGCTTACTCTTGCTTTTACTTCGGTCAGGCAGAATATGATAGGCCTGAAAAACAATGCCCAAGAATTTTTACCTGTTTCATTCCCTCGACCACTACGGATATATCTCAACCTTTTGTGCTGCAAGAAGTATAATACAAAGATTGATATCAACATCGATATCGATGAAATTCACTCTAGAATACACAAGGACACAACATCCATACGTCTGCTAGCATGCTCCAAATCGCTAGGATGAAGATGATCTTTACAGGTTGATGGTCCAGATTTCTGCCAGAGAGGAGGGGGAAACCCCCCACAATGACAGGTAAACATAGCACAGACGAAAATGGGAGGACAAGTCAAGAAGAGCAAGACAGCAAATAACGCCAATCGCGCCATCGCTGTATGTGATTTCGTGATCATTATCTGTAACAAACCACACCCATTAATGCCAATGATGCAATGAGAAAAGAAGGTGAAAGTGAAAAGTAATCGCAGCCGCAGAAAAAAGCAAAAGCATCAAACCCCTTTCACCTTGACTTGTATGTACCCACGGTTTGTAAAAAGCTTTGTGTCATGTTCGGGGCAAGGCCGAAAAAACACATGAGCTCAAAAATGCTTGTCAAAAACAACGCTCGAAATGCCACTCGATAGGTTGTCGCTAAAGGGCCCAGTCAGCCAGTGATTCCCACTGATCGTTGATGACACAAGCACCTGTTGGCAATGCAATGCCATAACCTTCGGTCGAGGTAGGCTCGTCGCTACCAAAGAGCTCGGCGAATGTGGCAGAATAGTCTGGCTGCTGACCCATGTCGTTCAAAGGAACGACCTCGTCAGGCGACTCACCAAACGCGTACTAAGCGTCCGGATTATTACCTGGTGAAGCTATTCATGAGTCAGCGAGTGTCGTAGAATCGGATGTTGACAATTCAAACTTACATGTCTGGCGGGGAGGAGAATCAAGTCTAAGACGTTTGTGAGCGGGATACTCACTTGCGCGCACATATTGAGGATCTTGAGGATGGGCTTGCTGTTGCTGGTCGTGAAGTGTGGGCGGTGCAGTGTGTGAGGGCTCCATGTCGCCAGCTTGAGCGGCAGCGGCTTGGAGCTGACTTATGGCGGCTGCAGGAAGTGGATCATTGACGGGATCATGATGTACGTGTTCGGATGAGGTAGCAGGTGCGTGTTGGTGATGCGGTTGGTGGTTGGTCGCTGTGAAGGTGGGCATAGGGTATGCGTTTGGCGATGCAGCATGGCTTTGTGGAGGAGAGACGTCGGCGTAATGGTGCTGGCCACGCTGATCGTGTTGAGACTGCTGGTCATGCGGATCAAGCTGGTCGTGGTGCTCGTCGGCATGGTGATATACATGTTCCGAGTCGTCTTGCGAGATGTGGCTGTCCGGAGCGGAGAGAGAAGCGGTTCGCATCTGAGCCCGAGAGGGAGCAGGTGGGAAGGTGATGTTCTTCTCGGTCATTCTTGTCTGCAGTTCGGCAATGTAGTCCCTCAAAGCGAACGTCTCATGCTGCAGGGCCTTGTAGTTGTCCTCCATGACCAGATAGCGCTTAAGATCGTCTTCCAGCTTGTTGATGTGCTGCTCCTTGCGCATGCGGAAGGCTCGCTGAGCGGCACGATTCTGCGCAGCACGCTTTGTGTTAGAAAGCTCGCGTTGGGCTCTTCCCTTCTTGCCGGCAGCACCTCCCTGAGCAGTGGGGTCCGAGGGGTCGGCATGAGGATGGCCTAGATCAGAAGCTTGGTGAGGCATGCCGTATGACTGGATGGCCATGACCTGCTCGTGATGGTGCTGTGGACTCGACTGCTGGGGATGGTGTGCGCCGTAGGCATTGGCAGGAGGCTGGTGGGGTTGTGGAAGAGGGGCATGGTTGTTTTGAGCGGCGATGAGCTGGTCGCGCAGACCTAGACGCGCACTGTGTCAGTTTCGAGTCAAGGCGCATTGTAGAAGAGTCCGTCTTACTCATCTCAAAGGCCTGCGAGTCCTACACCATCTGTCAGCAATGCATCTCTGAACGGGCACGGAGATGGACTTACAGCAGCCGAAGACATGGTGCTTGTTGTGGTCGCAATGCCGTCGTAGCAGTAGGGATAACTGCGCCCGTCAGCATTTCACTCGCGGTAGAGGCCATGCCGGCGGTGATATATTGCGGCAAATGTGGTTGCCAAACTTACTTTGTCTTGGTTGTCGGGTTGGCTTAACTGGTCATGCTCACTAAGCAAGACTTATGTAAGAACATGTGCCTTCCCCAAAGGAGCCTTCTGTCACCCCGCTTTTGGCTTCTTCCCCGGCGACTTCCACTTCTGTACAACAACCCCTCTACACGTACTCGTACTCGGCCTCGAGTGCCTACTTTCTACGAGTCCCTAGTCACTGGAGCAAGAGAAACCTGGGTATGCCTCGATGAAATCTGTCTCGAATATGGAAGTATGTTTGTGACTACAAACAGCCTTCCTCGTGGTGCATGATATCACACAAGTCTACTCTATTCTGAGGGAGAATCTCGGACAACTCACCGAAGAACTTTCGAGCTGGGGCGGCCTCTATTATATGCTGTCTTCAACCCTTTGTGTTTACTTTTTCTTGAGACGCGAGTGCCAGTTGATAGTCCATCCGAACGCCATGTCTAGTACACCGTCTGGTGACGAGGAGAAAACTTGCTGTGCAATTGTTGTTTGTGAATCATAACTCGCACGGGATGGTTACATCACATTAGACGCGAAAGAAGTGAGGAACTTCTGAACAAAGTTAAAGAGACGTCAGGGTGTCTTTCAGCTTTGGCTGGCTCATCGTCGTTGGAAAGCGTGGCGCCCCTGAAGCGTATTTTGGAGTCGATTATTGCTGCTGCTGTTTAGGATGTGATTAACTTGAGAAAGCAGATGTTTCGTAGTACTCCCGATGGCTGGAACCCAAACTGTGTACAACTGCCGCTGGTCACAAACACAAAACGACGATAACCCCGCGACAGATCCAAAGTCAAGATGTCTATACCAACGCCTGATGTGCCATATGGGTATACTTTCAATCCAGCCGCCAATCCCTCATTACGCCTTGGACATGCCTATCCTCTGAAGAGTCAAACCACATCACCCTCTATCGGAACCATACGAATGCAAAATCAGTGCATCTTCCCCATTTCCATGTCCTGAGTATCCTCCCAATCCTCCCAATCAGCAGAAGATCCAATCTTTCGACTGACAAAGATACCAATGCTCGTCGTGACAACAGCGATCAGAAACCAGCTCTCAAACCAAGCTTCGACAAAACGTCCCTCAAGTGGTGCACCCAAAGCCTCGCTAATGACACTACTTACCTCGCTAGGCAAGTTACTCCGCAACAGCAATGCAGAGGAGATGACGTATGCGCCTGCGACTTGAGAAATCACTAGCGGAATGGCAGATTGCACACGATTGGCAAGACCTGGGAAGAAACGGGTGAATAGGCGGAAGGTCTGTAGGACAGCGTTGAAAGACAACAAGAGCATGACACCCGTCAGGACGAATGAGATTTGACGAGCCCAGGCTTCGCGATTGAGTGTGGGATCGTAATGTGTAGTGATCAGAGCGAGAACGTTGTTGATAGGGTCGGAGGTTGCGAAGGTTGTGTTTGGCTGCCACCATCTGCGTAGTGAAGAGACCGTAGTTGCTGCGATTCGATAGAGACAGTAAAGTGCAAAGCCAAAGTTGAGTACGTTCAACATCCGCCCGAGGCTGTTTTGTGATCTTTGCTGTGTTGCATGTCGCGCTTTGAGGTTTGACAAGGATGACGAGAGAGTCATGGACATTGTCTCCAGACCAGCGATTTCCATCTCCAGGCTACGTTGCTCATTTGTATCGGAGTTTCCCTTGATCGAACCGATCATCCTGGTCATGATACCGCCTTTGTCCGGTGGTGCTTCAGACATCTTGCGATGGAGTGCGCGGAGACGACTCTGCTTGACTGCCAACATATCTCTGGTTGCAGTTAAGCCGCTCTCTTTACGTGCAATGTCGGTGTCACGCACAGTCTTGTGTTTCACCCCAAAAGTCTGCCAAATCGAGGACACTGCGGCAAAACCAGCAAGAGAAGCCATGAGGGAGATTCCTATGATGCCAACACGCTCAAGACAAGCCTCTACAAAATCGAAGTCGTTCTCCTGGCTTGGACGTCCTGCTTGTGAATGGAGCGAAGCCGGAAGAAGTGATGTGTGCGGCATATACCAGAAGGCAACGAACCAGAGTGCCAGAAGTAATGCCTCAAATGTGTATCGAAGAGTTGGGCGAGATTTGCGTACGGTGTTGGTGCCATACTCGGAGCGAGGGCGCGATCCAGAAACCAGAGTGTGAACTTCCAGACTCGGTATGACGATGATTATGAGGATCAGAAGCGAGTATAGAGTAATTTGTAAGGCCAGTCCTCTGGCTGCCGGGTTCAGTAAATTCGATATTTCACACAAGATCAGCTCCACAAGCACAGCCGACAACGCAAGTGTTGTAGAGAGTGTGACTGCAGCCACGCGTCTGAAAGAGACACGTCGAATCAAGTCCAGTCCATGATTGTTTGCGCGATGGGTCTCCCGATTGAATAATGGTATATTCTGGTCCTTGTGCGAGTTTGGTGAAGATAGATGTGGCACAACTTTTTGCCATACAGCAACAGCAACAAAAAGGAAGGTCAGAGCGAAGGGTGTTGATGACAAAGCTATCGTAGAAGGCGGAAAGGAGTCAAGCCTGCGTTGAATATACGCAGGCCTGCACTCATCGCAATCATCTAGCGATGGGAGCATGTCGCGGGATAGTTTCGGCGCGCGTGTTGCAAGTGCCAGTGAGACTGTCGCTCTTGTCAATGTATTGAAAGAGACAAAGTGGTGGTTCTCATGTGTAGCATGGGTGCAAGATTACAGATTGACGGGTTGTCCAAGAATCGTCAGAAGAAATCGACCAGGCCCACGTAAGCCTAGGCAACGGGGTTCGACAAGGGAAGAGTCAAGTGCTTGCGCGTGGCTGGTGACGTGCCTGGGGTTCGGATTTCGGAAGCCGCTAACCACGCCCCCACCTGACAGTGACAGCTATGCTCACCATCTAGCGGCACCTGAGTGATATCCTTAACAAATGGGTATCCTGATAACTTGTGAAGCAAGAGTATATTGAGTCGCAGCTGATCACTTCGTCCAATCTGCTGATATCATTTGTGGCTTATTCGTGATTGTCAAATGCGGGAAGTCGCAGCTGCAGAAGGGGCTTATCTACCAGCCCTGGAATCTACAGTCTAAAGTTGCCACCATCGACAGTTTGAGCTTGACTCAAAATTGACAGCAAGGGTCCTCAAGAGTGTCGGAGCAGAGTGAAACATGCTTCAATTGTTCCTCTCCCTTGCGCCTCCGAAACTGTCTATCGTAGGCTTCAGGTACGAGATGATGGGTCTTGTGCTCGCCCAACAAGCCTTGGTTGGCAGTCGCGTCAATGTTATATGTGAAGTCGAATACAACAACACAGCGCGTGGGGAGAGCGCTGTGGAGATCAAGACAGCTTTCTGGACATGAAATGACGCAGTGCATGTCGAGTGCACAGAAACATTACGGTGTCATGATGTACAGCTCAGAGAAAGAACCTCGTCTTCAGCGCCTCCAAGAGATTCACGCTGTCACAACGTCCGGACGTGGCTTAACCAGTGATCTCGCGTGATATGTTCCATAGATCTCTTGTTACTAGGAACAAGCAGGCCTGTTTGACTTACGAAGCGAGCCGGGAACGTTTTTACGAATCTCATAATTGAGATATGAGATGAAGTAGATCAACGAACCAACCTCAGGCATTATACCCTGAATCGCTTTCTTGATCATTGCTTACAGGAGACTATCGATGGACTAGCGACCTCGAGAGCACGATCATCAAGGTAGATGATAAGACAGAGCGTTGTGTGTAAGCGGAAAATGTTTTGATTCCAAAAGATGAAGCCTATAGCTAAAAGATCAAGCTATAGAAAGCCCCTTTAAATGGGGTCACAAGAAGAATAGAAATTAATAGACAGTATTAAGGAAAGTCATTAGTCCGCATGTTTCAATGCGTCAGTAGTTAGTAGGCATACACTAGATCGTGCAGATCATGATACAAGTGCGTGGGAGAATACGAAAATGGTCAGCTCGTGGGCTGAAGTGCTAGGCACTTAGCGGACGTAGACGGTGGTCCAGACGACGGAATCTGCGGTAGTGGGGCAGACGGAGACGGTGGAGACATCGTGTACGGTGACCGTGGGATATGCGCCAGATCCAGCACCTCCAGCACCTCCAGCGGCGGCACCAGCAGTAGATTGGCCGATGACATTGCCGTTCTGGTCTACGGTGACTGTCACGACTTGAGTAGCAACAGCAGTACCAGCTCCTCCGATAGTGATGGTCACGGTCGGGACAGCTGCGTTGCCGTTCTGAGGAATGGTAACTGTTGGGACAGTGTTCGTGTAGGTCACCTGACCAACGCTGGAGATAGATGTAACAACAGCACCTCCTGGGTAGACGGTCTGGCCAGCACCGCCAGCAATCACCGTGACAGTCGAAACGATGGTCTGATAGATCGTAGCGGTCGTGGGTGCTGCGACAATGACTGTGGTAGTAACTCCAGGCGCAAGGACTGTGGTGGTCGCAACTTCGCCAGATCCATTGCCGTTACCATTGCCGGAGTTGTCTTGAACACGGACAGCCGAGTCATAGCCAGCTACGTCAGTCGCATAATCCACGTCATTATAAAATGCACAGGTCTCAGTAGCGATATTGAAGGTAGTGCCGACACAGCTCTCAGCGACTGAGCAGAGGTCGACACAGTTGGAGAGGGTTGATGGGAGACCGTTATCGATGGCCTGGCGCTTCTGTTGGATTTCTGCGACCGCATCGTATGTGGTACCGATGAGGAACGAACTACAGCTGATAGCGAAAGTTACGTCGACGTTGCTTAGGAGGACACTGCCATCGAGTCTAGGACAAATGAAGCTCTCAGCAGTGACGTTGCTGGGGATAGCAGGGGTGGTTCCATTGGTGGTAGGGGAAGTTCCGTTGGTACCGGATCCGTTTCCTGCACCAGCGCGGGAGATGACAGTAGCGAAAGTGGTACCGTCAGCAGATACACGGCTTCCTGCATCGACAGATGAGAAGAAGGTGCAGGTGCCATCGGCTTCTGTGAAGCTGGTAGCAGCACAGTTGGTGTTGGCAGCGCAGGTAGTCAAGCACTGGTCAAGACTCTGTCCAGCACGCTTGGCCAGGATAGTGAGGGTGATCTCGATGCCAGTGTAGTCAATGTCGATCTCGATCAAGAAGAGGACACCGTTAATGCTAAGTAGAGAGCTGGGAGAAGGAGATGCAGCCGAACCAGAGGTGGTAGAGACTGCTCCCGACGAGGTACGCGAAGCAGATGCGGAGCGAGTGGAGTTACCAGACACGCCAGAGCTGAGCGAGACGCCAGCTGAGCGAGTTGAGCTACCAGTGGCGCGAGTGGTCGAGTTTCCAGCTGCTCCAGAGCTAAGAGAAACACCGGAAGTGCGAGTAGCGCCACCGGATGTGACAGGAGTAGTTCCATTGAACACATCGGAGGTGGTAGATGCATTAGCACGCGACTGAACAAGAGCAAAGTCGGTACCAGCAGTCTTGGTCTGCGTTGCAGTGTCGATATCACTGTAATAAGTGCATTGCATGCTGTCGTCGGAGTATGAAGTGCCTACACAGCGGTCACTGTCCGAGCAGGTGGCCAAGCAAGAAGCGATGCCAGAGGTTGCCTGTCTCTTTCTGGAAAGAGTCAAGACGGTGGCATCAGAGTAGCTGGTATCACTCTGGATGAGGAAGGTTGTTCCTCCGACAGTAGGCTCGGCACCATTGGTGTACTGAGGGTTCACCGAGGAGGAAGTAGTCGAGGCAATGGAACTGCTGTTGTAGCCTTGAGCGGCGACAGAGCCGAGCAGGGCCATCAAGGAGACGGCGTATTTGGCAGCCATTGTTGTTAGAACGAAGGAATAAGAACACTAAAACGAATGATGTTCTGGTCGAAGGTCGATGGTCGTCCTGGTTGATGGATGACTTGAGCTGATGAGAAGAATGACAACCTTGACGAAGGACCTCTTTATATCTATCCCATTCCCAAACAACAACATCTCTGGAGCGTCATCAACAAGCAAGGATTTCCCGTGTCTCATCGACGAGCTGAACATCCGCTGGGAAACATCACTGCAGATTCATTTCGCAAGAGCTCCTATGGTACGCAGAGGCTGCAGTCGCAAGGAGCGGCAATTTTATCGACCGTTATGCTCGCATGGTGTATGGAGCGAGGGCGAAGACGACCGCGTAGCAGAGCAAAGCAGCAAGATCGACCTGACGATTAGAGTACTCTGTTAGACTAGTGAAACGTGCGCTTTGTATGGCAAGAGACTCTGAAGAATGAGGCATGATCAACATGTCGAATTGGCAACATGTCTTACTGCCATGAGGCTTCAATGTCAAAAGCAAAGAGTCAATTGACAACTGCTGTGTTGCGGGGTGTATCGATCGAGCTCGCCTGCCATGGGTTCAATGCGGAGTTCTTGGGGTGTTCTATCTACAGCATAACGGTTGTTAGGCTATCCCAATCGCAACGTCTTTTCTGTAGCAGACGAAGGATGACAGCACGGCCAGGGCTCAGGGTAGACCTGTCATGACGCGATATTGAGAGCTTAATCAGAGCATGTTTGTGATGTATATGCTAGATAGCATAGTGATGAACAGGTTTACCACGACGATGTCCTCTAGCTTGGGGATGTTAAAATGTGAACGAGATGGATCTCCAGTGTTTATGCGACGAAGATCAGGCACGTGCTTGGCGTGCATGCACGTCAGCTCAGGTCCAACATGCAGGAGCAAGGATCGCCGCAAGTCGCGCTATTGACACCTCCATGCTCCTTCGGTGTGCCGTTATAATTACTACACGGTGAAATTCTGAATCACTCTTGAGATTGCGTATGCATGCACACAGCCATTCTTTTAGTACCTCAACCAATGATAATCGTGACATCGACCACACAGTCTCCATAGCAGCCGATCACATCACATTGCCGAGCATCATAGCCAGCGGATATAAACGGGGCAGGTAGATGGAGAAGTGAGGCTGTATCAGACGCTGAAACGGAAAAAGGTGAAGGAACTCTCCACCCATTGGCACGAGCACTGGTGGGGAGCAAGTCCGCTCTCACCCAACGCGTCTCGGTATTCGCCCAACTGGGCAACGAAATAAGCGAGATGTGCGACCCGAGGCGGCAAATCGATTTTTGAGGACGGCTCAGTCTTGAGGACGCTCCAAGAAACTTGGATCGTTGTTGACCTTGCTTTCGAATTTGGACCACCAGGCTTCAAAGGCCTTGAGCGGGACAGTATCGCTACCGAATGACGCAAGGAAATTGAAAGCGTTGGCAATGATGCGCTGAGCGAGTATCTTTGTCGTAACTGGAGAGGCGGTGGCTGATAGATTTGATCGCACCATCTGCGATGAGTTCGCCTTCTGCTCTGCTAGCAGGGCTTTGACCTGTGCAGCAGGTTGTATTTCCATGCCAACGACAATGGCGGGTCCCCCTACTTCGACCCCTTCTGGGGCCTCATCCAACATGAGATCGTCCTCTGCAGCGCCAGGGACGACATTGTTTCCCGTGTTGATCTTGAACATGGTGGATGGTCTCAGCGACGAGACGGCGCCAACTAGCTTGAACTCGGT
Organism: Aureobasidium subglaciale EXF-2481; assembly: GCF_000721755.1. Taxonomy (NCBI): domain Eukaryota; kingdom Fungi; phylum Ascomycota; class Dothideomycetes; order Dothideales; family Saccotheciaceae; genus Aureobasidium; species Aureobasidium subglaciale. Next base: position 796,394 of record NW_013566988.1, on the reverse strand, counting down.
CGAGGGTGGGATTTGGATGAAGATAGCGGCGGCGGCATCGGGTGGCAGCTCGTTTCCCGGTAGGGAGAAGACGGCGATATGATTGAAGGCTGGTCGCGAAGGAACCTGGAAGGCGTATTGCGTTTGGGAGATTGCCTGTGGTTGCGCGTCTACCGGACGTCCAGCGATGAGAAGGCCAAACATTATATTGCGCTATAGTCACAGACTTAACTTGTAGGATGAATGAGTAGACATGGCGCGGACCTCCTGTCGACAGACTCCTGTAAATTTATCAAGGCTCAAAAGATTGTGGGGCGAGCTCTGAGCTCTCGCAACTTCTCGAATCCACCGTGACGAAGCCTCGGCGTTCGCTGTATGCACCATCATCGTCGCTTATCTTTCCAATCACGCGAGTATCATGGATATGTTCTCCTTGAATAAAATGCGGGATATGTTGCCGTCGTTGCCCTCGATGTCACCACCTTCTCTAGACAAGCCATCCGATGCTACAGACACACAACCCACTGAGGCAGAGTCCAAACCTCATGCTCGACTTGACAGTGACGAACTCATCAATTCGTTGGATCCACGACCAATTGACGAGTCAAACCCCAAATCGAATATCGACCTTGTCAACGAGTGCGACAGCTTCCCCTACTTCCAATCCACACCTCAGCTTTACCTGAATCACATCTCAACATACTACCATCTTCGTGTCGCTGCACATCCTGACACCACTCTTGGCTATATCCTACCCTCTGTCGCTGAAGTATTGCGTGGCCTTGAGGAATGGGAATTGGACGATGATGAGCGAACTCTCACTCTAAAGGCTGGTGAAGACGAGCCTGCCCGCAGCGCTATTCTCGCAAGAACCACAGCAGCTATGCGCGAGATCGGCCACTTCTCTATCCTGAAAGGCTGGAGAAACGAACTCTATCCAGTTTACGGACCTGCACCAGCCAGAGAACTGCTGTTCAGCATCGAACGTGCAGCCAGTGCTCTGTTTGGCATAGTCACCTACGGTATTCACATGACTGCTTACACAAAGTCCGAGTCCGGCGAACTCAAGATCTGGACACCACGTCGCTCAAAGACCAAGTCTACATATCCCGGTATGCTTGACAATACCGTCGCAGGTGGTATGGCCACTGGTGAAACTCCTCAGCTCTGCTGTGTGCGTGAGGCTAGCGAGGAGGCCTCGCTCCCGGAAAATCTAGTCCGCGAAAAGGCACATTCAGCTGGCGCTGTCACGTATTTTCACATCAGAGACTCACGCGCTGGAGGCGAGACACGACTACTGCAACCCGAGTGTCAATACATCTTCGACCTTGAGCTGCCTCAAGATGTTGAGCCTAGGCCATCAGATGACGAGGTGGAGCAATTCTACTTGATGGGTGTTGATGAGTTGAAGGAGAAACTCAAGGCTGGCGAGTTTAAGCCGAACTGTGCCGTTGTTTTGCTCGACTTCTTCATTCGTCACGGTGTATTGAACGCCCAGAACGAGCCAGACTTTATCGAGATTGTGAGCAGGCTGCATCGCAAGTTAGATTTCCCTACAGCTTGAACCTGTAGTTGCGTAGGATAGTTGCATAATTGCATGACGATATGGCTGGTCCAAGTTGTTGCTTCGTGTTTTATTCACATCGTTCGGTCTCGACTTGAGTGGGCTCATCACGCCGCTCTCAGAGTGATCAGGGACTCTACACAACTGCTTTGTTGTGTCTCGACCACCAACATCATGATCGGACTGGATCTTCCCCGAATGAATCTGACATTTTCTAGCGAGTACGTAGCCGACGTATCTGATCGGACACAGTAGCATATATACATGCAAGAGAGACTTGTATTTACAGACAGGGTCATCCTGATGGCAACCAGAAATTGCGTCACACTGTCGGAGACTGTCTCTCTCGACGAGTTGAGCATCACGATGCTGTGCAAATACTCCCCTGATATGAGAATAGTGTTGGATGAAAGATATCACGATCCAGCAAGCCATAGCCGTGTTCACCCACCAGCTATATTTTGGTTGATCCAAGAATACCTAGGAGGTAGGTACCACGCTTCTTCGGCAGGGTGCGGATGAGAGGTACGTCATCGTCAACACTGAATTGGCAGCAAGCAGCAGGAAATCTTACCTCTCCGTACAGGTAACGCGACTAAGGTAGGTCTCTGGAAACGAACCTCTTTTCGCTCGTACCACGTATCGCCCATCATGGATTTCCCATCAAGCACCTCAGAATCAACCGAGTATTCAACTCTCCAATCCTTCCTCAACGACAAATCTTCGCTCGATGAGGCAATCAACAACTTCATCTCCACTCCCGACTCGTCGTCAACAGAAGACAAGCTTATCCGTTCCTGGGATGCCCTAGGTCTTACCGCCTCGCAAACCGCGGCGGACTCCGAGTCGCAAGAGAAACTTGTCTCATTTCTCAAAGCTCTCCGCGAGCGTGACACGAACGTCGGCGATGTCGAAGGCCAGACAGTATCCTGGTCTTCGCTGCCACTCTTTGGCCGTCAAATTCGCGAGCGCTGGAACTACGACGAAAGTGCTGCACAGAAAGAAGAAGAAGCCGCAAATAATTGGGCGAATGCGAACGCGTTCGCTGCCCGCGTCACAGCTACTGCATCCGCGTTCGACAGCTCAGATCCACTTGACTTCTCCTTGTATGCCATCTGGGCATTGAGAGCTGCCTTGGAAGACAAGGATGATGTGCCCGAGGCCACAGTACGGGCGGCTGCCATGTGGATCCTGTACGCTGGTGAAGTGCTAAGAAAACAAAGCAAAGATCAGAGAAGCTATGAGGGCAAGGTTGCACAAGCGGGAAACAAGTATCCGAAGAAAGAGTGGAATGGATTTGAGATGGATAGATGGAGGAGCTGGGGAAACCGCTTCGGAAACATTAGCGAGGTCTCGCCATGCGAAGAGACTAAGGACATTGCAAAGAAAGCAAAGAGACACATGGGTGATCTGGCAAACTGCTGATTCATTTAAATTAGGCTAGCAAGAGGCACTCAAACTCCGGACAAGAGGCACCGTGCTATAAATCATAATCATAACAGACATTCCAAGATTCAGACACCGCTCGACACAGCGCCTCTTCATTGCTTCATCAGACTCGATACACCCTTGATAAGCATGCCAATGGGACCGGAGCGGTCTCTTTGCATGGTCCTTCTCTCATCTCGATATTCAGCTCGAAGCTCACGCTTCTCCTCGCGATACCTGCGCTTGATCTGCTTCTGCTCGCGTTTGCGTTCACGCTTTGCTGCGCATCTGCTCTGGCACGTTGACTTGGCAATGGGAATTGCCAAGTTCGACGAGGAGTCGACGTCGGTATATATGGTTGTGTATTTGGGAGCACCTTGCATCTTGGACAGCATTTTGGTGTCAATAACCTCTGTCGCCTGGACACTCGTGTCGTTGTTGATGTCCTTGGCATCTTTCTCGATGTGCTCATAGGCCGGAGGAGGACCAAGGGGCTCAACAGTACGAGAAGCTGTGGCTGTGGCTAGTAGATTCTGAGCCAGCTCGGCCATTGTCAGGGTTTTTCTGTTGGAGCGACGCCTGCAGCACATTGTGACGGGCAGCTGATAGATTTGGTAGAAGATAGATTGAGAATTTATTTCTTTGGTATGAGTGCTGATGTTGAATATGTATTGCCATGTCTTTGAGCAGCACTACTTATACATCTTCGCAAGCAATGGCTTCAATGTCTATACAATCCGTAGCTTTGTTTTGAGAATGTCATACCAGATGTATAGGTACTTCTCGCAGTGTCATCCGCATTGGGTAAGGTCGCGGAAGAACACGACGCCGTCGGATCTCCCACGCGCAGCATAGCATCGTCCGCTCAAGTCTGCCTGTATCCTGACGGACGTAAGGTCATTTACGCGGAGGATCTTTCATACAGAATCGCTCCGAGTCGGCCGTAAAACTTAGTTGAGTGTATGATGAACAAGACTTGCCCCAATCTTACACTGACGACTTCTCAACCGATGTCGTCTCTGGTTCAGGTATCATGATAGAAGGCCTGCGAGTCGGACACAGTTACTGCTGACGTCCACGTCGGAGCGATTGCCTCGTTTGAAGACGGCAACATTGTATTTCCATCGAGATGTTTGCGAGGACACATGTTGAACGCGTCACAGCAGAACAGGTCGTTTGCTGTATTTGCAGAAGTCTCTGGCCGATCCACCAACCTCTTCGCAACTCCGGAACAAGATTCCTCGCCACCATAACATCCACGATGATCGTCATAACTGATACACTGTGTACACTCTAGTTCAGTTTGCGTTCTCGAAACACTATCTCCGCATGGTAGGACCAGGGGTCTGTAACAGTAGGTCATTTGAAACGCCAAGCTTCGAACACGCCATGACAGCCATTCGTTCGTTCTATCGCGCCTCATGTTTGCTGCGCCCAAATCGCCATTGATGGTGATCATATCTCATTTGATGTTGTTCAGCGATGGGCTTCACACGCTGTGTTGACGTTGACGTTCGATCATCGCAGACATCCCTCAAAGCATTGCCATTTCTGGCCGTGAAACTCGATGCAAGCCTCAAGCTGAGGGGCATGCAACACTAATGCGTTACAGATTTGCTCCTAAAAATCACGGAAGAGTCGTTCCTCGGACAAAGGTCAAGTCAGTACATAACCTGAGGGGTTGCGGCGTCCAGCACAGCAGATCATTCCATTCCATTCACTGCCTCATTCTGTCGTTCCGTCCTTGAGTAGTCATGCGGTGCTCCATCGCTGCATTGTCTCTTGTTACTCCAGCGCTGGCGCTGCCAACACTTTCCTTACTAAACGGAGGTCTATTTGGTGGACATCATCTGCTTGGTGATATCTTCTCGCACGGTCACAACGGTGGCTCATCTTATACCGAAGCACCAGCATACGACAGTGGCTCGTCTGCGTCCGATTCTAGTTTTACACCTACAGACGATGAAGCGCCTGGCTATAACAGCGGGACTATCTCTGATGAACAAGGATCCGCAAACGGGAACATAGCTCCTCAAGGAAGCGGTGTGTCTTCTTCTATAGTTGATGCAGCTTCTGCATCTATACAAGCGCCTTCTAGCGCCGCATCTGCCGCATCTCTCGCATCTCTTGGATATGGGGTCACTTCTTATAGTGTGGCTTCTTCACAAACGGTCACAATCTCGAGCGGTGTTTCGACAGCCGACAGCACTGCTTCGACGACTTCACCAGTTGGGAACTTTACTCCCGATAGCGAACAGACCTGCGAAAGTCCCAGCATCATCGGCTGCAAGACAGCATCCGACTCTTCAGCTGCCGAAGTTGCAGCAGATAGTGGAGGCGTATACGACTTCGTGATCGTTGGCGGCGGTACGGCTGGCCTGGTCATCGCGAATCGATTGTCTGAAAACTCATATACATCTGTCGCGGTCATTGAGGCTGGTGATTTGGTCTTCGACAACAAGAATGTGACCGACGTGTATGGCTATGGGCTGTCTTTTGGAACGGACATTGACTGGCAATACGAAAGTGCACCACAGGCATATGCTGGAAACAAAACTCAGACACTGAGAGCCGGCAAGGCACTGGGTGGAACAAGTACCATCAACGGTGAGTTTATCGCTGTATATGTCACGAATATTACTAACGAGCGAAAGGCATGGCGTACTTGCGTGCCCAGAAAGCTCAAATCAACGCTTGGGAGCATCTCGGAAACGTAGGCTGGAACTGGGAGAGCTTGTTGCCATTCTACAAGCGTAGCGAGAGATTTCAAATTCCGACCGAGGATCAGTGTTTAAATGGGGCCGCCTACGATATTGAGGTCCATGGCACCACTGGACCTCTCAAGACTGGTTGGAACACTGGACTTCTGGGTAAGAGCGTTACCTCGCTGATCAACGCGACATACACATCACTTGGACTGCCATACAGAGCAGAATCCAATGGTGGCGATATGCGTGGCTTCACTCGCTACCCAGCGACCGTTGATCGAGAGCTTAACGTTCGTGAAGACGCCGGTCGTGCCTACTATCTGCCTATCCAGAATAGAACTAATCTGGACCTCTATACAAACTCCTTCGTGCAGCGCATCACTTGGGATGAGACCTCAACAAACTCAACACCTCGAGCTGATGGAGTACAATTTACTGATTCTGCTGGAAAGCGCAGAACAATCAGTGCTAAGAAGGAGGTGATCCTGTCTGCTGGCGCTCTGAGATCGCCCCTAATTCTCGAGTTATCCGGCATCGGCAACCCTGCGTAAGTACTTTGTGTCTATAGGATGTCATGCGATAATTGACAAGGAACAGTATTCTAGAGCAACATGGTATCGATGTCAAAGTCGATCTCCCTTTCGTAGGAGAAAATCTCCAGGATCAGACTACTGGTGCTGGAGTGTATAGCTCCAACACCAGCTTCTCGGGTACTGCAGATTACGTCGGCCACTTCAGCGTCGGGGATATCTTCGGGAACGACACATATGACTTGAACTGTACGGTCAGAGACTCGCTACTCCAATACGCCGCCACCGTTGTTGAAGCTTCAGGTGGCATTCTCGACCAGAAAGTCATGGAGAAACTGTTCATGATCCACTACGACCTCATCTTCAAAGATCAGATTCCAATCTCGGAAATTTTGGTCAGTCCTGGTGAGAATCAGATGGCTTTCTCGTACTGGGGTCTGCTGCCGTTCTCTCGTGGTAATGTCCACATCCAGTCCAACAACTCCACAACTCCGGCAGCTATCAACCCGAACTACTTCCAGCTCGACTACGATCTCAAGCAGCAGATCGGTACCGCCAAAGCCGTGCGGAAACTGGCTGGCTCTGAGGCTCTATGTGATGTTGTCACCGAGGAACTCAGCCCTGGGCTCCAAAGTGTGCCCCTGAACGCTTCTAATGAGACATGGGCTCAAGCCATTAAAGATGGTTGTAAGTGTAACATTGAAACCGTGATATATCTTACATGATGCTAATTGCTTTTCAGATCGCTCAAACTATCATTATATTGCTACTGCTGCCATGATGGCCCAAGATCTTGGTGGCGTGGTCGATACCGATCTTCTGGTGTATGGTGTTGACAACGTGCGTGTCATTGATGCATCTGTTATTCCCTTCCAGGTCTGCGGTCATCTTACTGCGACCGTTTATGCGATTGCGGAAAAGGCTGCTGATGCCATCAAGAGCCGCTATTACTGATCTGAATCCATAGTCTCTGTTCTCCTCTTCAAATCTCATCTTCCATAGCTAAATATAGCCTCGATTCATTTTTAGCATTGTGCAGTGTGACATGGCTCGGTAAAGTCTTCGCGCGTCTGGGACGAGCGGTGGTTTCGCCAGCCGAACAGCTCGTTGGACAGGTGATCTGACAACGACATACCGTCTACATGTCGCTCGACGTAGGCAGCTAGGCCGCCGCGGTACAGTATGACAAAATCAATTGTGCATGGTACAGCAGACGCTAGGACCGCCGGTATGAATACTGTGAGTCGGCAATGTATCGTGGTAGAGTCTAGCTCATGATAACGCGGATGTTGGTGGAGCGTTGCTGATATTTTGATCGTTGTCCTACCATGAGCATAATTTCAGAACAGCAGCTGCTGATCGCGTCTGTATGTGGTAACGTGGAATCTGGACAAGTTATTATACTCAGGCATAGTCGGTTTGTTTGGCGTTAGTTGGCCCCACAACGCTCTTGCGGCGCCGTCGAGACTGTCCGGGAATAGGTACCGGCGAAGTGTCTGATCGGCTAATGACCAGTTCGTAATAGAGAGACTTGAAAGTAACATCTCGAGTCCATCTAGCAGTATGGGTGAACGTATCTGGGCTGTGCTGCATATCAAAAACAGAGCCCACGCTCCTATGTCAGCGTATATCGTGTTGACGAGCACACTGGAGACGAGGAACTTGCTCAGGTCCCATTGCTGTTCGAGATCATCGCCCTGAAGATGAGCGACGAGACACAGCAGAGCAAGCTTGACGTGTGTTTCGGCCTGAACCAAGATCGTATCATCGACAGAGCTGTGAATCGGGCAAAAGTTGCCAACCATGTTGTCCAAGAAGTTGTACTCGGTAAGACGTGATTGGAGGTCTAGCAAAGCATATCTCCTATGTCGACTTCTCTTCATGACTGCGTTGATCTCAGAGACGAACCCCAGGGTGGATGGGGCGACTGAGCAAAGACCGTTGGGCTGAATCAACAATGCAAAACCAAGGGGCAGATCCAGACCGAGCACGTCACCAGGGGAATCATGTTTGAGTCCATGAGGTACGAAGACAGGCTCAATTCCAGCAAACCATGGTTGATCGTAAGTGACGAAGCTAACAAGGCGACGGATTACCGGTGGAAAGTCAGCATCATGGAAGCCTCCACGAAGATTCACCATCGTCTTGAGTCCGGCCATATGTGCCTTTGCCGAAGTCTTGTCACCAAGCGAGAACTCCCAACCAGATAGTAGACATACTGCTGCGATCAGTCGATCGCTTGTGTTGAACCCTGCGGATAAATCAAGAACAGCTTGAACGTTCCGCATTGCCTGGAAGCGAAAGTATGCCAGGACTTCCGGCGTCTGTTCGAAGGAGGCATGAGAGGTCGCTACAAGCAGACTCGCGAAGAAAAGCGCACTGTGCGACAACGCTTCGGGCCACAAGTCTCTGCGAATAACTGGTCGGTCGGAGGCGTAGATCGGATCTTGGACGTCAGGGGCATAATAGGTCAAGTCTACGGAAACAGTTAGTCATAACTTCGAGAACGAGGACCTGGAATAGTCACATATGTCAACGAGCCGAGGTATCGTTGGATGCCACGCATCGCCATAGGGTAGAGATAGAAATGGATCGTGCTGAGTGTTCCATTGGCCGAGTGATGGTACGAGAGAGTGGCTTGGCTCTACAGGACTTGATGAAGTAGAACTCGAAGAACTATGGTTCGACTGGATCAAGATCAAAGCGTCATTGTGTGCTTCCGGTTCAGCCTTGATGGCCTTTGCTTTGCTTCTCCTACGCACTCTCACAAGCTTCTGTATAGCCTCGGGATCATTGGAGTTCGTAGCCGTTTTGGCAGCAATAGTGCTCTTTCGGCAGTCAGCACTGCTCAGAGCAGCTTGTGACCGGATGGCTCGTCGTAGGTGACCCTTTTGCGTATCAGACGGGAACTGGATGTTGATGAACATTTTGTTGCATATCTCAACAAGACCGATGTTTGGGAACCTTCTTGGTTGCCTCTCGAGCTGCGAACTGAGTGGGCAGCGGGAAGCATATTTGAAGGAACCATCTCTGGCTCCTGCTCTCCTAAGCCTCAACTTGGAGATAGGCAACTCGAAAACCGCATGCACTCATGCTCGCACCTGCAGCGACGTTGCACAGGGAGTGGGGGCCACTAGCGATCTTTAAGCAGTAACCTTAGCCATCATCCTGGGTGCAATCGTGCCTGGTAGGTGCATCTTACATCGACCAAATTTTGACTGCACAAATACTAGAGGCTCTGACACTTCATCTCCATAAACAGTATGACCGAGGTAAATCGCATGCCACACATTGTCGATGCATATCCCTAAACAAGATGCTTTTGGCGAAGGTTGAGGTATTAGGTGCTCATTGCATGTGGACTGTCCGACTGCTTGAGGCATTGACGTAGGCATGGCCAGATGGGCGACCGTCGATTCCAATCTCACCTGTGTACAGCCAATCGTGATCATCCTAGCCTCTGTTGACCACGTTTTTTTGGAGAACGAGCCTTGTAGGAGCTACACAAATGGCGTATCGATCTTCTAAGAGGTCACTGCGCGCGCATTTCTGCTTGAACCTAATCGGGCATGGTGCTTTTTCGTCAGCTAGTCAGTCCGATTTAGAGTTACTCATGTCACGCTTTACGACTTCGAAATGTCCGCATTCGACCTTTCAAGACGATCACCACCTACAAATCTCTCGGTGCTCGCCGGGGAATCATCTCGCATCGCAGCCGCTAACCTTGTTGAATTGTTCGGTACTCGTCCGGAGGAACGATCCAAATCCTCGCCCTCTTTGATTGGCCGTATAATTGGGCTACAGGACTATGGTGCTCGGACTCTGTTACAGCCATCAACATGTTCACGTCAAAATTCGCACGCTGCTTTTTGTTCCATCAGACCCAATCGTGATTTGGCAGCTCCATCTCGTTGTCTAGTCACGTTTTAGGTACCTGAGACCTGTGCAGTGGTCGAGGAGGATTTGGCCCACAAGTTAGGCTGGCAGTATTTTGCGGATGTATGGGTAATTACGCCATTCGAGATCTAACGCACCCTGCAAAGACGTTGGGAAGCCGAGAGCTCCAAACCACATGTTGGGGAGTGGCATCTGGCACTCAAGTGCCTCACTTCCATGTGGTATCTGTTCCCCGCCCAACTTGGCAAGAGCTACGCACGAATGTGAAAGTGGAGCTCAGAGGCTTCGCATTCGGCAGATGGTTTACCCGACTCAGATGCTTGCAAGTTGCGAAATGCTTGAGCATCAGATATAACCAACAGCCTATTTGTTTCTGCGAAACGTGCGCTTTTATGGAGCCACAACCGATATTCTCACTTACCAAGATGCTCTGGTCCCTGATCTTTCAGGACTTATCAAATACCGCCAGCCACCTTTGGCACGGGCCGCCTCGAACCGGAGCGGCAGCTTTGTAGAACAGGGATCCACAGTTTGCTGTGCACCACGGCTCATCCGTAGCCTCTTAGAAGCAACTGAGGGAAAGAAAAGAAGTCTGCAACCATTGAATCAGACCGCCGCACAAGCTCTTTTTAAAGATTCTAAAGTTCTCTATCACACCTCTTCCGGAATCGTCACAAATTGAATGTTCTGCCCAGTACCCAACTGGCTCAAGTTCCAGCTAGGCGTGTCCCTTGTGCGTGCTACTGGTCCGACGTATATCTTTCTCCTGAAGTAATACGTCACCAGCATCAGGATGAAAATCCCCAAAATCAACGCGCCAGCTACATTGAAGTTTGTCGGTGTGACCGGTAAGGTCGGAGGTGACAGCGACCAGATAAAGCAGTTGACCGAGAAAAGCTAGTAATAAAGGTATGATTAGCACGCTTCACTGAAGTTAAGCTTCACTGGCATCCTGTATCACCCGGATCGGACTGCGCTCGAAGTAACGGATTCTGGGCATGGGATAGTGTACACTTACAATAGCAAACACATTAATGATAGGACCCCAAGAACGACCCAACGACCATCTCGCTGGAGGAAGTTGCTCTGGAGACTTGATTCTTCGATACAACACGCACATGATGGAAATTATGTACGACATCGATTGCGTGGCCTGTCCGAGTCCCACCTGTGCTCTCTTAGTCTGCGGTCGTCCAGATCTCAATGGCATAACACTTACAATGCCATAAAAAGCAGTCGTGGATCCGAGATTTATCAGCGACAGCAGTACACTGACAGCCGCAGTCAAGAAGACAGCGTTCATAGGCATCAGTCGTCCCTTGTGAACCTTGCTGATCCACTGTGAGAAAGGAAGGCCGGAATCTCTCGCAAAGGCATAGGTGATTCTCGCGGTCGTCGCGGCAAACCCGATACTGCTTGCGCCGATCAGCGCAATGAATGTCAGAAGAATGCACACTATCACACCGTTCGGCACTGATAATTGCAGAACGTAGAGCAGTGAGTAGCCGGTTGGATGGTCAAGAGCTGCTGTCACACTCGGAACGCAGAAAGCGAATGTTGTCACCGCTATCAGGCCAAGCGCTCCACTTATATAGCTGCTTCGCATCGTAGCTTTGGGTACAACAACGGCGGCATTCTGCACTTCTTCGGAAAGGTGTATCGGACAGTCACTGTCTGTCGGAGTCAGCCACACGAACCTTCAACAGGCAGAATACTCACAAAAACAGCTAAAGTTGGCATTTGCTTGACCAGCAACCATCGCCAGAGCTGTAGTAGACCACTCGGTGTTCTCAACTTGTAGCAGCGCTCTTTTTGCTGGTATGTGTGGCGAGAGCACACCCAAAATTGCTGAAGCCTGATAAGTGTTTGCCTTGTGGGGGGTCCGTGACGCCAACTTACCAACCATTGCAATCAGAGCAAGAACATGGACTGACATCGAGATGTTCTGCAGGATTGCTATCGTACGGCCACCGTATATGTTGGCTAGAATTACCAGAGCGACAACTGGAACAAGGAATACAATGGTCTCCCACAACAGCTCGCCATTAGCTGGGCGGTATATGGTTATGACCGATTGAAACAGCGAGCCCGTCAGGAAAATACCTGAGGCATTACCACACATCCAGCCGACAAGTTGCATCCACCCTGTTATGTACGACAGGATCTGTTGCCAGCGTTCACTGGCGAATTCAGATACCCAAAAGTATTGACCAGCCGAACTCGGCAACCTACGTGAAATCAGTCTTGCCTCATCGAGTGTTCTTTGTGAACTTACATCGAGCACATCTCGGCCAACGACGCTGTAACGAGCAGAGAGCCTGCGAATGACCAGACATCTGCTTACATCAGTGGTACGTTCTCTGTCGTTGAGGGCATACATACACGACCAGAACAAAAGTGCACTTCCGCCGGCTTCAAGAGCTTGGTTGTTGTTACTGGTGCGTGTTAGCTATCTTCTAGCTAGTACGCTCTGATAACATACAGTAAAATATACTCCCATGTACCTTGCGATCTGAATGCTATTGTCAGTCACAGAATCTTGCGAGGCATGGTCGGCGTGTCTCACAGGCAACCGAAAGATATCAGCGAGAACTGTCGGAACACTCTCTAATCAAGTAAGTCAGCGAGCTGAACTAATTAGCTACTCATGAGGAATCAGACTCACCCTCATTTCCTGTGTTCTACCCATCCTCAACATGTCTTTGAGGTCTTCTGGCGATCCATCCTCATTCAAAATTGCTGGCGGCACGGCCACATCCTCTGCATCTTGAGCCCATTCCGGTCGATAAGGACTCTTAGCTGCTGGTGATGTAGACTGATAGGTTGATGACGTGCTAAGCAACCTAGGTCTCGAAAACCCCGACGAGATGGGCCTTATCTTGTCCTTCACGCTTCCGCTATCGTCGTATCCACTGCGAGAGCTGTCTCCTCGTACAGCAGTCGGCCTGAGAAAATTCCCTTTCCTCTGTTGTGTAACCTCAACGCTAGAAGCCTTCTGTATGGATTCCTCCTGCATCGCATCGATGAGCCCGGAGAGCTGGGATTTTAGAAGATCAAGATGCGACTTGAGTCGCAGATCCTACAGTTAGTAAACACCGGATTATTTGCCACGACCCTGCTCCGTCTTGGCTGAGAGGTCCGGTATGAGCGTAACAGCTCCTGCTAGTTCAGCAATTCGACTCATTCGCAATATTGTCATGCATTAGAAGCCGCTCAAAGCTGACAGCCGTTGTGTGATCCAGCCTCCTAGCACTAGAGGTACCATTTCTGCCAGCACATTATTTGATTCTGCATGGACGTCCCATTCCCCTTTGGCATCAAGCTGACAACGTTTGCATCGAATGTGGCTTCGACCGTTGCGTTTGCGGAGAAGTTGGCCGTGTAGGCGTCAACATAACTTCTTGCCAACCATAGACCAAGATGACTTTAGAGACACGCAGTCTCGATGGGCATTAATGATATTACAGAACCGTCTCCATGTAGTACTACACACTTAATCGGCTCAGTCATACAATAATCACGGGCTCTGCGGCTGAATACAGTGGAGAGGCAAGTGACCATCGAGGAAGCCACGACCAACGTCTTCATCATCATCATGCGAGTCACAGCGGCTGGCGTTGCCGCTTAATTGTTCTAGAAAGACAACGCAAGCTTTTGATGTCTCATGTCAACACGCACCTTATCATCTTCATTAACCTCGACCTTCAATGAGTACTGCGTACGCCCTCACGACATCTGACACTTGGTATGGGTAACCACACAGCCCTTCCTAAAGATGTCCTGCCGCCGGATGTCTACTACTTCGCCGAGTTGACCCCCACAAATCATGCAGGTGTCGTATGGGTCGTCTGCATTCTCAGTTTGACATATGGGCTTCTCTGCAGTGGGGTCCGCTTTACTCTCCGTCGCGGCATGTATGGTTTTGACGATGCCGCCATACTGGTGTCGACTCTCGCAAGTGTTGTCCAACACTCCTTTGTGTTTCTTGCTCTCGAAAACGGTCTCGGAGATTCGTCGAGTACCATACAGCACAAACATCAAGAAACGCTTACAGAAGTAAGTTTCCCGGCTGGTGTCAGTGCATGAGAAGATATTTCTGACAAGCTCCAGAGCACCTACACGAGGCTTGTCCTTTTTTTCGTCGTCCACTATTTGGCCAAAACCTCGTTAACCTTGTTTACTCGTCGCTTGTTCTATGGTCAAGAGAAATTCAACCAGCTTATATGCGATGCTTTGGTCGTCGTCAACCTGGTTTTTGGAGTAATTAGTATTCTGCTTCTGACCATCAATTGCCAATCTGGATGGTACTTTAAGTCTAAGGACGTATGCCCGAAGCTGGTAAGTTACTCTCAACCACAGCTGGCGGATGACGACAGCTGATCTTCCTGTAGCTCACCAGATGGATCGTCATCAAGTCACTTGACGTTTTGGCAGAGCTGGCCCTAGTTCTTGTCCCGATAGTCCTCATATGCAGGATTCTGCTCAACCCCAAGCACAAAACCGTCATCATTGGAACCTTCGCTGCCAGGCTTCCTGTCATCGCCTTCACGATCCTCCATTTGTACTATCTGAACAAGTCGTTGCGTGATACTCATGATCGAGGCATTGCATTAGTCAAGCCAGTTGTATGGCTTCAGGCCACAATTCTATGGAGTATGGTCACAGCATCACTGCCGTCTTTCCGACCTCTCGTCTCGCCTTTTGAAACTGTCATGGAAGACTCCACCACGCACTCCACATCGGTATACAACGGTGCTGCGCTTATGATGGGCTCTGATAAGGACAAGACTGGAGAGTCTCCTACCTCATGGGGAAGCTTGAGTGGAGGCAGGATATCTCAGCTTGAAGCAGTAGCCAGTAATGGGAGTCAGATAGCGAAGTTCAAGGGGACCAACGAAACCACAATCGAAGGACCGAAGAGAAAACTGTTTCGCCTATCGAAAAAGGAGGACGACATCGAGCTCGGCACCATCCAACACATCACAGACTTCGAGGTCACATACGAACAGGTTGTCAAGCCAAGTCGATGGAGCAAGGTTTGGCGTGAGTCGGGCTCTACAATGGTCGAGGATAGACCTTTTTCGGTGGGAGCAGTGAGCAGACCTGACGAAACGTGAGCGAACCTCTTGAACATACTTCACACGTCGAGATACCAACACTCTTCCAGGCCACCTCCTCGGAGACGAAGCACATACGCCTTTATTGACGAGGCCGAATCGATCCGCGAAGCTCGTGAGGCTTCAAACGACGATCAGTCGGCTTGAGATGGAATCGTTCGCCAACATGCACTCCGCTATCAGCCTTCAAATGGCTGCTTGACCCGGCCCACCTGCCCAATCCAATGACTCTCCGGACCACAACTTCAGATCTGGATGCCAGAGATAGTTGTCTGACCTCGAGGTTTCCACTATCGGCCATTTCCGTTGACTCGATAGTGCTGGCCTCCACAAGAGAGAAGCTGCCGAAAGACATAGTACTCTCTTCACCGAGTGTAGTCACAGGCGAGAGCAATGACTCAAGACATCCTCCATCTTACAGGTGCTGGTTCTGGAAGCTCCAGCTCTGTATGACTTACCCGACGTCATTGGAGATTTGATCAGTCCCTGCAATACCTAGTCACAGATCAGTTGACTACGTGCAAGGGAAATGCGACCTCTCTTCAACGGCGGTCCACATGACTGTATGACTATTCCATGGGTCTGGTCGGATTGGAGGCTTGATAAGGTTGAGGCTACAGGGAAGGTGCAAGGCCCCCGGCGACGCAATGCACCTATTATGAATTTACGATCAAAGTTTGTTTACAAGATGCCAATGCTGTAGTTCGAAGAGCATGTCCAAGCCACAAATGCAGATGCTAAGCTCTAAACCATGCAAGAACAATCAATCGCAGCTGCCACAAATAGACTGCCCCTTTTTCTCAGCAACTGACCCTTGTTCTTGCGTGATGGCTTTACCCCTGTTCTTGTCCTCGGCCATGATTGCTTTGAGGACCTCAACACCGATGGACATGACATTCGTATCTCTGCACTCGCGCAATGCGCTTTTGATCTCCTCAAGTCCGTTCTGCTCCTTCACCTTACTCATTCCGAGCGTGCCGATTTCTCCAGGTGCAGAAATAGTGTTGAGGATACAAACCAAGCCTCGATGCTTGATCTCATCACTGTCGTCGCCACACATGTCCAGCAGGATACCAACACCACGCTCGTGTTCAAGTACTGCTTTTGCAGCAGCATCCCATTCGGTTAGCATAGCGAGCGCGCCGCCAGCAGCGCGTCTCGTAGCTAGGTCTTCTGCGTCTGCCAAAGCCAGAAGCACGTGTAGGCGATGTTTTGCAGCAGCACTGCCATCGGCATATTTTGCGACACCAGCGGGTGAGGCCATAAGGTTGCAGACGAGTTCTACGGCTGCGCGTTGGACCAGTTTGTTGGTTGATAGTAAGAGGTCTTCGGTGGGTTGCCAGGCTTGACGAAGGAGAGCGTCTTTGACTGCATCGTCTTCCAACGAGGCAAGATTGGTCAGAGCGAGCAGAGATTCAAAGACTGGAAGTAAGTCGCGAGTGTCAGATGTGGTGTCGGGGGTGAGAAGAAGAACCAAAGGACGTAGAGCGGAGATGGCGGGCATAGCGCGACTAAAGACATGCTGAGGGTTAACAGATATCAGAATGCGGGCGAGTGCGTGTGCAGCGATATGGATGGCTGCTTCTGCCGAATCGGATGACGAGGCAGGACCGGTCGGTGTCTGGAGTCGATCAATAGTTTGTAGGAGCAGCTTTACAGCTCCTTGTTGTGCAAGTTTGCCACGATACTTTTGCTCGCGGGCGAGTGAATGCAGTATCTTGGCTGCAATGCCCAGTATCGTCACAGTGTAGTGGCTTCTAGCCGCTGCCACAAGGACTGGTACGAGGTCGGCGTCCAACACTGTCTTGCATCTTGCTGATACTTGCTCATCGTCGTCCAATGGATCCTTCTCCTCGGGCTTCTTGGCCTCTGCGTAGTTTCTCAGTTGTGATATCTTCTGCTGCTCTTCGCTCTGGGCTGGGCGGTAGGAAACCAGATTCGAGAAAATGGTCAAGATTCCAAAGGTACATGGATCAGCTGTAGTCGTGGACTTAAGACGTTCAATCAGCTTCTTGAGCAAGGCAGTGTTAGACACAATCTCGGCTTTGATTTTGGGTTGGAGCGATGTATATGCCAACCCTTCGATTGAGCTCTGATGTTCTGCCGGGCTGCTAGCATTCATTGTAAGTTTCACGAGCAGAGACGAGAGGTCGTCTGCATGTGTCACTGAAGACTGTTCTGAGTCTGGTTTTGGCCTGCAGGTGGTCAGTTGTGCGTGTCCCAGATAAAGCTCAAGGACGCTTACGGTATCTTTGCCAATACCAGTGCAGCCATGCTGGCAGCCTCTGCTTCTGTACTTGTATGTGCTACATCGTCGAGCCAGTTATATGCGATCTTGGCAATGCTCTCCCTGCATGCCTTGTCTACACATGCCGCACTCATCAACTCCATAGCTGCCTGTTCGAGACGATGTGACGTTCTGTGCATAGTGTCAGTGTAGCTCATATGCCCTGAGTCTTGGCAAAGTCTTACCTCTGTCCCATTGTATTTCTTTCAAGAACAGGTACCAGCCCTTCGAGGAATCCAGGTGTCAGAAACAGTTTGGCCACGGTCTGCGGCACGAGAGGGAACACCGAAGCTGCTGCGGAGAAAGCCACAATCAGTTCATCGTTGTGACCTTTCGAGACAGATTTAGTGACGTATTCGGTGAATATTGTTTCACCCTCCTCGCGTGTTTCTTCAAGAAGTTTTGCAACAGCCAAAGTTGCCTGTGCTCTAATCTTGGTGTTGAGGCGGATGTCAAGTTGTGCTAGTACAATTTCGAAAGCGTCGCGATCAATGAGACCTGCCATATCATGCGCATTACTAGTGAGCAATCTGGCGATCAGGGTCATGCTCCACTCTCCATGCTCTAATGCTGGGTCCAGGAGTTTGCCCAGAGCGAGTAAGAAGGCATCTCGCTTGGCCTGAGTCTGGATTTCTGAAGTAGGCCAGGCATCCGCGTCCAAGAGAACCGGAAGGATGCTGTTGAAACTGTATTGACCACGTCTCCAGAGTAGACGGAAGTAACGGGTCGCTTCTGTGCCGACTTGAATCCTGTTGGCAAGTTGTTTACGTGCTGCGGCGGAATTGATCACGAAGGCTCCAGTCAATTCGTCCCTAACTTCTGTTGGCTTGCCATCATGGTCGAATAGTAGGTGAGCGATATCGGTA
This sequence comes from Aureobasidium subglaciale EXF-2481, assembly GCF_000721755.1. Classification (NCBI taxonomy): domain Eukaryota; kingdom Fungi; phylum Ascomycota; class Dothideomycetes; order Dothideales; family Saccotheciaceae; genus Aureobasidium; species Aureobasidium subglaciale. The sequence continues at coordinate 778,018 of NW_013566988.1, read as the reverse complement.
ACGTGATCGCTAGGCACAGCAGCCTGCTGCTTCAATAGCCTTACAGCTTCGCGGCCGTCGCTTTCGTTTCCATGTTCCACATAGCTTTTGATGAGCGGGAGAATCTGGCTTCCAGCGGAATCTTCCTTTGATAGGTATTGAATCAAGGCCTGGACGTTTTGATTGGTAGGTGCCAGTGAAGCTGCTTCCTTGGCTAATTGTGTTGCTTTCTGGAGTTGGCGTTGTTCAATACATGTTTTGGCCTGCGTCACCAGCTCTTCTGCGCGTTGACTTGTCGTCGAGTCTGCCATCACAGCATTACGATTCTTCGTATAGTTTCTTGTGACGATTTGCTAGAAATTTCGATTGTTTGTCGTGGTGTCAGGAGGCTTTTGTTCTACACTTAAGCTGGAGCTCGGGCTTTTGCAAACAAGCTTCTTGGCCAATGGCTCTTGAGTCGTCACCAGACAGCGATAAAGCAACCACGAGAGGATGACGCGGGCAAGTCGATGGGCCGACTAGGAATTGACAAGGACCGATTACAGTATAAAATGAAAATAAATTTAACGGCGAGATTGATGAAGAACGAGAATGCAACCTCCATATGCTGTGCTTGGAAACGAGAAGCCAACTAAACGACGATACCACGCCTATACCAGCCGCCAGGACCCCGCCATGCATAAAGCCACAAGAGGCATGCTACCCAAACACTAACTGCCATGGCCCAAAATGTCGGGGCGTAACATGCGCGACCGAAACACAACTCACTACTTGCCTCGACATTGTCGTTGGCCGCGTATTGGTAGACGGCACTGTAAAGCAAGCCCCAGAGCGTCGCACCCAACGCTGGCACAGTCGCGACACATGCCCAGTTTGTGCCAAAATTCTCAACGCCCCAAACGACCGAAGTGATGATGGGAGTCAGACTGAAAACAGCACCGTATCCAGCACCAACTGCAGCGCTGACCCACCAGAAGCGTTCGCCATGATCTTGAATGACACCCGAGGCAAGAACGGCCTGGCCGATAGACATGATGAGAGAAAAGATGAGCAAGAAGGTAATGCGAGAAATCTCCAGTCGTTTCGGAGGTTCTGCAGCATCCATACCAGGCAACGTGGCCATGGAAGACATGAGCGAATTCGGACCTCTGCGGTGCTGGTGAGGTGCGGATGTAGGAGCAAACAAATCCGACAGAGTACCTGTCAGTATACGAGCAATAGTAGAGGTGATGGCGACGATAGACACGTGAGTAGCAGCGCTTGTAGGAATCTCCTCGTCGGGCATAGTCGGTGGGTAGAGGGTACCAATGACGGTTCCGAGGTTGTTGATAAAGGCTTCACCAGGACCGGTGACCAGGAAGAAGCCACCAGCGAGCAGCCACATGGACCTGTCAGAGAGGAAGCGACTAGTCTCCTCGTTGAGCAGCCACGTCTTCTTGCGAGCTTCCTCCTCTTTCCGTTGACGCTCCTCCTCGTCGTCCTCTTCCTCGACAGCGCCGTAAGATTCGTGGTGATGCTGGTGCTGGCCCCTTCTGAAAAAGGCGCTGTCTTCAAGCAGACCACTTTGTTCCAACTCTTCAATTGCTTGGTCAATCATCTCATCCTCGTCAATGATCCTCAGCAAGAAGAAGCCGACGGCGCCGGCTGCAAATAGGGTGCATCCGAGGAAGATGAAGAAGCGGAAGACGTCGATGTCTCCCGGAGTGCCGTCGGGCTTCTTCTCATACAGCAGGCGACTGCCAACCTGGCTCTCCCACATGCCGCTCAAACCAAAAGCGGCGATCGGCAGAGCCAGGGCAAGACCCTTGTGTTTCCCTCTTCCAAAGTTCTTTGCGCAGGTGGTGACGGCACTCAGATACATGCAGCTGGTAGCCATGCCGACCCAGACGAAGGAGAAGACCATGACGGCGAACGGCCAGTCGGGGTTGCGATAGGTGAAGGCTGCCAGGACATAGCCGAAGCCAGCAAAACAGCCTGACAGGAGGGAGGGGATGCCGGGACCGTAGCGATCGCAGAGGAAGCCGAAGATGGGAACGGGTAGGTACATGGCCAATTCGGCTGTGATGGAGATGGTGTTGACGCGCAACTGCGTGTAGTGCAGACGTTTTTGGAACAAGGGGGCGTATACCGAGAAGCAGGTGATGGATCCGGCGACCAGGCTACACGCATGCATCAGTCACGCTCCTCTTGACAAAGCCTTCCTACATACCAGTTGATGATGGCCCAGGCAAAGGTGAGATAACGAGACAATTGCACCTGCATCTTCTGTCTGTCGCGCTTCTGGATGCCCTCGGCAACCTGTTCGAAGAAGCTGCCGGCATAACTGTGTTCGGCGCTGGGTCTGCCTGATGATTCGGCCTCGTCATCGGTGCGCAGTAGCGGTCGTCCAGGGTGGTAGTCGAGTTTGTCGATGACGGCCCCTCCTCCACCATTTCCACTGCCTTGGCTAACCATGTCGTGTATATAGGACTGTCGGTGTGAGGGTCAGGGAGGGGGATGCCATGGCGAATGACTGTGCCTCAAGCCTGGTGACTAGGTACTGACTCGTGGGCCATTCCGTCATTTCCGCTCTCGAGATCCGCCCATGTCGACATTGCCAGGTCCACCACCCTGACCCTATCTTCAAGGAGCCATCTCATCAGCCCACACCGACTATACAGTGTCACAGTCCTTGGATCATGACTGGTCTCGTACAGATGATATTCTCTGGACTGTAGTGACTGACACTATGCATACCATACAGTCCAGCACTATCACCATGACCAAGCTCAGGCAAAGACCCGTAAGGTGGTAGAGACACGTGTTGGCGATGCAAGCCGTGACGATGAATCTGCGGTCCAAGGGTCGAATCGTTAGCAGCAGAGCATGTTCGCCCAAGTCGGCCATGGCAAGGTGGATATCACTGTGGCTGGGCTACTTATGATATCAAATCCATGTCGAAGATCCTATCGCTCGAAAACATAGAGAACGGCGCGACGCTCAAGTTGAAAGCAACCTCGGCATCAGAGCTCCTTTGCATCCACCTCGGTGGCCAGCTATTTTGCGGGGTTGATCCATCCTCAATCAACTTGGACCAACATCTGCACTTGAACAGAGTTTCCTCTTCTATAGCAATCGCATCTCTAGCTACCGAATACAATTACTGAATCCACCATCATAATGACTGCCGCTCCTAAGAAGACCCTCTCCCTCACACCACCACCGACACCCCAGACCATCGGTGGTGGCTCGTCCTTCCCTGGCATCCCGACGATTGCATCTCCACCCAGCTCGCCGCGTCTCAAGGACAAAGTCTGCATCATCACTGGTTGCAACAGTGCTCTAGGTATTGGCAGAGCATCGGCCTACGAGTTCGCAAGTGCAGGCGCAAAGGCACTGATCCTATCCGACTTTGACACATCAAACCTGGACAACTGGAAGCAAGATATCGAGAAGCTCTACTCGGGCACCGAAGTTATCGTGAAGAAGGTTGATGCAGGAGACGAGGAGCATGTCAAGGCTGTTGTGAAGTTGGCCTTGGACAAGTGGGGAAGACTCGATGTTTTCTTTGCGAATGCTGGTATAAATGGTACCATGGAGAGGGTCTACGAGGTGGGAAAGAAGCAAGGAAAGTCAGAGGAAGAGTTCATGAGGACTATGAAAGTGAACGCTTTGAGGTCAGTCGCCGTGTCTCCCTGGAGTATTCACATTTTGAACCTGGTATACTGACCGCCATCAGTGTCTTCCTGGCAACAAAACATGCTGCCAATGCCATGATGCAGAACAAACCCAACCCGAGCGGGTCTATCATCAACACAGCCTCCGTAGCTGGCTTACGCTCCAATGCTGGCCCCACAGACTATTCCGCCTCCAAGGCCGCTGTCATCAGTATAACCCAAACCTCGGCCTACCAACTCGCCGGCACGAGTATTCGTTGCAACGCCATCTGCCCAGGCATCATTGAAACTGGTATGACAGCAGAAATGTACAAAGCAGCAAGGGCAAGAGGAAGTGTAGGCAAGATCGGTCAGCTAAACCCTTTGATGAGAGGTGCGGTAGCCGACGAAGTTGCGAGAGTAGCCTTGTTTTTGGCAACAAACGAGAGCAGTTATGTCAATGGACAAGCCTGGGCTGTTGATGGAGGCCTCAGTGCAGGTCTGCCATTTGTACCGGGAAAGCTAGCATAGTGTGAGTAAAGCCTAGCATGATGGAATTGATTTACAGATTCGAACAAATGCGAGGGGATTTTCTGAGGAATATAATGTGAATAGTTGAAGAACAACTACAAACCATAAACGAACGCCATGCTAAAACGAGTAGAAAATCAAGAGATACCCGACCAATGATAGCAGGGAGAGAGAAGCGCCGTCCTGTAAACATACCTGGCAGATCTCTCGTCTTTCCCTTGCGACAAGGCAAGTAAGAGCTCCGTCAAATGGCCTTGGAGGTCTGTCTATACAGCTTATTGCCACCCGCAAACGAACAAGTCCCGGTCAATGGTACCATGTAAAAATTCATCAAGCAACCAACCAGGTATTGTTCAATCACACACTGACATCACCTGGATCCTCTTCAACCAATGCATCGTTCCATGCCCAGCTGCTCTCAGCATCCAAGCCAGCACCTCCGCCAATTCCTGCACCGCCGTTTGATTGAGTGGCCATACCTTCGCCTTCTCCTCTCTCGACAAACCCTCCCTTCTCAGCGCTCAACTCTTCGTAGATGCGTTGGAAGTACAGGCGTAACGAGCGCAGACCACGCAGATATCCTCTGTCTACACCATTACGGTCGGTTGGCGGACAGCGCGCTGCATCTAGAGTCTCGGTGTCTTCAGCTGTTACGCAGTTGGCAAAGTCCACAATCTTGAGCAGAATCTGGTTCTTATGGCTGGATGAGCTTGAGCCATTTTCGCCATCATTTTGTGAAGGTGGAGGCTGGCGGGGTTTGCCGTTCTCATCTACGTCACCGCGATCATAAATCATGAGCAGCGAGCTTGCATACAAGCGGTATCCAGGCAGTTTACGTATGATGCGCTCGAGCTGAGTGATCTTTTCAAGGACGAAAGGGATGTGCTTGAGTGCTCTGCCATGACTGATGCCATCGAAGAAGAAACGAGTGAGCGCAGCTTGAAACTCGCTACCGGCTTTAAGATCTCGACCAAAGTACTTGTCTTCGAAGATGTTCGATTGAGTCTTGACGTTCCAGACCTGCATGCCACAGACGCGCACACCGAGCTCGCGAGACGTGGTCGTCTTGCACTTGCGACGTTGAGACTTTTGCTTTTTGTCGTCAGCGAAAACACCATACTGGCGAGTTCCCATCTTGAGGTCGAGCACACAAGGATGTACCATGCCAGCTGTGAGATCTTCGAGCAAGATGAAATGAGCGATTCGACCAGGATCTTCCGTGCCTTGATCAGGATTACGCGGTATTTCACCCAAGTCGATGGGATTGCCGAGTATGGGAGCATTCAATGCCGGATTTTCCTTGTGGTCTGGCGCACTCTCAAGGACCTCGGGTACAGCAGAAACCTGGTTTTCATTGGTCTTGATGGGAGATCCTTCAAGGTCATCCATTGCGAAGACATCCTCACCGTCGCCACGATATCCTTCATCCTCGTGATACTCAAGGTCTCCGCAGGAAGCGTCGATATCGGCTTTCTTCCTACGAAGACCACTTCCAGAGTGACGACGTCTTGGCGTCTTGTAGGCTTGCAGTAGGTGATTGTCTGCCTCTGCATTCTCCATACTTCTGCTTTCGCAGGTCGGAGGCTGCTCTTTGCGAGGGCTGATCATATAGTTATCAAGAGATTGCACACTGTTGTGTGGTGAATTGAGATCACGACGATTCTTAATCGCCAATCTACGGGTGGCATCGGCAGGTGATGGAGGTGTCTGAATGGCAGAAACATCGGTACTGTTGCGACGCTCTTGCAAACTTATAGCTTGCGTGGGGTTCGCGGAGCCAGCGTCTGGTAGTGAGGGCATTGACTCACGCTGCTGAACCTTTCTAAGATTCCTGCTATGGTGGTTTCTGCTTTTCCGGTCGTGACGATGAATGACGGGGGGAGTAAAGACGTCGCGGAAGACTTGCAACTTCAAATCTTGATTGACACTTGTAGCTCCCCAACTGGCCTGTTGACGTAGGAGTGGGCGCTCGTGGTGGGTGAAGTTTGTCTCGGGAGAGTACGAGGGTCGGCGATCACTCATCATCTCGCTGATAGAATGGGGACGAGTTTGTCGACTTGGTTGGACGTGAGCTGGGATGGCGGTGGCAGGTCTTGGTGGTAAGTTGCGCAAGAAGTAGTCCGGTAGAATGTGACGATTATTGATGAGACTGACTTCTGGCACAGCATTTGACTGTGATTGTGAGTGGCTCACAATGCGAGGTGTATCTTCCTTCTTTGCATCGGAAAGGACTGAACCCTTCTTGGGAGACTGTAAATCCTGAGGCTGCATATCAGGCGACTTTGACTTGTCGAGGTTGTCCTTCTTCTTCTTGTTCGGCTTTTTGTATGTGACGTTAAGAACCCCGATATATCTGGGGAGAAAATCAAGTAGATCCGGATGATACTGCTCAACAGTCTCATAGAATTCGTTCTCTTTACTGTTTAGTTGCTTGCATACAGCTTGGCGGGAGAAACTGTAAACAGTGCTGTGGCCTCCAACTTGGTGATTGTATGGTTTCAACTCGACCGCACCAAGCGGAGGAGGTTGCGATTGGGCTTCAGGTGCTTGACGTTTTGTTGACGGGCGATCATGCAAGACACTTTTGTTAGTTGGGGTTGGTGTCGGAGTGGTCTCTTCTTCCTCCTCCTGGTCGTGGGAGTAGACTGAAGACTCAGTATCATCATCGGACTCTGAAACTTGAGGGGCAGGGGTCACATTGGGATGACGATTGTCGGAACGTGGGATTTCACCATGCAAAACTTGACTCTCGTCTTCTGAAAGTAACGCAATCTCAACGTTACTCTGTGGGACATCGGCACTGGCCTCGAAAGAAGGCTTCACAGGAAGATGCACATGACGGTCAGCCGCCGGCGGCGAGACCACAACCTCCTTGTCCTCGTCTTGGACAGCAGGAGTGGTCAAGGGCAACGCTGGAGTGGTACGGGTAGCCTTGCCACGGTGGGGGATATATTGAGCAGAAGAAATCTGTTCCTGATCTGACTCTTCATCCTCCACCTCCTTTGCGACTTCCTGTTGAAGAAGTTGTGCCTGTCGTGTCAAGAGCGAGGTGTGGACGGGTTCCTCACGCGGGAGTTCCTGCAAGAGTCAGCATTGGAAAATGCTCAGGACAAATCCCTTGTCCGGCTGTACTGTAATGAGGCCGGGCGATATGTGGAAGGAATGACTGAACCAACCTTTTCAAACGACTCTTCGGCTAGGGCTTTGTCAGGTGGAATCTTGTTGCTTGAAGGGCCCAGGATAATGTGGTGGTTCTTTATCTCTTCAAGCAAGCTTGGTGGAATTTGATGAGCAATGCGACCTTCAGCGTTGTCTGTGGTCAATGGTTTCTGCTCGGCTTCTGCTTCAAAAGTGCTGGGAGTGGGTATAGGAGGGCTGGCGCCATCGGGGCCTTCGATTTGGCGTTTGAGCTCGACGGGTTCGTTGTCGTTGAGGATTACAGATGGAGGTAAATCTGGAGCAAGATCAGCTGCAAGATCTGCGGCACATATAAATAGCGCAAACGCACCAGCTACATGTCGATCGTGATGTTCGTAAATGGCAGGTAGGTTTTGTTGGTCGTTACTTTGCGCTTCATCCTTGTGCTTTCCCTTGTCTTTCTTCTCTCGCTTCTTGTCGTGTTCGGAGTCTTGGTCCTTGAAGAGGCCGAGGTAGTGACTGGTTTTTCTGCTACGAACGTTGATGCTCTGCTCGATCTTGGGCATCTTCGCGTCGATTTTGCGATCAACGTCATTATCTTCCGAATTGAGGTTCCTGCCCTGCGATTCGGCGATAGATTTTCCAGCCATGCGGCCTTGTCCTTGACGCCAGGCCCTGTAAGACGAGCGTTTCGCGCTGGATTGGATGTCTTCGGCGGGTGTGACTTTGGGAGAATTGGGTTTGGTGGAGCTGACGGGCGTGACGGGTCGTTCAAGAGTAGACAAAAGCTGGGGGTCGTAAAGGGAGTGTCGATTGGACTTTGCCGTGAGCGGATACGGAAGACGGTTCAGGTCGGTGTGCGGAAGCGTGTGGAAGAACATGGACAGGTCGGTCATGCTCGTCCGCATGGGTGAGAGCGAGGAGGCCGGCATTGGTTCGTGGTTGGCGAGCGAGCTCTGATCGCAATCAAAGCTCTGTTCAGGAACCTGTGCCGTGTCGTCGTCGTGTTGGCGCAACGGGTCGTTTGCACCAAGGTCTTGCTTCTGCGAGCTGAGATTGGATTGATGGCGTTGTAAAGCCTGAGATATCAGACCGCTCCTTTCATGGAGCGGGTCCTTGCGAGGTTGTAGGGGCGAAGTTACGGGCGTGTCGCCTTGATAGCTCGTGGCAAAGATGCTGTCGCGCTCTGACAGCGGGACGGTGGTGGAATACAAGACATCCTGGTGGGAAGCGGTGTTGGTGCGCGTAAGGGCAGGATCGGCTGGGCTGGTCTTTGAACGCGCCAGGTTTGTACGAGTCGTCTGCATGAGGAGGCCCAAGACATTGGTCGGACGGCTGCCGCGGTGCCGTTGGAGCAATCAGTAGAGGTATCCGGGTCGAAGGGAGCGCTGCACGTCGAAGAAGACAAGGTGTGTACAAGTGGGCGACGATGATAGGTTGCGTTGCAAAAATGCAAAAACGTGGGCTGGCGGTTTGGCTGGCCGAAGCCTTCAAGAAGCCTCACCACACACGTCAGTCGCGATCACCCTCCACGATCCACCATGCTTCTTTCCTTGCTGAATCTCTCCGATCCTGGCAACCCCTCTGCCTGTGTGCCCCTGACCATCACTGCATCTACACGACTATGCGCAAATCATTGGCTGTTGTCTATTCTGTATCCTGCTACTTCTACTGCTGCAGGCCAATGCCTCCTTCTTGTTTACTGTACTTGGAGGACATGCCTATCTGACGCGGCCCTGTTTCCCCAACAAAGTAGGGAAGAGCCGATGGCCCGATGCCTGTCGCAGTCCAAGTGCGACTGGCGATGGGGGCACATCTGACGTGTCTTATCATTGCTCGCTCAGCAATCTCCCCTATCTTGATTTGCGAAATGTCGTCCCGCCCAAGGCTGAAACACAGAGGCTTGTCATTGCACCAGCACAAAAAGCGCTGTCCTTTCACAAGGTGTCGCGTGGAATCCGCTGCTTCTTGATAAACAAAGTAGAGCGCGCCTGACAGCCAATCGATACGGCCGTCAGCTTGTCCCCTCTGGCCGGCCCCTACGGCTTTGGATCAGCAGATAGTGCAGTAATCGATCTTCACGACTTTTCATGTCTTTCATCGACTCGACGGATAATGGATTAGACGTGTACTCGGTACCCCGCTGGTCTGTAGACGGCGCGGCGCAAGTGCAGGCACATGAACCATCAACCAGGATGTAAGCAACTGGGTGTCGAGACGGGAGCGCTAAGCTTGGGCTGCATGGGAAGAGGCTAAGAGGATATGGGCAGTGGACATGGTAAAGCGACGTGTATACGTTGGAATGGGCGGAGGCTGGCACATGGGTGGTGGTTCCGAAAGTCAAAGTAACCTCCGCCCAACGTGCCGCAAGATAGTGCCCTTGGCGTGCCGTCCAGGCACCGTTTGGGTGTGAATCAATATTTGCAACACATGCATTGTCCTTGACCACGCTGCCTCTGATTCTACGTTGCCTGCACACATTGTTGTTCTCTCGGCTCATCGCATTCCAGGGCAGGAGACAATGTCTGAGTGAGGGCTCGGGTCAGTGATCGACAGCAGCTTGCGGAATTGAGTTGGCCTTGCGCATCCTAACGCAGCAACGCTTCTAACCCGTTTGAAAGTCGGGGGAGCATCCAAGAGCACGCCAAACTCCAAACTCGCCCTCTACACGCACTTTCTCGTGACCTTTGCACGACGTGAATCTCACACGCCTCCCTCTCCGCCTGGCCACCAGTGCCACAGGTGCCCACCTTTGCTACCCTCTGGCACCCATCAACCATGGACTCGAAGTCCACGCCGCCGACGTCGCCCATGAGCGGCCACCCGCACCGCCCCTCGATCGCAAACGTTCTGCGCACACCGAGGAGCTCTAGTCGCCTGAGTCTTGGAGGTCGTCTAGGAAGCAGTCGTGCCTCGGACGAAGACTCCAAGACGGCCGTCAAAGTTGGTGAGCGGCACTCGACCCCCTGAGTGCTCAACTTGCGACTGACCACAACACACAGCTGTCCGCGTCCGCCCTCCCCTCCAACCCTCCGACCCGGGCTACGATCTCATCCCCCAGAGGTTCCGCGCCTCCACTTGCGACGTCTCTTCTGCCACCAATCTCGCCATCCAATCGACCCAGGGAAAGAAGTTGTTCGTCTTTGACCGTGTCTTCGGTGAGGAGACAAACCAGCAAGGAATCTGGGATTATGTTAGTGACAGCGTCAATTCCTTCATCCAGGGCTACAATGTCTCCATCCTGGCCTATGGTCAATCCGGCGCCGGAAAATCGTACACTATGGGCACTGATGGTGCCGGTGACGCTTTCGACCCCGTCCACGCTGGTGAGTCGCATTGCTCAATTATGTACAGTGATCTGACCTGACCTTGCAGGTATCGTTCCTCGCGCCGCAATCGCCCTTTTCGAGAAACTCAACGACTCTCCAATGCCCTTGGCTCCCATGACCCCAAGCAAGTCAGGCATTCGCTCCCCCGCCCGCTACTCTGTCTCGGCAGTCTCGGCTCTTTCGAACATGCACCGACAATCAAGCAGCGACAAATCATGGACACTCACAGCCACCTACGCCGAAATCTATAACGAGCAGCTTCGCGACTTGCTCATTCCCAGCAGTGTACCCGAGGCCGATCGTCCGCAGGTCTCGATTCGCGAAGATACAAAGGGCCGGATCCTTCTTACAGGTCTGACCCAAAAGCCCATCCATTCGACCGAAGATCTTCTGGAAGCTTTGAGCTTTGGCTCGGATATTCGCCAGACTGACTCGACCGCCATCAACGCAAAATCCTCGCGCTCCCACGCCATTCTCAGTCTGAACCTCATTCTGAAAAGGGGCCCGGCCGTCAACAGGCGTGCCTCTGTTCAGGTTGACAATTCGACTGCACAGGGTGCTGTTGTCACAACCGAAAGCAAGCTGCACTTTGTTGACCTTGCTGGCAGCGAACGTTTAAAGAATACAGGTGCTCAGGGCGATAGAGCGAAAGAGGGTATATCAATCAATGCCGGTCTCGCTAGCCTGGGGAAGGTCATCTCGCAGCTGTCCACTGCAAAGCAGGGCGGATACATATCCTATCGCGATTCTCGATTGACTCGCATTCTGCAGGACTCTCTTGGTGGAAATGCCATCACCTACATGGTTGCGTGTATCAATCCCGCAGAGTTCCATCTCAGCGAGACGCTCAACACTGTTACATACGCTCAGCGTGCCCGTGCAATCCAAAGCAGGCCCGAAATCCAACAAACCACCGAAGAGGCCGACAAGGCTTCCATTATTGCGCGTCTACAAGCCGAAGTCGCCTTCCTTCGTGAGCAACTCAACAAGAACAGCGAGAAGGGAGAGCAACGCATCTTGGCGGCTGGCGACCACAAGGAACGTCGTGAGAGCGAGCTCCAAGACCAGCTTATGGACATGCAAGAAAGTTACAACGCACTCAGCGGGCGCCACGCGAAACTCATTTCTGAAATCTCGAAAGCCAAGGAAGACAGCAGCGAGGACACGCCCACTCTCAGGAATGCTGTGGGAGAATCAGCAATGGAGAGGCTGAAACGCTCAAACTCATTTGCCGAAGCTGTTGAGCAGGTTGTCATGGAGTACGAAAAGACCATTCAATCACTCGAGTCGTCTTTGTCAAACACACGTTCTACACTCTCCGCTAGCGAGAGCTCCCTCATGGAACGTGAAGCCAGGTTGGCCTACATGGAGTCACAAGCCCACCAAATGCAAGTAAGACTGCAGAAAGCGAGCGAGCGTGAAGCCAACAATGATGCCTACTTGCGCGATCTGGAGACGCAGATAGAAGGCGCAACTACCAGTGAAGAGAAGAGCTCTACCTTGGTTGCCGGTCTACGCAAAGAGTTGAGTAGAGTGAAAGATACTGAAAACAATTCCGAGCAGTACATTGCAACGATTGAAGAGAAGCTGGCGGAAGCGGAACAGGATCGTGATATCATGCAACGCGAGCTGGACCGACTTGAAAATGTCATCGAGCGTCAAAGAAGCATCGGCAGATTGGATAACCTTCTTGCAGAGCTCGACAACATTCGCCATAGTGAACACAATGGACGTCCCCAGCAGCTTAACGGTCACGCAGCGGAGCATACTCCATTCGTCAGTGCGTCGGACACCACTTCCAGGACAACCCCAAACGATGATCGGGATTTGAAGCATTTCAGAGACCAGGAACAGCCCACACTCTCTATGAATGGACAAACGCCATCTACACTTGACGAGAGCCATGATGTGGAGACGCTGCGCAAAAAGGACGAGCAACAAGCTGCTCAGTCCAAATTCATGGCTGACAAGCTTGAGACCATGACACAAGAACTCTTCGACCTTCGGAGTGAACATGAAACGACCATCAACGATTACGACAATCTTCAACGCAAGTACGAGACTGCACTGCAGGCACTTGCCAAGATGCAGGAGACGCACGAAGAGGACGACAGACCAGAGTCAAGAGATTCGGACAGGCCAGAGTCTTTTTTAGAGGGCGCGGGGGTGAATGGCATGGCGGAGGTTGGACAACTGGCCGCATCCTCGCGTTCATTGGAAGCGGAGTTGTCATCGCAGTCGTCGTCGCGACACTCGTACACTACAACGAACGAGGAGTCGGACGACACAAGTGGAGCTCAAAACAGGCCCACGAGAGATATTGAGAGCGATGATGCAAGTACTATCGTCGACGAGGACGAGCCGCCTTCTCGTTCCGAGGAACGGGCACTCGCCCAAGAAATGGAAATGTTGAGGCAGCTACACGTTCAAAGAGAGACAAGCCTGAAGGAGATCTCGGACAACTGTCTCAGACTCTCTGAAGAGCACAAAAATGCTTTGAGCCAAGTCGAGGATCTCAAGCGTGAAGTTCAGCGAGCGCAGTTGGCCACCAACAGGCAATCGTCTCCCTCTCTAGTCAAGCCCATCATTCGTCGCAAGCCTAGTCAAGATCTCATGGCGAACACCACAATCAACAACGATCGAGCAATGCGTTCGTTCGCGTCACTGCGCAATATTGCATTGGACAATTTCGAGTCCAACATTGACGTTCGCCAGAACTTTGAGATCCATCTCAATACCATCATGGGTGATCTACACGACCGGACCGAGAAGATGCAGGCACTCGATGCAGAGGTTACAGCTGCTCGGAGAGACCTTGATGCCAAAACAGCAATAATAACAGGCTTGACGCGAGAGCGAGCAAGTGTCTCGTCTGCCAATACTGTTGACTTTACCGTTGTTGGTCATATGCGTGACCAACTAACAAAAAGTGAACAACAGGTCAACTCTCTTCGTGAAGCTCACGACTCTCGGGAGAAGGAGCTTCAGACTCAGATCAATGAGTTAAGGTCCCAATTGCAGCAGTACAGTGAAAGAGATGTAGTCGCGGGCGGAGAGAGATCTCAAGATGACGGCGATGATCACGTTGCTCACCTTCAGAAACAACTGTCTAAATGGGAGACAAAACACGCTCACTTGACGAATTCGACAAGAGAGTCAGAGACCAAGTTACTTGCTGCTATCGCAACACTCGAAGGCTCCCTTTCAGAAGCACACAAATCGGTTGCTAGTCGTGATGCTGAGTACGACGCCGCGATTGCTAATCTTGATCAGGAGCGTGCCCAGCACCAAGCGCTTGTCGGTTCTTTGCAGAAGCAGATTGGTGAATACCAAACAGCTAGCCATGAGCACAACCAAAAGCTTTCTCTACTTGAGTCGTCCTATGCAAGCATTCGGCAGCAGGTTGACGAAGATAGCAAGGGTCGGGAACTCACTGAAAAGGAGCTACAGACTCATCGTAATCTGGTCTCTAACCTGGAAAGTCAGATCGAAGGTCACAAGTCGGCGATCGAGATCCACGAGCGAAATCTGGGAACGCTCAAAGCATCGCACGAGGAGGAGCTCAACAGCATGAAGACTGCGATGCAAGCAGCTGAGCACGCTTTCCAAGTGAGACACGCGGCGTTAGAGATACAACACAAATCAGTCCAGCAAGACCTTAAACGCTCGCAGGTTGATCTGGAAGAATTGCTCGCTGAAGCGTCCGCTATTCTTGGCCATGAGACCGATGTTGGAAGATTCCACTCTCACCTGACCGACTTTGTTGGACAAAACAAGGGTATTAGCACTGGCGATGCAAGCGACCAAGAGCTTCAGACGACTCTGAGCAAGGTCGCTGGACTTGAGAACGAAGTTGCGCGGCTGAAGACAAACAATCAGGAGCTTCTGAGTAACATGGAGCGTGCGGTGGATAGTGAGCGTAAGAGTGCTGCTCTTGTGCAAGAGTTGGAAGATCAGCTCAATTCGACGTACGACTTGCACCAAGACACTAGCAACAGGCTGTCCGCCATACAAACTGAGCGACACGCGCAGCTCGAGGAGGCAACCAGTGCAAAGAACGAGATGAAGAAAGAGCTCGAGGACGCTAGACTTAAGGTCTCTTTGCTCGAATCTCAACTCGCCGAGTTGCAACGCCGTTCAATGGCATCGACTTCGCGTGACTCGTTGAACTATGCCCGCGAGTCACTATCGCCAGAAGCTGCGGCATTCGCACTCGCTCGCTCGAGTTCACAGAACTCGCTAATGAACCGTCCTAAGTCCAACGGCACAGTCGCGACAAACGCAACTTCAGGCCTGCCCTCTCCCCCNCCAGCCATACCTCTGCCACCCATTCCTACTCCGGGTCTCAGTGGAATGAGTCCGTTCATGACTCAGAGCGGTGTACCGATGGGCTTGGGTATCGACCCTCGTACATCGAGCCCTGCACCTACTACTGTCTTTACAGCCTCTTCGCCGCCCAGCACGCCCCATCACAGCTCTTTCCCTCAACCGCCATCAAGCGCACCTTCGACTATGCAGCCAGATCCCGGCTACGCACAAGTGATTGAGGAGCAAGAGTCTCGAATTCGTACCATCGAGAAACATTTGTTTGCGGAGAAGCAGCTTACTGCTACACTCGAGGAAGCGCTCGTTGACCTCGAGACGTCTCAGAACAAGACAAGACAAGACCTTGAATCATGGAGGAAGAAGTGCTCAAACTTGGAAGATGAACTCGTTGGACTGCGCAAGGAACGCACCAATTCCAGAGCAAGCATGCAACAAGTCGAGGAAGAGAGGGAGATGAGACATCGTGCAGAGCGCGCAAGACAGGCGCTTGAGGAACGAATGAGAGAATTGAACGCAGGGCAGAAGAAGAAGAAAGGGGTGCTGAACTGTTTCTAAGCCGTTTGACAGGGACGACGAGGGAGGAGCGGTGTTTCTTTTTAAGCTATTCTGTTTTTGCCGCCTTATTGGCACTATACCCCGGAGCTTTTCTGCTACCAAACTATGCCAAAGATCTGTTTATACACCATCGTCTGCTTCCGTGCCAACATGACGAACATTTTCTTGGCTGACCACACGGGTAGTATTCCAACGTGGCTCGTGATCAGTCAAGAAGTGAAGCGGACATGTGTGCAGACATCTACACAAGGCCTGGTGGCAGGTAGTAGGTAGTCATGGGTGTATGCTTACATGATAGTCTTGGTAAGTGTTATGGAAATGATGGAGCTTCGATGGAGTTCGATGGCAAACGAGTTGGGAAGGTTGATCGGATGGCGGGGCATCATTCATTGCATGTGACGTGAGACTTGGCACGCAGGCAAGTGTGGACAAGGACAAGGAGCAGGAACAAGCACAAACTCTCGCCTTTACAAACGCGCCTGCGCATCACACACTCCGTCCTCTACATCACACTTTGTCGCGATCAACTGTCCTTTCTCCATCTGTGCGCCCCCATCGAACGATAGTTCCGCCTTCAAGATTTCTTCGTCCACGGTCAAACTGGGTAAAAGGCGCCTGTCCGGCGAGGCCGAGGCCAATCCGTCCAAGAAAGCTATGACTGTAAGAAGGGAGCGGGACCTGGTTGCTACACGAGAGCGCATGTGCTGACACGGCAGTAGGACACCAAGATGGATGTCGACAGCCCCGCTGCTGCTATCGAGCAGCTGAAGGAGGCGAACGGAGAGATCGATGAATCGCTATACAGCAGACAGCTCTACGTGCTGGGCCACGAGGCCATGAAGCGCATGGGCTCATCCAACATTCTGGTTGTTGGTCTGCGCGGTCTGGGTGTCGAAGTGGCAAAGAACATTGCTCTTGCCGGTGTCAAGAGCTTGACACTATACGACCCCAAGCCCGCTCAGATCCAGGACCTGTCGTCACAGTTCTTCCTCCACCCCGAAGACGTCGGCAAGCCGCGTGCTCAAGTTACCGTTCCTCGTGTCTCGGAACTCAACCCCTACACTCCCGTAAACCTCCTCAAATCGACCTCCATCACCGACGACCTTAGCCAACTCCGGGACTTCCAATGCGTTGTCCTCACCGACACCCCGCTCAAGGACCAGCTCCTCATCTCAGACTACTGCCACCAAAATGGCATCTACCTTGTCATCGCCGACACTTTCGGTCTTTTTGGTACCATCTTCGCCGACTTCGGCAAGAACTTCACCGTCGGCGACTACAACGGAGAGAACCCCGTCAGCGGCATCGTTGCCAACATCGACTCTGAAGGCATCGTTTCCGCTCTGGATGAGACAAGACATGGTCTCGAAGACGGCGACTTTGTTACCTTCTCAGAGGTCCAAGGTATGGATGCTCTCAACGACTCTGCCCCTCGCAAGATTACCGTCAAGGGTCCCTACACCTTCTCTATCGGCGACGTCTCTGGTCTTGGTGACTACAAGCGTGGAGGTCTCTATACCCAAGTCAAGATGCCCAAGTTCCTGGACTTTGAGCCTCTGAGCCAACAACTAAAGAAGCCCGAGCTCATGATGTCTGACTTCGCCAAATTCGACCGCCCCGCCCAGCTCCACGTTGGTTTCCAGGCCCTTCACGCTTTCAACGATAAGCATGGCCACTTCCCCAAGCCCCACAACGAGCAGGATGCTGCTGAGCTTCTCAAGCTTGCGCAAGAGTTGGCTGGTTCGGGCGAGGAGAAGGTGGAGTTGGATGAGAAGGTTCTTCGTGAGTTGTCATACCAGGCACAGGGTGATCTCAGTCCCATGGCCGCTTTCTTCGGTGGTCTTGCCGCTCAAGAGGTCCTCAAGTCTGTCTCTGGAAAGTTTCACCCCATAGTCCAGTGGCTCTACTTCGATGCTCTAGAAGCTGTTCCCACATCAGTCCAGCGTTCGGAGGAACTCTGCAAGCCTACTGGTACCCGTTACGATGGTCAGATCGCCGTCTTCGGTAAGGAGTTCCAGGAGAAGCTCGCCAACAACAAGCAATTCCTGGTTGGTGCAGGAGCCATTGGCTGTGAGATGCTGAAGAACTGGGCCATGGTTGGTCTTGCAACTGGTCCTCAGGGTAAGATTACTGTTACGGATATGGACCAGATCGAGCGCAGCAACTTGAACAGACAGTTCCTCTTCAGAACAAAGGACGTTGGTCAGCTCAAGAGTGAATCTGCCACCCGTGCTGTCGAAGCCATGAACCCCGATCTCAAGGGCAAGATTGAATCTATGAAGGACCGTGTTGGTCAGGATACTGAGCACCTCTTCAACGAGGACTTCTGGAACAGCCTTGATGGTGTGACCAATGCCCTCGACAACGTCGATGCCCGTACCTATGTTGATCGCAGATGTGTCTTCTTCCAAAAGCCCCTGCTGGACAGTGGCACCCTGGGCACCAAGGGCAATACCCAGGTTGTTCTTCCCAGAATTACCGAGTCATACTCCAGTTCGCAAGATCCTCCTGAGCAATCCTTCCCCATGTGTACTCTGCGCAGTTTCCCTAATCGCATTGAGCACACTATCGCTTGGGCCAAGGATCTCTTCCACACTTACTTCGCCGGACCAGCCGAGATCGTCAACGCATACATCACCCAACCCGACTACCTTGGTGCCGCACTCAAGCAGTCCGGCAATGAGAAGCAGACTCTCGAGACTTTGAAGGAATTCTTGGTCACTGACAAGCCTGAATCCTACGAGGACTGCCTCAAATGGGCCAGATCTCAGTTTGAGAAGCAGTACAACAACGCTATCCAGCAGCTTCTGTACAACTTTCCCAAAGACTCCAAGACTTCTAGTGGTCAGCCATTCTGGTCTGGTCCCAAGCGTGCACCAGAGCCTTTGACCTACGACCCCAACAACGACACTCACTTCACCTTCATTCTTGCCGCCGCTAACCTCCACGCCTTCAACTACGGCATTCCTCAGAAGGGACGCAAGGACAAGAGCGAAGTCGACGAGCTTGTCAACAACATCATCATCGAGGACTTCAAGCCTGATCCCGGTGTCAAGATCCAGGCCAGTGAGAACGAGCCTGACCCGAACGGTCCAGCCGCGTCCATGGATGACAACGATGAGCTTGACAATATCGCCAAATCATTGCCCTCGCCTAAGACTTTGGGCAACTTCAAGCTGATTCCTGTTGAGTTCGAGAAGGATGATGACTCTAACTTCCACATCGACTTCATCACCGCTGCCAGCAATCTGCGCGCTGACAACTACAGCATCGTCAACGCCGATCGTCTGAAGACCAAGTTCATTGCAGGCAAGATCATTCCTGCCATCGCGACCACTACTGCTTTGGTCACTGGTCTTGTTGTACTTGAGTTGTTCAAGATCATTGATGGCAAGGACGACATTGAGCAGTACAAGAACGGCTTCATCAACTTGGCCTTGCCCTTCTTCGGTTTCTCCGAGCCCATCGCTTCGCCAAAGGGCAAGTACCAGGGCAAGAATGGCGAGGTCGTCATTGACAAGCTCTGGGACCGCTTCGACACCGAGGACGTTACCTTGGAGCAGTTCCTCAAAGACTTCTCTGACAAGGGTCTGGAAATCACCATGATCAGTTCCGGTGTCAGTCTGCTGTACGCCAGCTTCTACCCTGCGGCCAAGAACAAGGACAGGCTGCCCCTGAAGTAAGTCATTGTATCTCATTCCTATCTTGCACGATCCCTACTAACATCTTGAACAGGTTGAGCGAACTCGTCGAGACGATTAGCAAGAAGCCCATTCCAGAGCACCAGAAGAACGTCATCTTCGAGATCACTGCTGAGGATACTACGGAGGATGACGTTGAAATTCCCTATGTCAGATTGGTGCTTAGAAAGTAGTGCTTTCTAGGTCAGGGCTCTAAGAGAACTCATGATGAAGCATTTGTCGTGGTGGTATAGAATCTTCGGACTTTGACTCCGATGCGGGGAAATCCCGGGCAACCACGGCGGATCTTAGATAGCTCCCTGTAGCAAATATAGCAATGACGACTGACGTCCCAATGATACATCAAGTAAATCACTTCTAATTTCCTGCAGCCGATGTGTGATGAGATGGTTGTTTTGCTGTCTGTCTACAAACAAAACGATTCCGCTTTTGGGACATCACGTGTCGCGGCTGATATTGGATGCAAGCGCCGAAACATCTGACATCATCCTAACTTGACTGCGCACAAGACAAGTCCTCCAAATTAGCAGAATTGTCTGTTTCTCTGCGATCCACCGGCGTAGCCTGAGGCAAGAGGCGCTGTAGGAGCTACTTAGTGAAGTCCGACACTCTGTACACCGGTTCTCTTGCATTGTGCGCAAAATGCTAGCCTGAGCAGCATGACTTCTAGGACCAATTCTCGACCATCGACAGGGGAGGCTCTTGGATAACCATTCGACGTACAGATCAAGACACTTGGATCGCAACATGCACAGCTTTGTGGCGTTCGCTATGTCGATCTCTCTCGGGTATCCTGGCAACAAGCACGTGTTACTCGCAGAACCTCTACCGGACAATGTCCGAGAGCGAGAGGTCCGGACAGAAGAGGTTAGCTCGGGGTCAGGTCATGTGAGCGTCGAGCGCTGGAACATCCCGTCGAGATGTCCTGCACTGTTGATGCCGTACATATCGACAGCGACACGCAGACACTGTCAATCAGTCTCTATGAGCTTTCTTATGGCTACCGTGCACTTTACTCATCGCCCGCACAAGCTACCCTCCAGAGGCTGCATACCAATGCATTGCTCGAGCGCCTATCATTCATGACAACACCACACCAAACGGCTCTAATGACCCTCTTGATCAGTGCTTAGTAAGTATACTGAGCTTATGTCAGTCGTGGGGGCCCACGAGCCGAGTGTCTGCTGATGTTGGCAAAGCACGCTCCCTGAGAATCTATCGGTATGGTACGGCTCTGGCATCTTGCTCCATGCACCCACAACTATCGATTCTATACACCATCAAGTGTGTTTATGTCGCGTCGCCGGGATCTTTCTGCGACTGCGATCTTGGACCATTACGCTGTTCTCTGTATCCTTGATGGCTCTGCAAGACTCAAAGAACGCTTGCCCCGAATAGTCCCTGACCCAGGTTACAGGCTTACATCTCTAGTATCTGGCTTGATCGTGAGTACATAGTGTCGACCTGTGTTACTCTCCACGGATAAGTCCACAGCTGGGATCATCTCTGTACTGGCACGAGATGCGAGCTGCGAGCTGGCAGTACAGAGATGAATTTCCACAAAGGTCCAACTGGCATACTCGACACGCTTGAGCCTGAACGTGCTACCAGTGGTCGAGGAGCTTCTGTGCTGTCCAATCTTACCTGTTCACGTACTCAATTTCGTCCGATTTGGACGCAGGGTCGTTGATTCACAGAATCCTTTGACGTACAATCACATATGTAATCCCGGGATGATAGGGCAACAGATATGCTTCAGCTGCAAGTACGCCTTTGGACCGCCTCAAAGGCACATGCATGTATTGGTTGAGCCGTGCAGTACAATCGAGCAGTATGAGAGCAGACGATGGTGCTCTGAGAATCTGTTGTCCTATCGAGCGGGTGAGGCATGTGAGAGCATCTACGAAGAAATGGATCGGACACTTAGATAACTTGCGACGACTGTCCTTGCAATAACTCGTTCCACGTAGAAGTTGGCTAAGCATCCACAAACTCAGTCCACCGATGTTTTTGGTCGGATCTGGAAGCATTGCACCATTCTTGTACTTGACCTACCGTAAGTGTTGCTTCGAATGCCATGGTATGTAAGATTTACAACACAAGGTACCTCATCCGCGACAAGGCTACTATGAGATTCACACTCTATTGGACGCTCAAGATTCGCGATGTGGTGGTGGAGGATATATTTAGTTGAATAGGATGGGTAATGCAAAGGACTCGAATCTTGCACATTCCCAGGAGACTCCGCGGTCGACGTCAGATCAGCACTCTCGTTTAGCCGATGCCAAAGTCTTCCTTAGATCATTCCATACTGCGGCTTTGCATCCTGGTAAGCCGCTCAGGACTCCTAATTGACATGACCGCTAGTAGCAGGGGGAGGCATGGTGCCATAGCCACGACCGCCAGTCTGGACATTGTCCGAATACACACCAGGAGCACGAGTGTTATCAAAGACGCCTACGTTGCCCTGTTCCTGTCTGTTGTAATAGACGTATTCGACGTAGAAGGCGTGGATGTGACCAGGGAAGAAGCTGCGAATTCCATCAGAACGAATACTCATATGACTGTTACTTTGTGCCCCTCAAGCGCGTCACGTACCCAAGAACAGTAAGACAGATGTTGATGAGGAGGTCTGCGCCACAGCCCGCGATCATGAAGACGCCGACAGGGGGCAGGAAGATGGTGATGATGATGAGGAGGATCTGCGAAATCATGTTGACTGATATGCTTGGGGTTTCGTATACTTGATAGAGAGACGCGAGCGTTGAATAGTTGGATAGGCATCAGCAAACACAACGCGCGTCATCGCAAACATATCGCGGCGGTTAATCTTCGGTCGGACGAAGATGGTCTTATTGGTCTACCAACAATTAGAACGAGATCGCAAGTACGGGGCTGCAATCTTGGGTCCTAACCGCATGAAGTCTCGGACTATGATTTGTTCATCAACCAGATCAGTCGACTAGCCACTTACGTAGAGCTTCACGGACTACATGTCCCGAGGGACAATGACACTGTTGGGTTCCACGGTCACCTCACGGCATGAAGTGCAAGATCGCTGTCCATATCAGACAATACTTTTACGACAGAATCGAGGCAAAATCAGCCGTCAGCATCATAAAACAGATTTACGGAAGTCTCATGCACTTGAGTGCTGGTTTGGAGTAGGCTCATCGCTTTCGATACGAAGGTGGCGGTGTTTCAAGTGTAAACCAGGGTCGCTCCACCAGCAAGATTACATGGACAGGAACGGACCCATGAGACTCAGATTTAAGATCGCACACAGAGCCTCCTTCTCTGTTATGCGAGGTCCGATATGGTGGCTTGATCATCGCTAGCATGAAGACCCGACAATATGTAACCTTCCCAAGTTGTAACTCGAACGTGGACTCGATGCAGATGATACGAATTTCAAATGATATCGTGATTGAAGATATTGGATCCATGTACTCGACAGGCTCTACCCAAACGCCGTATTACTTTTCCCATCCGTCTTGTTGTTCGTGAAAGTCTATGGTTACTTGGCCTGCTCAGCGGCTAGGCGATCGTGCTCGTCAATGTCCCTGTGTAAAGTGGTTAGCGATAGGGCGTGGAGATGCAAAGAGATGACAAAGACGTACGAAGCTTCCCAAGGATAGCAGATCCAAACATCAGGAAGAGTGACGGCAGCGACGTAGTGATCGGGCTTGACCATCTCCTCGGGGAGAGAACCTCTCTTGGTCTTGTCCTTGTTGTGCAGAACGAAGATGGAGAAGGTCGTCTTCTCGGTGGTGCGACCGAGCTTCTCGGTTGCAATGTCGACATCCTTTTGCAGCTCGCGTACGGCGTACTCGAGAGTGGTGCGTGTGTCATCGACCTCGTCGACGATGAGAATGTTCTTGCCGATCAGGTTGGCCATCTCGAGGGCGGACAGATCCAACCATTGTGTGCGGGTGACCTTTGTGCCGGGGACCTCCTCGGGGGTGTCGGTGCCTAGTGTCTCGTACAAGGAAAGACCGATGGCCTGGATGGGAATGTTGGGGCTGCCGGGTCTCTTGAGGAAAGAACGAAGGATACGAGCAGGAACGTAGCCACCACCACCGATGGCGATGATGAGATTGGGCTTGCAGTCGCTCAGGATGCGCTCAGCCGAGTTCTGGCAGAGCTTGTGTACCTGTCAACCCGTCAGTCGAGTCTCTCTACCATACGATTCAGCGCGATTCAGGGCTTCTGCATACATCATTGTACGTGACATAGACTTTTTGAACCATCTTGACGGTAGAGCGTGCGTATGTGATTAGGATATAAGGGAATAAATGATTATGCGACCACAACCAAAGTACGAAGATGCGTCGTTCACTCGAACAATAATTTTTATTTTTTCCGCGCCCATGTCCTTTACTGCCCGCTGCCGAGGCCAGACCCGCCAGCGGCCAGCCCTCTCGAAGCTCAGGCTTTTGGTCGGGCGGCCCCGAACGCAAAACGCTGAATGACTCGGTCCTACTTTTTTTATCATCTTTATACTGATTGGGCACTATTAACTTGCGCAGCACGAAGGGAGATTTGGCTTCTATGCTCGTTTGCGCGTTCACATGTGATAAGTTCAATTTCTACACCTAAATGACAACAACTGTCCGTTCTAAGATCTTACTATGCATGGATTGCTCCATTTCTGTCATCTATCCTAGTCTCTTGCGCTTCCTGTCATCGGGTCCTTCGTCTGCATCGCGCTCATGGTGTGACTCAGCTGTAGGATTGAGCAAGGAATGCACATTGCTTGCCATACTGCTTCGGCGGGTTCCTGGTGCCGACGCATCTACACCTTTGAAGGGAAACTTCGGTCCTGGGAGCTGCCAGCCTGCCTCGCTACTGTTATTGGCGTAGGATGGAGGTCCCGCGTCCGGAGGCGTCGTTTGACGAGAACCAAATCTGGATGTTGCGCGTGGCAGCTCGTACTGCGCTAAAGCGTCTCTGATCTGCTGACCTTCATTGTTACCTTGGCGGAATGGGGACGATGGCCACTGGGCAGAGTTCTGGCCTGCTGTTGTGAAAGGCGATCCTCCATGCGGAGGTGGGGGTGGGGGAAGCGCTTGAGGGGGGCCATTCCAGCCTTGTAGCCTGATGTCGGCTGAAGTGTGGCGTCGCGAAAGGTTCAATGGGGGCGATGCCGGTCGATGTTGCAAAGGCGCCTGGGCTACAGGAGGTGGCGGTGGTGGAAGGTTTGTGTAGGTTGGCGGCGGCGGTGGTGGGGGTGCAGGTTGTCTCGAGGAAGGTGACGGTGGTCCAGACGGTCCGCTGAGAGAGCCATATCTATGAGGTGATGCCGTCATGTGAGGAGGCATGGGTGCTCTAAAGGAAGAAGCACGCGAACCTGGCTGCAACGAAGGTCTGCGGGAAGCATCCGTCGCTTGCTGACGAGGCGACACAGGACCACCATGCTCATAAGAAGGGGCAGTCATGTAGGGAGGGCGAGTGGGTTGCAGATTCTCGTGTGGTGCTTCATGTAGCCTTAGGAGATCCCCGTTCCTGTTGATCTCAGCACGCAATGCTGATACGTCTCTGTGGATTGTGGTCTCCGGATCAGGTACTATGCCAAGCAGCTGTGTTGACAGCTCGCCGCTCCACTAAAGAATTGCGTTAGTGCTGGGATGAAGTGTGGTATTGCACAAAACTTACATAGTGACACCTGGCCAGGCCCTCCGATAACATTTGACATTTGGCGCTGAGATTGGCGTACGCGTCTTCGGATCTTGCCAGCCTTGCGTATACATCTTGCAGGTTGAACTCTAGCATACTAAGTCGAGCCTCGACGGGATCTGGCATTGAGGTCTCCATCGGTACGCCGGGAGGTGGTGGAGGTGGTGGTTGTAGCGTCATCTTGGGCGTCGCATTCGAGAACGAATCACGATGTATTAGGGTGTGTCTCGAAGCTCGTCTCTTAATGTCCCTCAGACCATTCAGGTCGCCCCTTCTGAAATTGTTGGCGCCATGTTTGAACTCCCACAGAGGAGAATCTGGTGATCCTGTATGGAACACATCGCTGACTGTCGGAGTAAATATAAGCTACCAGCCGGCTAGTGCAAGAATACGGTGGCAATACCTTTGTGAAAACCATACATGTTTAGTTGACGGACAAAAGATGAAATGTTGGTATGCTTGAAATATGATCTTGAGGACACAATCAGTTTGTCTTCTGTCAAGGTGACTCCAGAACATTTCTTACGCAAGGACTTTAGAGAATTCAGTCGAAGGTGACATGACGAAACTTTCGTTGGTGCTAGACCAGGAAATTAAATGCTGTATACTTTGGTCTTCGAGCATGCTGCATGTGGGTTAGTCTGTTGTGGTCCGACATTGACAGCGAAGAGTAGTACCTGTATAGCTTGTGGATAAAGGCGGCACTGATAGCTTTGGGCTGTTGTGCAGCAGCAGCAGCTCCTACTGCGTGTTGACCAAGGATTCCATTGCGCTGCCCAGCTTGGCCTTCTAGATCTGCTGGACCTCCGGATTGCATATTTTGCTTGTCTCCTCTCGGGCTAGCATTCTGCGAGTCACGAGCAGGGTTATCTGGGCTGGTATCCATTGAGCCAGGAGATGAGTCGGAGTCGGGTGCACTAGTGGTAAGGACGGGAATTGGTCTGTTTGAGGGTTGGGTCGGGTAATCGGAGCTGAAATGGATATGGCGAGGGGGCTGCTCAACAGTCGTCATGTCAAGACGCGCTGTAGCAGTGTGTCGCTTGGTTGTCGTGCGCAATTCACGTCGTCGGGCGCAGTCGGGTTGGTGTAAGAGATGGGTTGTTTCCAGTTATTTCGTGGCTTCCAATGTCTATCCGTCTCTTGCAGGTAATAATAGGTGGCGGCGTCGGCGGCGAAGGTATAGAGTGTTGCGACTGTTTACGCGTTGGAACGCACAAGGGGCCGGTGCAGGGGAGTCTGAGATAATGAGAGACCCAGGACTGAGAAGGTGCCAACGTCGAAACGTTTTCAGACGGTTCCTCGACAAGCCGACTTCTGTTCTAGAACAATGGTCGAATTCGAGAAGGTGGGCGTGGGGTTCAGACCGTGCAGCGTCGTAGCTCGGACTCGCCGTCTTGGATCAATGAGGAGGTCAAAGGTTCGATGGCGGCAAACGCAAAATCGACGAGAAGCGATACAGATGCTGCTTTAGGTTACGTGTACGAGTACGGCTCGAAGTATTCCGAGTCTCCTGCTTCTTTCTGCGTACTGATGAGCGAAAGAACGGATCTGCACCTGCCAGCGGGACGCAATGTATGATTGGCCGAACTGCCAGACCTCAGTGGGAGATGAATAAGAAGGGAGAAAGAAATGAGAAGGGAGGGAAATGGAAGAGAAAAATTGCACAAGTAGACAGGACGAAACAATGATGAATGGTTAGCTAAAACCCGTGAGTATTGAGCTCGTCTCGGGTCCGTCCCCCCCTGTATCTTCCCGCCGCCGCCTACAGGATGTTAGATGTGCACGATCCATCTGCAGATCGTGGAAAAGGCTAGCCGCAGCGCAGGGAACTGCGCGTTGAGTACTCGTCGAAGCCTTATTACCGCAGAGCACAAAACTCTTGCTTCTTTACCAGATGACTTGACTGGATTACGATCACCGGACCACCGGTTCTCAGCTCGGAATGCGCCCGTTCAATTGGGAGCATTGCGTGTAATTGGCTTTGTTGAACTATGGCGCATGAAACGACTCGAGTCATTCTACGGGCCAAATCACGAACTCATGAGTAGATAGACCAGTGGGGTAAGCACTTCTCGGCGTAATACGGAGAGCGAACAAGGTCGACACAAAGCAACAGGTGTTGTTTGTTATCCGACGCATGCAGCATCTTCCTTCAGCGCGTGGTCGAGACTCGGGGTACGGAACTAGCAGATGTCAGCGGGTGTTCGTTGTAAGCCTGTCCCAGCGATGCTCAAAGGACTTTCCAAGAACATTCTTTCTCGACAAGCACCAGGGTGAACACTTATTTATCCACACGAACGACGGCTTTGAGTTCGAGTAACGATTCATGTTGAGAGGCAGTAGAAACAGAGACTTGGCAGATGTCGAATAAGATTTTCCATATGCTCGGTAGCAATACCCGGAAAGACAAAAGTGAGGGTTGTCCGTCTAACGAAATTGGTACTTCCGATCGATCAGGGTCTTTAACTGCTGGCGCATGCTCAAATGAAATGCACAAGCCCATTTTTGATCCATGGTTTCATGTCGACACATCTCCTGGCGATGATCGAAGTTGTCAACTGGGTCACAATCCTTTGAAGCGAGAGATGTCTCGCTCTCATCAATGACTGATTGAGCGAATATGCTACCTTAGGTGTACTGATTTGACCCTCTGACGCCCTGTCCACCATCCAATGCACCTCCAATTACATGCTGCAGTCGTGAATTCCTTGAGGTCCCTGTTCGTTGTAATCGGTCCTCGTCATATATCCCTTGCTCAATCCTTGATCTACCATAAAAAGCACCTTTGCGGCCACCTGGGCACCGAGGAACACTGCTTCTTCGTAACCTGCATCCTTCCATTCAGGAAAGTACTCTGGCATTTTGGCGAGCTTAACACTTGTCGGGGACTGTGCATGGGAAGTGTGCAAGCTGTGAGGCATTGGTCCACCTTGCATTCCGCCGTTGATAGGGTTCAGTTGGGGGTTTTGTGCCGTGGTAGCAGCGTATAGCAGAGGATTAACACCGGAGCCTAGGTGTGGAGGTATCGTCGATTGGGGAGTGTTAGCCCCGGTTGCCATTGGCGTAGAAAGATTGGATGGAAGTTCCGAGGTGAACATGGTAGCCGAAGATGGCGAGATCAGGTACTTGGTCTGCAGTGTGTTCAACAGAGCCTCCTTGAAACCACGCACCTTGGATCCATTGCCAACAATAACAAGAGAATCCCACAACTCACTTCGCTTGCCGACCTCTTCTACGGAGGAAACGGTGCGATATATGACGTCTGCCAGTCTGTCGAGCACACCACCACTAGCAGCTTGGAATCTCTCGATACCAACCTCGGCTTCTCGACGGATGGCCCCTCCTTGTGAGTGCTGCTCGTCGTGAGCGACATCAGTCGAGGGGCGATCTGCGTCGCCCGTTTCTGCATCATTCTTTCTTGCAGGCCCGACCTTGACGGCAGCCTGCATGTCTGCGATCTGTTTGTCGCTGTAGTTCTGTTGCTTCATGGCGTCGCGCAACACGTGGTCCTCGTAGACGAAAGTGTTCTTGACTCTCTTCGCATTGGGTAGCCTTGCAGGCTTTGCGCCAGCTGGACCAGCTTCTGCGCCCTTCTTCTTTGCGGCAAGCTTCTC
The DNA here is from genome assembly GCF_000721755.1 of Aureobasidium subglaciale EXF-2481. Classification (NCBI taxonomy): domain Eukaryota; kingdom Fungi; phylum Ascomycota; class Dothideomycetes; order Dothideales; family Saccotheciaceae; genus Aureobasidium; species Aureobasidium subglaciale. Next base: position 749,534 of record NW_013566988.1, on the reverse strand, counting down.
GGCCTTCTCCTTCTCCTTGCGCTCCAAGAATTCGCTCATGTTACCACCTGTGACAATGCTGGCTATGTCAAGCACACCCTCGTTATCCTCGCCATCTTTCTGCTCACTGCCAACTTGCGTTCCAGGACCAGGGCCTAGGGGAGTCTCGCCAAGGGCGGCAGTGGTATTACGCTGACCAGGACCGGAGCCCTCAGCACCAGTACTGGCAGCTGCAGCAGGGTTGGACGGCTGGTCAGAAGATGCTGAGCCGTTCTCGGTGGTCAGGTCGGCGTCGTTTGGTAGAATTTCGCAGATTGGACTCTTCTTCAGCTGCTCACACACCTCTTTGGAGAAGCCCCTCGAGGCAAGCAGTTGCGAGAGACGTTCGGTCAGAGCTTCTCCACCACAGTTTGGCACACTCAAAGCGCGGCCTGTGTCGTGGACCAAATAGTCGGAAACGGCAGTGACGTCGGCCTTTTCGAAACCAACATCGACGATGGTAGCAGTAGATAGACCGTATGCGTACAATGTAGCTGAAGCAGCGTCCATCAAGCCAAGGGCTGGAGGCTTCAGCTTCTCGAAGATGAACTGGGCTATCTTTTCGTGTTCCTTGGGGGTCCAGATGGGCTGAGCAACGAGGAGAATTGCGGTATGGAAGGGCGGGTTGATGTTGCGATAAACATGGTCGATGAGGGCGAAGAAGCAGTCCCAATCGACAACACGGCCTTGTTGGATGGGCCAAATGGCGCCCTGCTCCGATAAAAGATCCTCTTCGTACTCCGGCTCGCTATCGCCGTCGGCAGGTGGCGCATCTTTCCGGCGCACCTTGTTGGGTTCGAACTCGCCAGGGTTTTCGGCAGGGAACATGCATGAGCGCACTCGGAAACGCGCCGGAGTGAGAGATTCAGGAAGACCAAGCTGCGCGAGAGTCGTCCGCGAGCCAGGCGCAATGATCTACGGGTATCACTGGTGAGCCGAGAGGCTGACGTCGATGTTATGTGAGCGTAACTTACCAAGATTTGCTCATCTTTGAAAGGCGCCATTGCTACCGTCCGCAATGCTTGCAAGTTTGGTTTTGGGAAGCTGCTCAGTCGCGACGTGATGGAAGTCGCGTTCTGTGCGCTACTTCCAGAAACCTTAACCCCGCCTCAACCCCGAAATATCCACCCGGACCTTGCTGGCCATTCGTCATACCTTGCCAATTGTCAATCATCATAGCTATCTTTCCGCTTGACTTGTACCTCCCCTTCAAGCGCTCTTTCATTCACCCCAGAATCCATCATGTCAGACATCAACCTCCAGGACGTCTGTGGCTTTCTTGTCAACGTCGCGAAAAGCGCTGGGGACGTGATAACTGCTGCGCGTCCATCCACGACAGCAGCAGGTGAAAAGATCAATTCTGTCGATCTAGTGACAGAAACCGATCAAACCACCGAGAGACTAATCACTGAACTCGTTCACCAAAAATATCCTCATTTTGAGTGCGTCATGCCTTAGTCACGGTACTCTCTTCGTACCTTTCTTACACTCTGTACCAGGTTCATGGGCGAGGAAACATATAAGCCGGGGGATACTCTGACTGACAAGCCAACGCTCATATGTGATCCTGTCGATGGCACTACCAACTTCATCCACGGGTACCCGTATATTAGCATCTCCCTAGGACTTGCCATTGACCGGAAGCCAGTCGTCGGAGTCATTTACAACCCCTTCACCAAGACTTTATTCTCAGGCGTCAAAGGACAGGGCTCGTTTTTCTCAGACCCCTTTCACGATCATGTCAAACTGCCTTTGAAGGATCCCGAAAGTCTTGCTCTGGATAAGGCTCTTGTCGCTGTGGAGTGGGGAAGCGATCGAGCAGGGCATGACTACGACATCAAAGTCAAGACCTTTCGCAACCTGTGTGCCAGTCCTGAACAAGGCGGTGCTATGGTACATGGAATTCGTTCGTTTGGATCGGCTGCTCTCAATCTATGTGGTGTAGCTGCGGGTCATCTAGATGCTTACTGGGAGGCCGGATGCTGGGCATGGGACGTATGTGCTGGCTGGGTAATCTTGGAAGAAGCTGGTGGCCATATAGTTGACGCGAACAAGGGCAATTGGCAGCCAAGAGTTGACGGAAGAAGATATCTAGCCGTCAGGAAGGGTGAGGGGCAGAACGCTTTCATTGAGCAGCTGTGGACTCATGTTGCTGGAGATCTCAAAGTTGGCATATAAGTCCAGGTCTTCGAAATCTGGTGCTAATTCTACACGTTACCTGTTCCTAGTGGCTTTGGCCTCTCGCCACAGATTGAGTCCCCTTTATTCTCCAATTTTTCCGAGATTCGGATTCGCATTGATCCGTCAGCTAACTTAACGTAGGTGATGATCCAGGATCGAAGGCGAGGATCACGGCTTCGGCCTCACTTCATCCGAACCTTCGTCCCGTTTACCCCATCTTTCCCCATGGCCACTGGAGATCAAGCATCATCGTACATGACATACAAAGAGGGGCTGATACGATAGCTATCCCGAATACCGAGCCTCTGGAAAGGTATCAAGCAATGTCTGACTACAAATGTCAACTTTTTCCAGTTTTCCCGACTTCGATGTATCTGATAACATGGATTTACGAGTAACATTCCTCTGGGCTCTGATTTTGGTGGTCACACTCTGCGCTGGTACACCAACATTGATCGCTGAGCTCGATTATGGGACCTTTGAAGGGTCATACTCACAAGAGTACAACCTAAGCTACTGGCAGAAGATCCCATTTGCGGCTCCCCCTGTTGGACAGAATCGCTTTAGAGGACCCCAGCCACCCAAGCCTATCACCAATGGCACATACAACTCGACACAATCCTTCGATATGTGCCCCCAGCGCAGTGTAAATGGATCTGAAGACTGCTTGTATCTTGGGCTCTACTCGAGACCTTGGACAGAGGGGCAAGCTTTGCGCCCAGTCGTGGTGGTATTCTATGGTGGAGGCTTTATTCAAGGCAGTGCTTACTTCTCCGTCCCACCTTCTGGTGAGTCCAATCAGAGGCGATATCCAATGGCATCCACAAAAGGCTTCATATGCACGTCATTTTTTCTTATATTGCTCTCATCTGCTTGACCATGCTCATTCAAACCTGTCCAGATGTACCATGCTAACGTTTCTCAGGCTACCCAGTACTTAATGTGTCTAATACAAATGACTTTGTTTTCGTGTACACGAATTACAGAGTCAATGCTTTTGGTCTCCTCCCTGGTAAAGAGATTGCCGCTGATCCGATGTCTGACCTGAACCCCGGACTCTTAGACCAACATGCTGCACTGCAATGGACTAACAAACACATCTCACGATTTGGTGGTGATCCGCAGAATGTCACCATCTGGGGGCAATCAGCTGGAGGTGGTAGTGTAGTGGCGCAGGTCATTGCTCAGAACGGGAAGACCAGTCCATCTTTGTTCTCCAAAGCCCTGGCGTCATCTCCTTTCTGGCCGAAGACTTACAAGTACAACGCACCTCAAGCCCAAGCACTATACGATTCTCTTGCTGAGCTCACCGGCTGTGCTGGACCCAATTCACTGCAATGCCTGAAGACTATAGATGTACAAACCATTCGAAATGCCTCCCTGACCATCTCGGGGTCTCGTACGTACAACACATCATCTTATGCTTGGTCACCCGTCATAGACGGCACATTCTTGATTCAGCCGCTTTCAAGTGCTACGGCAAAAGAACAAGTCAACATCGATTATGGATTTGGTATGTACAACTTACATGAAGGAGAGAATTTTATACCTCCAGGCTTGCAACACGCGACCAATTCTGGAACACCTCCGTTCAACTCATCGGTCACGTCTCTCACTGCTTGGCTGAAGGGCTATCTCCCGGGTCTCTCGGATCGCGATAGAGCTCGAGTGCTGTCTCTGTATCCTACAGAAGGCTTCGCAGAAGGTCTCGTAAGCTACAACACCACATACGTTCGAGCAGGACTCATCTTTCGAGATACCGTCCTCGCCTGTCCGGCGTACTGGATGGCCGGCGCTGCTCATAAGAAGTCCTACCTTGGAGAGTACACAATCTCTCCAGCGAAACATGCTTCCGACACCATCTACGTGAGCCGTTACCTCCGAGATCAAAGAAGCACAAGCTAATAGACTGCTTAGTGGAACCAAGTCAACGCAGTGCAGAAGTCTGATCCCTTGACCTACCAGGGATATGCTGGAGCATTCGCATCATTTTTCCAGACAGGCGATCCAAACGCTCACAAGTTGACCAACAACACTGTGGCCGGAGTGCCGGAGATAGAGTCAGAAGAGCAATTTCTAGTCTCTCAAGATGGCTTTTCTGACGTGTCGATCACATTGTTAGCTCAGCGATGCGACTATTGGAGGAGCGTGGCACACAAGATACCGATATGAATGGGTGCTCTTGTTGGTATGAATACAGCAATGGTATTGAACTATTTGTACAGGGGTATTTTTGATGGGAGAAATTACGCCATTCATCTTGCAGCCTCTTCATGATGCAATGTCCTCCACTCTGACCAGGCCGTTTGCCATGCCTGCAGCAATCCATCCACCGACATGAAGATTTGGATTCCAGGCCATTGAGTTGATTGAGGTTTTTAGATCATAAACGGTCGAATACACAGCTCCGTTCTCGCGATGAGTGAATGCATCTTCAGTGTTGAAGAGTTTGATCTCTTTACACTTGAATCCTTCCAACACTCGGCTGATCTCTTGCGAAGCGGGTCTCGATTCCTCTTTCGTCGTCTCTTGCATGACGGGCCCCGCCGATGTATCGCGCATGACTTCATCGCCATCTGGTGCGCCGACGACTGTAGAAGTTTCTGCGATCGACTGCCTCCATTCGTGGGTAAACCAGGTCTGATTCCAGATGGGTACTTTATTTTCGTAGGCGCGGCGTAGAGGGTTGTTACTAATGGCTTCGCCACCGACGCATCCAGCCATTACGAAAGGATGGACTGGACTATGAGCAAGACACGCCACGGAGCTCTTGTAACGCGTAAAAGAAATCTGACGGAAGAAGCGTCGAATCGGGTAAGCGACAAGGGTAAAGTTGTCATCAGCCGTGAGGACTACCTGGGCAAACTCGTGCCAGACGAGCACTGACCTTCCAACACGAGAGCGACTGGCTCTAACTGTTGCTGTGGGAGTCATTGTCGCTTTTGATGTTATCTCCATCACATCTGTCATCTGAATATGGCCTGACATAGACGATGTGATCAATATGTTCGGACGTGATGGATAGCAGGTTGTGATATTGAGTAGATAGGTCGTTGAGATGGGACAGTAGACGACAGGCTCTGCATTTGGAGCACGTTGTTCGTTTGCTGTGTCGGTGGCCAGAGAGGAGGGTATGTTCCAGACCCCAACGCATCCATTAGCACAGCCAGCAATTATACTGGACGAGCTTAACCAAGTCAAGCAGGTGCATATTGTGTTAGGCGGCTGCGTCGTAAACGCAGCCGTTTCAAGTAGCTTGTATTCTGTTTCCGCCGCATCTCCGGCTCCCACGAAGATATCCAACACTCTCAAAGCACCATCAGCCCATATTCCAGCCAGTAATCCGAGATTCATTCGTCCAGATGATGCGGGCGCCTTCTCCCGGGACATAGGACACCAACTGAATGTTTTGACGTCTCCCCATTCGGAGCAGATGACCTTTCGAAGAACCGGAGCATACTTTGTGTCAATGCGTCCCGAAGAAGTAGCTTGAAGCTCCCAGATCTGTATTGATGATTTGGTTGGAGGACGTGGAGTGAAGGCCGGTGCATAAGGTGCGTTGAACTCTTGCTCTTCTGATGTTGAGCCAATCAACGGCGAGGTCGTAGCAGTGAGAAACTGTCTCGGACCTTGGATGTTGGGAACCCATTCAATGTGCTGAACCTTCTCACCCAGATTGAGCATCCATCCGTTTCTGTAAGACTTTAGATCTTGGGTGGGTGCTGGGACATTGACAGACGGTGGTCTTGGTATCCAGGGACAGTTCAAGTCGAGGCTCTTATGCAACTTAATCTCAAAAGGGGCCTGGCGTTTGTATGGACCCATAAGGACCTTGCAGCTTTCGAATGCAGCAGGCGATACATAAGGTCGAGCCTTGTGAGAAGGCAACACGCTTGATCTCTGACGCGAGTTGAATGTCTCTTTGCCACCTTTGTCCTCGTACCAGTCCCAGCCGTCTTCGGCCTCTACCTTCATGTCGCTGTCGCCATGAAAGTAACTGGTCTCGAACCCACCGAAACCGCCAGCGTTGGCATAGTGGCTCGGTATGGTCAACTCAGCACCCCATCTATAATGGGCCTTTAGAGCGGGCATCTGATCATCTTTCGCAGGGCCAAAGAAGAACAGTCTTTGAAGCTCTTTTGAACCACGCGCGGCAGGCTCAAGCAGACCACGGGGGTTGAATCTAGGATCTCCTTTCATTTTTGCAATCTCATCTACCTTGACTCTCTTGAAGCCGCGAGTGAAGGTTGGGGCATCGGCCTCTGAGCCACCGACAATTGATTCTCCATCTGAAACAATGTCGTGATGGGTCTGATCGTAGTCATCTTCTTCGGCAGCACCATCGACTGAAAGGTCGTCTTCGGGTGGCTCAGGCGATGCGTTTGGATGTACGTGAAAATCATCGTCTTCGTCGTCATCGGGTGTCTCAACAGGCAAAGGAAGTCCATCGCCAATGTCTAGTCCTTCGAAAGCGTCGACTGTGTATTTTTTGCTAGGTTGCCTTCTGCGACCAGACTTGCGACTGGGCGCGTCCATTTTTCATGTAGGAGATGTTTGCTGATACTGTTGACTCTGAGACCTAGACTTCTGTGTTGATGTGATGTTTTCGATTATCGTCGCAGGTGAATAAACTGATCTGGTGAATCGCCAAACTGAGCAGTTGGGCTTCCTTAATCAGCACAGCCGAGCATCTTCTAGCTGTGACTATTATGTCAACAAGCACAATCTAAGTAGGTCTATGCAGTCTTGACCTCCAGGATGTTTCTCATGTTGACATAAAGGTCGCAGCCCTCAACTAATCCCTAAGGTCGGCATGGTTGTCTTGATTCCTTCGTCAAGGACTAAGCAGACGCTCTATAAGTATTCTCGACCGTTCTATAACCCCCAGCACCGGCTCGCGTCACATACAATTCAGCAGTCGCGCGACGCGGCTATTGACTGTAGCCTCAACTTTCTTATTCAAGCATCGATCACGGCAACCCCTCAGTGCGGTAGACTCGGCAGTATCCTTAACAAATGGCCTGCAAGCCGAACCGTAACATCACCGACTTCTTCAAGCCTTTCGCGCAGCCAAAGGTCAAACGCATTGTCGCCAGCGAAGGGAGGAGCGCGTCAGAGCCTCAAAACGCGCCTGCCGCAACCACTAAGGTGCAACAGCAACATCGACGAACTGCAGGGGCCCGATTCCCCATGCCGTCCAACAGATCTGCCTCTTCGAAGCTCCGCGACATTCAGGTCACCCCGTCCAGGGAGACGACTATCGACCGCCCAATTCCTACGCCAATACCTTCGAGTCCGCCCGTCTACCATGCGCCCACTCGTGTACCGCGAGAGCTGAGTCCGCTCACGTCGCCCGAGTTTAGCCCTAGCCCTCCTTCACCTCCGCCGACTATACCCAAGAAGCTGGACATCGCTCCACTGCCGACCATGAACCCTTCCGTGTCTTGTTCATCTCTGTCAAGCCTTCCAATCAGCTCACAATCTTCAAGTAAACGCATCATTCGGGACGGCATGCTAGCCGTGACAAACTCTGATTCTGACAGTAATGATACTGATTCGGAGTCTTTGGATGACATCGACGAGCTCATTCGACGAAAGCGTCTGAAGATGACTCCCCCTACCACCTCCTCGGAAACTTCTCGCCGTCCTGCTAGCGCTGCCCGTGAGTTGAGAAGCTCAACTCGTCGTGATCGCCCCTCGATACCAAAGTCAAACTTAGTACACCCTCCTCGAAAGAAGTACAAATTCAGTATGGCCTCTCTGGTCGCATCCCACAACAAGGACAGCGAGTCTATTCAGAGGATCCAAGAATATGAAGAAGAATACAAGCAAGAGATTGATCTGACAGCACGTCTTGAAAACCAGCTCAAGCAGGCTTCTGACATGAACGCTGAAGAGTTCGCCGCCCGTCTGCAGGCAGATGATGATGACGACGATGAGACCAGAGATCGTGTCGTACGAGCAATCGAGCGCAACGATGTTCTGGAGAAGAGAGTAGAATATCCTTTCTTTAGACATGCCGACTCTAGGACACACATGTCCAAGCCATTCCCAGAGCTGGCTCTCTCTACACAAGACTGGAAAGCGTCTTTGCGAGATCAGGGCGCTAGGGAAGAATTGTTAAGATGTGGGTTCGTAGCCGATATGGCTCGTGTGTCTGCTCTGCCCGACGAATTGATCCAGTGGATGTCGTCGGAGCTACTCCGAGACCCCGAAAGCAGCCTGGCTAATGCCTATGTGGATGTCTTGGAGAGCTCGTTTTCCAGTAATGCCTTCACCACCAACCACTTACGCACACAATTCCTTCTACAAGTGGGTAGAGAGGATCTTGAACCGGATCTCTTCGTTGACTTGGAGTCAATGCCTCCTCCTGCTCATCAAAGACCGTATGCAGATACGATGCCTTTCAACACAGACTGGACATGCTTGTTACTGACCAGACTTGCCAACAAGTAAGTTGGTCCTGGTGTTTTGCAGAGACATTGGCTGACTTTGGATGGCAGACTGCATGTCACTGAAAGAAGGAGCTGGCTGACTTCATTGATGCTCTTGCTTGTAGATCCACAAGTCGAAGAGAGACTAAATACACAGCAAAATCTCCAGGACTGCATAGGTTATCTGCTTGGAGCTGATTCAGTGCCTTCCGTTTTAGCCACAACAGTATGACCGCACCCGAATGATCACATCTTATAAACTCACATGCTAATTGATATTCAGATTGAATATGTTGGACAGAGTCTTCGTGCTCACATCCCAAATCCGATCCTGATCCAACGTCTGATTGGATTGCTTCCTTCCACAACGAGTGCATCACACACTTTCAAGCGAAGACTGGGATTGGCGTCATTCATGAAGTCCAACGCTTATCTCACCAACAGCCTCCATGACACTTCAACCATGCATGTGTTGACGCTATATCTTCACGAAAACAGGGCATTCAAGCTTAGCGACAGCACCGACTTCCACAAGTTGGGCGCTCGATTTGACATACTCGACGTAGCTATAGGAATGGGACTGTCAGACTTCGGATTCCAAGCGACGGGCAAAGCCGACAGTCCAGTAAACACAGAGGCAACGGCAGCTAGACTGCCGACTTCGGAGGAAGAGAGCAAGTTCAATTCAGCTATAGACGAAGTGGTGGCAGAGTTGCGATCGATAGCTTTCAACATCCGAGACTCTGGAGCGGCGCATATGCGAAGGACCGAGTGCAAGACGGCGATTGAAAAGTTGACTTACAGACTCGAATTCGCATCAAGGACAAGACCAAAGCCCAAGAAGGGAATATTCGGAGCGGCGGAGGGTGCCAGCGATGTGATTAGAAATTTCGTTGCGAGAGGTGAGCAGGACATGAGCACAGGCAATGAGTTAAGCAGCAGTAGTGATGGTGTATAGAGTGAGGAAGCCGCACAAGTAGATGTAATGAGGTATATTGCGCACAAGACAAAAAGCAAAGGAAAGCGATATCTACAGATTGCGCTGGCTCCGGATACCTAAGTATGCAAAAGGACGTTTGGAGGGATATCAAAGGAAGACTCGGGGGATGGCATCTAGTCCTTGAATCTTCTGTTCTTGTTCTCGCCGAAGAGAGTAGCTCGCACACTGGGGAGGGCCTCTGACTGGAGCAGGCGGAGACGCTCCTCGAAGGTGTTGTTGATGTCAATTCTGCCGGTTGAGTTGACGATGGTGACACCACCAGATCTGGGAGCAGTTGGCAATTAGTCAATGGACAGCGGGGACAGAGGGGTACAAGGACATACGTCTCCTCGGGCAGCTTGTCCTTTTCGTCAATCTTGATTTCGGTCTCACGTCCCTTCATCTTCTCCTTGTACTCTGCCTGAGCAGCATCGGCAGCCTTGCGGACAATGGCGTCATCCTTTGACCTGCAGCGGACGGAAATGTTTGATTCGTTCAAGGCGTAGAGACCCTCGAGGATGAGGTTCTTGAGGATTTCCTGGTACTTGTCCTGGTCTTTTGTGGAGTCGGCGAGCTTGTTGTTGGCCTGGTCGAACAGCTCGTCGAGCAGTTCCTGGCGAGCGCTCAACAGGCGCAGTCTTGTCTTGTTGGACAGGGTGGACTTTGTGATTTGTTGGGACATGGAGGCCTGCTTGAACTTCTTTTCGTACTGGGCGTCGATGGACTGGGTCTCCTGGCGCACAAGCTGCGACTTCTCGATGGCGAATTCCTCGTCGGCCTTGAGGTGGATCTCGCGGGCCTTTTCCAGAGCTTCCTGGCGGATGAAGGCCGTCATCTTGCGCAGCTCCGAGGCGACCTGTAGACGACGAGCTTATCAGACAGACGTCGCAAACGGACAAGGGACGGAGGACATGATACCTGGTCGTCGGACATGGCGTGAGATTGCGACATGTTGGCGGCGGGATTGTGAGTGGTGGTGGATCTGGGGGATGAAGTTGACGATGTGCTGGGTGTCGCGGTATGGCTATGGGCTTGCGACGAGTGACGAGTGACGTTGGCTGGCTTGGTTGACTTCGGGCGGTCTCTCTCCGCAATTCGACCCTCCAAACGTCTCCAGCGTCCAGCCACGGGACCGCATCGCCGCATCACGTCGTCCGACAAACACCACAACACGTCTGCCTCCCTCGCCTCGCCCTCCAACCACCATGTCACCGCGTCAATCATAGCTTGAAGCCTTCCTTCCTTTCCGCCTCGCACTCTGCTCCACACCACCATGGCCTCCTTGTCGCCTGGTGCCACTCTTGGCGTGAGTCTGGCCCGTGAACATGCTCCCCAGACACCACCCAGCTGACACCATCCAGCTAGGCATCGTCGTCGGCCTCGTATCGACATGCGTCCAATCCGTTGGTCTTACCTTGCAACGCAAGTCCCACATGCTCGAGGATGAAAAGGACCAACATCTACCCCGCCGCGCCCCATACCGTCGCAGGCGATGGCAACTCGGCATGCTGCTCTTCCTGCTCAGCAACATCGTCGGCTCCTCCATCCAGATCACCACTCTCCCTCTCCCTTTGCTCAGCACTCTACAAGCCTCAGGCCTCGTCTTCAATGCTCTCATGGCCAGCCTGATCCTCCATGAGCCCTTCACCCGTCGCACCGCCCTCGGCACCCTTCTCGTAGCCGCTGGTGCCGTCCTCATCTCTCGCTTCTCCGCTCTTCCCGAGCCATCACACTCGCTCGACCAGCTCCTGAAGCTGCTAGTCTTTCCGAACTTTGTTGTCTGGATGACCCTGACTCTACTTTTGGTTGTCGCCATCTTGGTCGCCGACTCTGCTACCGCCGCATTCATGACTGCTCAGCAGATGCAGAGACCACGCTTCAGATTGCTGCGCGGTATGGCTTACGGTTTGGTCTCTGGAGTCCTGTCCGCCCACGCTTTGCTCTTGGCCAAGAGCGCTGTAGAGTTACTCGTGCGTACCATTGTCGACCACAAGAACCAATTCGACCGCTATCAATCTTGGATGTTGTTATTACTCTTCCTTCTCTTCGCCCTTACTCAGCTCTATTATCTCCACCTTGGTCTAAAACTGGTCAGCACGAGCATCTTGTACCCCTTCGTCTTTTGTGTGTACAACATTATCGCCATTCTCGACGGTCTTATATACTTCCGCCAGGCCGATCAACTCTCAGCTCTATATGCAGGTCTCATAGCATTGGGGACTGTCATTCTGCTGGCGGGTGTACTTGCATTAAGCTGGCGTCTCAGCGAAGAAGATGCCGCTGCCGCACCTGCGGGAGGCGAGATTTCTCATTCCGCTCTGGCACCCGGCATGGGTTTCGTCGACGAGCACGAACACGATGATGGCCCTCGACGTGCCTCTGAAACTGCACCCTTGATGCGCAGGCACACTTTACGCGACTCCGCATTAATGATAGGTCAGAATCGACGACGGACCAGCAACGCCAGAGAAGTAGAGGATATCTGGGACGAGCTAGGTGATGAGGAACGATATTACGGCACCTCTCCCCGTCGTGAGTCTTTGGGGACAAGCCTAGAAACCACACCATTGCTTGACGGTCGACGGCCGGCACCTCCGAAGATGTCGAGATCTATAACCGATCCGCCAAACCACGCGCACTTCAGAAGTCGGTCCGAGCCGCTACGGCTTGATGTGGCGGCGTACAGGCACGAGAGTATATCGAAACAGCTTGTGGATTGGTGGCGTACGAGATGGAGAAGTCGGGAAGTAGAAGACGGAGACGATGAACAATCTCGTGCTACATAGGTACCAATAGTGTTTTTATGAAAGACTCATTCATCGTATGATACGCCCACCTTTCTTGTGTTTATGATTTCCGAAATCGTGCCATTGTCTGGTATAGGGCTGCTTCCCTCGCGACAGACTTGTTCAGCTTTGTCCACAAGGAGTAGGAAAGGATCAGCGGCGATGAGTGTTTTCCATCTTTTAATTCAGACTATGATACAAAACTCCCAGAAGGACTTGAAAAGGGCGACCTGACCTGTCTCTTTTGATTTTTGGAAAAGAAAAAGCCACGAAAAGCTAAAGCAAAGGTCAGCCATGTAAGACGGTAAACTCAGGCGTCTTTTCTGTCTCTGCCCTTGCGAAAGAGTCAAGATGGAAGAAGCCCGTGGGACAAGCCTTGGTATGAAGCGAAGAAAACAAGAAAAAGACAACATGATAAAAGGGGAAAACCATTCCGATGCTACGCCGCAGTTCGCCTCGCCCAGCCAGCTTCTCCGAGCATGACATTTCTTTCTCAACCCATCGCACCGTTGAAATCACTCTTCTGTTTCCGCGTCGCACGTGTCGTTATGTCGGAGCAATGATAAGAGAGTCGACATTATGTCTTTGGACTCTTTGGGATATCTCTTCTATTGGTGTCCTGGGTGACGGCCAGGAATAGGAGCTCCAGACATGGGGTAAGCGCCGGTCTGTTGCTGTTGCTGCAGATATGCCTGGTATTGCAGGGCCTGTTGTTGATCTGGTGTCATGGCGTACTGGTTGGGAGGCATGCCGGCAGAGCGGGGCTGCATGCCGGCAGTGGGAGCAGGAACGTTGGCGTGGGTGTCCTCGGGAGATTCGACGGTCGACTCGCCATCAACGCCGTTCGAGTCGGCGGGTTCAGGAGCATTGAGACATGCCTTTTGAAAGGGTCAGTAAGGTTGTGCTAGGTTGTGTCTGTCATGGGCATGTAGATGTACCTGGATCAAGTTCTTGCCCTCGGCTTTGGTGACCAGAGGCTGGAGCTTGGGGGTGGTGAAGGTGTAGACGAGACCGGTTTCTGACACGACGAGAAGGAGGACTTGAGTGCCGGTGAGAACGGACAGTTCGTAAGCCTGGTTCGAACATGTTAGTCAGTGCCCAGATAGGATAAAGAGATGCGACACGTCGCGTCGCGTGTGACTGTTTGGGACGACTGACCTTCTTCATGATGCCGGCCTTTCGCTTGGAGAAGGTGATGTGACGACGCGACTTGTCTTGGATGAACTTGATCTCGATCTTTCTTCTCTCACGGCCAGGTTTGTCGTCGTCCGAGTCACCGTCGCCGTCTGCGGGTGCGGCATTCGACGTGCGCTGTCTCTTGATGCCTCTTTGCTCGGGCGCGACGCTGTCATCGTGAGCAGAGGGGGAGTTGCCCTGGTCGTCGGCGATCTGATCTGTCATTGCGCAATGTTGCTGCTTTGGTGTTTGAGAGTTTGATATGATGATGAAATCCCCAAGCGGTTAGCTTGAATGTGATGTTGCGAGGGAAATCAAGTTAAACCAATTTAGTAGGACTTGTCGAAACCAAGAGTGAAAGGGGAAAGAGCGGCCTCGAAGAAGGAAGGAACCGGAAACACGGACTCTGGGGTAAATTCCGACCGTGTCACCTGGTCCATGCTTTTATTGGCTGGCCCCTCCTCGCACCATCGCCTCAGAGTCTCAGACACTGGATTGACGGTTGATCATTAGACTCTTGTTATGCCAACGAGAGGATAAAGACTCTCTGCGACAAGATTGAAGGTGGGTGGCTGAGCTGCAAAATCTAACGACACTTGAATTTGATGACTCTGCTAAGCACTGGCGACCATTGTCACAGCTTTCAAGAAGAAGAAGAAGAACAGGAGGAGGAGGACAGGAACAGGAGGGCTTTTACACTATCTCTCTATCTATGCTCCGTTCATATAGTCTTTCTTCGCTGTGTGCTATAGTACGAGGCCTGTCTCGAAGCACAATTTACACATGAGCTGTAGCAATGTTGGCGGAGCTATGTCTAGTTGTCTCTCTGCGCGGCTCTTTTGATTCAAGAGATGACTATGCCTTCTTACAGCTTCTCATCACCTTGTGCTTCCGCAAGGTGAAGTGAGACTGGATTCAGCGCACGCGGAGGTGCGAAGATGCATGGAGTATGAGGCACCGAAGAAGAATGAAGTCATTCACGAGCGACGACTAAGGCAGCTGCACCCACCAATGTTGATAGGACATCCAACGTGTCTTCCAAATTCACATGCATCTTCATGGGCAAAGCCGATCATCATTTACTTTCCACCATATCGCAAAAACACTGTCAGATCACTTTACTGTTGAATTTTGCTCGAAGCGGACATATAATTAGTGCTAAACACGAAAGAGCGCGTCACAAGCCAGACGACGTGCGTTCGTCGTGCTTCGTTGCATCACAGTGGCTGCACAGACCCTGAGCAACCAAAGCGATTGTTGACAATTGATCGAGTTCCTCCCGGCATCATATCTTTCGACATCAACAATCTCGCCTTGCTCACTTGTCTTCCGCACTACACATGACTCGGAAAGAGCAATAAATACCACAACAATCCACTCCACGGTCATGAGATCTTGACCAGTTCGCGCCGCAAGAATTTATCCACGCCAAATGCTTAGCAAGGACAACAACTCCTAACCTTCGCAATGGCCGACGTTGTGGCGGAGATCGAGTAAGTAAACATGACTGTCAACATGCGACGCAACCACATGCTGACTGTTCAGCCATCTCAAGTCTCTTCCTGAAAATCTACACTGGTTCTGCCCACGCACGCACGACGAAGATGGCTCTGTATATTTCGATGAAGACACCCTCAACGCACCTTTGCAAGAAACACCGGCGGAAAAGGAGGTTCGGCTCACAAAGGTTGAAGAGGCAAGACAATTGAAGAAGAAAGTTCTGCACGCCTGCCAGATTCTCGCCTTCAACGGAGACCAGGCAGTTCAGTTGACCGCGGCGCTCAAGGGCTTGCTCAAGGTTCAGCTCAAGCGCTGCACCGTCTGTGTACGTGAGTATCATCGCGGCAGGCATGACTTGAAGCAAGAGCTCGGAGGCCAGTACGATGCCGATCAAGTCGCAAGCTTTATGCAAGTCTTTGATTCGATGAACGCCGAACGCATTGCTGCTGGCCTGGACAACGCTACCAAAACCCTTCTTGACCTAGCTCCCCAGGAACGTTCAATCTCCAGTCTGCCTCAGGAGGAAATGTACGCCCTATTCGAGTCCATGCACTGCACAGCTTTCCTACAGGACGAATCTCTGCTTCGGGAGCACTTTGACAAACCCTTCCGTCTCGTCCAGACGAGAAGAAAGATCACCTTACCAGAGTACACTCCGGCCTTGACTGCTTTTCTCTTCAGCAAAGACAAGGACAGGTCTGCTTGGGCTCACAGAGGCTGGACCAAGTTCAAGCGTCCTATCACTAGTGTCGAGTTTGATTGGACAGTACGTGACACTCTGAACGCCGCCATGGGTCGTGTTCTACCTAATAACATTGATGGTGATTTCCTACCCATCTTCTGGGAAGGTACCAGGGTCATTATTGAAAAGCTCGACAAGAATCTTATCACACATCGCCTCCGAGCCCTAGATGTTGATATCTACAAGCTGGCCCTTGATCACTTCCAGCTCTCATTCGAAGGCTATGGAAACATCGTCGGCAGCTTCAGAGCCCTCCTGGACAAATCACCAACCGATGTTTGGGATGCGTTAGCCACTGTTCCACCACAAACGGTCGCAGAGCAGATTCTTAACAGTCCTTCCATCGAGGGGCCGATGATGACTACTGAGGAGGACCAACCCTTGCAGCTCGAGGTACTTTTAGAGTGGGTTGATCCTTTCGTGCGATCAATCAAGCCTACTAATTTAGCTCCCGCCTGCCGTGCTGTTCTCCAACAGCTCATGACAAGACTTCAGTCTGATAAATACTCGCGATATGCGCAGACTGTTTGCTGGCACAAAGGCTTGCAAGTCATGAGCACTACTATGGAGATCATGAACAAGACCAATGCAAACAGTGCTACAGTTGCGGACCTGCTTGAGCTTGTTCGCGTGCACGTTTTGACTATCCTGGAGAATCTCCACACGTTCAGGGACTCACCAGCACACTCACGAGAGACCGAGCTTGGTTTGGACGTCATTCGCAACGCTCTTGCGCTCGACTGTCAGTCCTTGACGTCAATACGCGAGGATATCTTGCAGAAGAAGGCTCTCGGATTCGATCTCAACGTCTCATCGCTAGCCATTTGGAAAGCCGCGGTGAGACACATCAGGCCAGGCGACATCTCTCTCGCGTCAGCCATCTTGATTGGTGCAAGTCGCCTCATGCTTCTGGAACCGCTAGCACCTAAAGAATCCACAACTGCTCCAAAGCACTCCGAAAGCTGGAACAACGGATACCAACGCGCCTCGGCATACATCGTCGAGCTTTTTGATCGCCTACAGGACCTTGATCCCCTTGAGCTGCAAGGTTTGATGGGCAGCCCAGGTGCGTCTCAGAGTCTCTTCTATGCAGTGTTCTCGGGTCATCCCGAGATTCAACAATCAGCTGCCACCATCGTAAAGAGTATGGGTTCTCAAGATTCTCGTAGAGAAGGCATGAAGTTCCTCATGGAAAAGTACTTCGTCACATCGCTCCAATCTATCGCCTCGGCTCTTCGTGGAGTGGCTCGTGTTCACCTGTTCTCGCCATGCAGGACTCTACTTAGGCTTGGAAGAGACGTGCTTGACTGTCTCTGTAGTAATCAAGACGGTATCCTGCGATCTCGCAAGCTTGATGCAGAGGAAGTTCAGGCTACTGAGAACACATGGCAGGCTCTATGGATTGCCATAGGATCCATGTTCAAATACACAGAGCAATGGAGTCTCGCAGGGCACGACAAGCACATGATGATCGAATTCTGTCGAGACGCTATGGACTTTGCAGACTACGCTTTCAATCAGTACAGTGTCATTGCAGGAGCACTGCGCGATGCGAATGTTGCCTCAGGCGATGACAAGACTTCTCAACAGGTAGAACAAGGACTACTGCAGATGCCCAGAGAAGCATCGGGGCATGTCACAAAGTGGCTGCGTCTGAGAGATGAATATCTGATCAGCAAGGCCGTCACCATCACTTGTGAGATCATGAAGCGTCTCAAATCCGTCGATTTGCAACTACCTGAGCAATCCACAATGTTTGTGGACGATGTGTACGCCGGTACTGTCAAGACGCGGCTCACCAATTCCCAGAAGGCTGAGCTGCGTCGAGCACTAGAAAACCATCTTGGTATAGAAAACCAGACCGAAGAAAAGAACACGACGGACGCCTCCAAGCTCCAGAGGCAGGGATCACTAGCATCCTGGGCCACTTCCGGATCAGGTGCGACAGAGACCGCCTCTGCCAATAAGCCCAAGACGACACTCGACATGGAAACATGGAGGGCTGCGGCAGATGAATCTGCTCTGAATCGTGCCATCTCAAGCGCTACACCTACTGCTGACATGCTGAGAGCGCGTGGTGACTTCGCCAAAAAGTCTTTCCTACCAAGCAGAACTTCCATCGCCCAGCAAGACCCGAACAACTTCAGACTTAAACGTCAGCAGGAACAGGACGCCAAGCGCAAGAGAGACCTTGCGGCTATTGCTGCTGCCAAGAGGGAAGGCGGCTCAGGTCTACAAGGCATTGGTTTCGAAGGCAAAGATCATTCAACCAAAGGCCAAGGTGTCATGGTATCGTCCGATGAGAGCAGCGAAGATGAGGACGATGAGCTCGACGCAGAGCTGTTTGGCGTCAAACCTGTCAAGAAGCGATCAAATACTGTCAAGAGCGACGCTGCTGGTGCAATCGGCCTGAAACGCGAACAGCGCAATCAGCCTGTCAGAATTGAGAGGCGGGTGCGCTCCGCAAAGGATATGCGAGCTCGATTAGCTCCCGACCTTGCACATCTGCACAAGACGATCTTGGGCTGGGATTTCTTCCATGACGGCGACTACCCGCCTAATTCGAGAGACTGGCAGTTTCAGAAAGTCGCCAACTCATTCCGCCACGTCACCGATTACCAAGAGACATTTCGTCCTCTGCTTGTTCTGGAAGCATGGCAAGGTTTTGTGAAGTCAAGAGACGAAGGTTCCTTCAAGCCTTATGAGATCAAGGTCGTTAACAGGTCTAGCGTTGACGCTTTCATTGAGATCAGCAGCTCTGTTACTCATGCCGAGAACAAAGAGGTACAGCTATCAGAGAGCGACATTATACTATTTTCGACGTCGAATAACCCTACAGCGGACGCAGAGGCACCTCATTGTTTTGCCCAAGTCTACCGAACACGTCGCCAAAAACAACACATAGAGGTTACATATCGTGTGTTGCCGGGAAGCAGCAACAGCATGATGTCACATCTTGTGCCTGGAAGCCTCATTAATGGTACGAAGGTCCAGTCAATCACGCCCTTGGAACGTGAGTACGGTGCACTGCTTGGCCTGCAGTACTATGACCTGTGTGATGAAATCATAAAAGCCAGGCCATCACCTCTACTCGAATACACTGATAAGCAATTGGCACCCATCGTCAGCAACTACACACTCAATAAAGCACAAGCCAAAGCCGTTCAATCTGCCGTGCAGAATGATGCCTTTACCCTCATCCAAGGCCCTCCAGGTTCAGGAAAGACCAAGACCATTGTAGCGATTGTAGGTGCCTTACTCAGCGACAGTCTCTCGGACAAGCAGCTCGGGACCAGAATCGATGTGCCCAAAGGGGGTGGTACGTTCCCTGCCAACGCCCCTGCATCCAAGAAACTCCTGGTGTGCGCACCCAGTAATGCAGCTGTGGACGAGCTTGTCATGAGATTCAAGGAAGGGATCAAAACGCTTAAGGGCGTCCACCGGAAGATAAACGTCGTCCGTGTTGGTCGTAGCGACGCTGTCAACAGCTCTGTCGTGGATGTCACAATGGAGGAGCTTGTCAACAAAAGACTAGGCTCTAACAACAACGACAAGCAGGCAAGAGAGCACACTCACCAACTCATGAAAGAGCATCAGAGTGTGTCTGAACAGGTCCGATTGACTCGTTCTACACTGGACAGCGGTGATGTCAAGGGTAAGGAGCTCTCACAGCTTCAAGATCAGTTCAATGCTCTCCGCAATCGCAAAACTCAATTAGGGACTCAAATTGACAACGCGAAAGACAACGAAAACTCAGCTGGACGAGCGGCTGAGCTCAATCGCAAGAGGGTACAGCAATCCATTCTAGACGATGCTCATATCATCTGCGCTACCTTGAGCGGTAGTGGTCACGACATGTTCCAAAGTCTGAACATCGAGTTCGAGACGGTCGTGGTCGACGAAGCTGCCCAGTGCGTAGAGATGAGTGCTCTGATTCCTTTAAAGTACGGATGCGCTAAGTGTATTCTCGTCGGTGATCCGAGACAGCTGCCTCCAACAGTCTTCTCGAAGGCAGCTTCTGCGAACAAGTACGAGCAGAGTTTGTTCGTCCGGATGCAGAACAATCATCCCCAGGCGGTACATCTTCTGGACACTCAATATCGCATGCATCCTGATATCAGTGCCTTCCCCAGTGCGGCCTTCTACGAAGGACGTCTACTGGATGGAGACAACATGGCAGGTCTCAGAAAACAGCCTTGGCACGAAAGTGAGCTGCTTGCGCCCTACCGTTTCTTTGATGTTCAAGGCCAGCATCAAGCAGCGCCTAAAGGTCATTCTCTTATCAACCTAGCTGAGATCGAAATTGCTATGCTTCTTTACGAAAGGCTTATAAAAGACTACCGAGACCACGACTTCAAAAACAAGATTGGTATTATCACGCCCTACAAATCACAGCTCAGAGAACTGAAGCAACGCTTCTCGGGTCGCTATGGGCCTGAAATCACGGAAAGCATCGAGTTCAATACTACGGACGCCTTCCAGGGTCGCGAGAGCGAAATCATCATCTTCTCTTGCGTCCGTGCGTCCGCTACAGGTAGTGTCGGTTTCCTTTCCGACGTCCGTCGTCTGAATGTGGGTATTACCCGCGCGAAGTCTTCTCTCTGGATCCTCGGAAACTCTGACAGTTTGATGAGAGGTGAAGTCTGGAAGAGACTCCTGGATGACGCTCGAGATCGCAACAGCTACATAACTGGCGACCTCCACGGCATGCTCAGAGCACACTCTTCGAAATTTCCCGCAAAGACACATTCTCTGACCAAGAACTCGAAGGGTGTTGCAAATGGCAGCGGGGCCGCTAAACAAAACGAGAACACCAGGGTGACTGCAAACAGGGCACAAGGCAATGGTCTCAAACCCAAGAAAGAGATTGATGATCAGAAGGTCAAGACAGAGGATAACGCTCAGGCGATGGAAGGCGTGCGCGTCAAGTTAGAAGATAAGCTTGCCAGTATGCGCTCGAGAAAGGGAAACGAGGACGTGGAGATGGCCGATGCAGAGTCTGCCCGGAGTGGCGCTTCCACGCCAACAGTGAACAGCGAACCTCCATCTGCTACAGAGTCTGTGTCGGGACCGGCGGCTGCCAAGCCAAAGGCGTATCTCCTACCGACTCCGACTGCACCACAGGTTATTCGCAAGAGGAAGAAGCCTGCGGATCCCTTCATGCCTCCGGCTCATAGGAAGCCGAGGAAGAATTGAATGGTCTGACAACGCAAAGAATATTTTGGGCGTGACAAGGCTAGCGCGGCATTGTCCCTTGGGGTTAGATATGTACTCTTCTGCATCACACGATATCGAATTGACAAGGCGTGGAAGAAAGGTAAGTGAGCAGATCTGTGTACCGCTCCACTTCAGAACTCCACCCTTGCTTCCACGTGTGACACTTGACCGTGATCTTTGTTCGAGGCACTGGTGATTCTGTGCCTCAACTTACTCCTGTTGTAATACCCTTGGACACTTTTTGACCAATCCTATTTGACCCTTGCGTTCTTTGTTGCGGTATCTTGCATGCACATGCACGTAAGTGAAACCCCAGCATCATGAGCGTCACGAGTGTGCCAGCCAGGGCGACAACGGTCTGAGAGCGCTATGAGTTCATTCTCATCTCCTCCTCCTCGTGCGTGAGAACTGCAGAGTCAGGCGCTATCATTCTTACAAGTTCACGATCAAATGATGTTAGGCATGCGGAAACGTATCGAAATGTCGAGGTGTTCGGCTCAAGGCACGACAAATCCCGATACGTATCCTTGCATGACTGCGATGCAGAGCTGCAGCGGTCTGCATGGTACTCCTAGCGCTAAGTGGACCAGGGTTTCTGCATCCAACGACCTGTCTGTTGGTAGAGGGCCCGAGTATATGCATACGATCGTCGCACATCGTTGCTGTAAGGATGGTACTCTCCCCTTGCACGACTACCTGTGTGAAGTGTAATTGTTATTATTTACCTGGCCAGTTCAACCAACTACATGTTCCTGCTACTCTCCAATTTGATCGCCGTAGCTTTGCTTCCTTGTGTCACCTGTGTGTATCGAGTGAACAAAGTCTCAGAGCATCCCTCCAGCCCTGCCTTCTCGTTTTAGATGCACCTTTCCGCCATTCCACGACGCAGACCTGTACCCCCATTCATCAACCATACGCCCAGAGCCTTTGGGCTCCAAAAACTCGGCCAGTCACATCAGTTTTCAGTAATGTTTGGTCCAACCGGTATGGCGGTGCCTGTCTTGCTGCCAGCCCTCCCAGCCAAACCAGCGCGCCCTGATGTAGCTGCAAGTGGGGGAAGCAGTACGGGCGGCAGCCTCAGCTATGCTAGCTCTCAAGCGGACGTTAAAATACAGAAAGACGCTCTCCCAGCATCATCTGAGACTGCCTCTGCCGAAGACAATAGGAGCCCCTTCGTAGACAGGATGATGACTCAGACAAACCTTCTCGTTCTGCCTCCGTCCAATCCATCGTACCAGATGGCTTACTTCCTCAAGACCACTGGGCCGGTGAAGGAGCCTCTAGCGAAAAAGGCGAGATCTAAAAGAATATCCTCCGCAGTGCGCATCTTCAAAACAAGTAACAATCGGCCCTCAGAGTCACTGACTGCTGCCCATATGAGGTTTGAAGAGCGACACTATTCATAGGCGGTGCAGGCACTGATAGATCGTAGGCTCAACGAAATCATCTCAGAAGAAAAGGACGGTCCGGAAGTCGAGATGCAGCCCCCAGACGATGCCTCTCAGACGTCCAAGAAGCCCCTGTTGTTGACAGAGCCGGCACTACCAGAGGTCGTGATTCCAAAAGTGTCCAAAACAGGTACCTTTACAGAGTTTTTCAAGTAATGACTTGTAACTGATCGATGTATCAGGCCAAAAATATTTCGAGATTGAAACGACCAGCAAGAAATACGGGCACGCAAAAGCACAAAAAAGGTATGTAAGTCGGCTTCGAGGTTTCATGACACGCGACTGATCTGTTGTCAGCCCCGAAATAGCCGAGTCTCGAGTCTCTGTGCTAGTCACGGATCAACTCAGCACTGAAAGCTTCCAAGATTGGGTTATGGGCTTCGAAGGCTCCCAATGCGACACAGTCTCCCAGAAAGATGAGGGGCCAGAGGCCCTTCGAGGTTGGCCGACAAAAGGAATTTCACAGACACTGCCTCATGAAGAAACTGCTCGAGTACTCGATCGCCAAACGACAGCCCCAGTGCGTCCGCTATTCCTGGGAACAAAAGCTCGTGCGGAGACTGCGACAAGAGACCGATACGTTCGGGTGATACCAGGAATAACGGCACCACTTAGAAGTCATCCAGTGACTTCCGGTCCCGTGCCGAGCGTCTTGCCTCCGGCATTGCCAGTCAACAAGGCCAGCCCCAAAGGAATCGGTCCGGTCAAAGCCGCAGCTGTTGCTCAACCACGTCCGCGAAGAATGAACGGCCATCCACCAGTGCTTTCAAAAACCTCGAGTGACGTATCCGGGCTTCGGTTCTCCTATACTCCACAAGAGGGTGTGAGATCGGTCTCAGATAGTCCTGGGCCTCCGCCTCCCCGCAGTCCCTTACGACTGTCGATACCGTCCGAATCCTTAGGCGAGATGTTGAACAAGTCGACACCGTGTACTAGTCCCGAGACCTGTGAGAAGATCGAGACACCGATCAACGAGGAGCAGGCTATTCGAGTGACGAAAGAGGCTGCTGTTACATACGATACTCGAGAGCAGAGAGACGACGAACTGCCTTTCTTCCTCAAGCCAGGAAGCAGTGGAACGAGTAGTGATGTCTTCTGCACAAACTCGAGCGAGTTCAGGGTGCATCCATCGAAGCCTCTCGAGCTCATTGACGCCATGGTGAAAGCATCTCAGCAAAACACATCGCGCCGACGCCTCCGTAAAGCTAGGCCTGAGGGCCCGCGTCCGTTTGACCTGAACGTCTCGAATCCACAAGCCTCTCCTGAGCGCGACTCAAGGCCTGACGGTTATTGCACAAGCCCGCTCTCCATTAAGCGCACCACCAGCACAGGCGAGATGTCAGAGAATTATCGAGTCATTGCTACTACTGCCTCGCCTTCACCTAGGATCAGTCATGTTCGCAAGGCTCCCAGTGCAAGAGGCAGGAACAGTCCAGCACACCGAGTTAAGGGAAGCAGACGTGGCCGAGGCCCAGTAAGCATAACTCCAGCACCTTCGCGAGTCAGTAGTCCATCGAAGCACGGTCGAACGGTCTCTATAATTGCAGATTTACCATCGCCACCTCCTAAGAAGGAGCTACCACCGACTCCCCATGCAAGGACTGCAAGATCGGAAACAGTGCTAGATGTAGGGCTAGCAAGGACCGAATCGATTAAAGACTTACCCGCACCACCAATTGGTGAGAGTGGACACAGCTCAGTGTTCCCTTCCCCACCTTCGAGTGCAAAGACAGCAAGATTCAAGCTACAGCCGGGCGAAAACAGTCCTTCAAGCATCGAGGCACGCATGGACGCACTTGAACGTAGAAACAAATTGTTGGAAGCTGCGCTTTCAGCTGTGCTCAAGACTGGAGGGATGCTCAATGGTTGCCCATGTCAGGCGTCACACATGCCTGGGCATGAATGTGAAGCAGCGGCAAGCGAGCCATTGGTCGCAAGAGCAAGTGTACGAAGCAGAGTAAGCTCGGGTAGTAACGGGTCGAGTGCACTAGATGTATATCTCAATACAAGAGGCAGGTAAGCAGTTCCAGGAGGAGCGTTGAAAATGTGGTATGATTATATAATCATTAGTTAAACATGTATACACCTTTCGGATCAGTTGTTAATGCAATCGCGCCGTGCAAACCCCGGAAAATCGACTTCGAATGTGGGTGACGGGAATATGAGCGATGGTTCGTCAGCGTAGAATCGCTAGCCACCAAGAGCTGTTGATGTTGCAGATGCTGTAGCGAATGTGGAGGCCTGGGAAGTGGATGGAGAAGTGAAAGTAGAAGCGCGAACGGAAGTCGGTCGGCGCCAAGACTGTGGAAAATCCTCGGCTATTCCACAACGCACTCGCCATTTTCAAACACCAGCTTTGCATCATCGACGCCGCGCCCAATCGACGAGACGACCGAAACCCACCCAACGACACAACCGACAAAATGAGAGTCTACGAGGACAGTTTCTCCGGCCAGAAGATCTACCCCGGCAAGGTGCGAATCGCTGCCCATCCCCGACGACGATGAACAAGGAGACGGAGAAGAAGATGAACAAGAGCTTGGACAAGAACAAGAGGCTGATTGGGTTACGTGCAACAGGGCAAGCTCTACGTCCGTGGCGACAGCAAGATCTTCCGTTTCCAGAACGGCAAGTCCGAGTCGCTCTTCCTCCAGCGCAAGAACCCCCGCAAGATCTCCTGGACCGTCCTTTACCGCAGACAGCACAAGAAGGGTATCTCAGAGGTCAGTCGCCCACCCACTATCTATCCGGCCAGCAAGCCCGCGCATCTCTCGCCAGCGACGAAACACGAATCCAACGAGGAACATTTCGAGACCGACTACCGCCGCTGCTCGGATTGCGCAAACGTGCACAGAACAAGATAAGAACAGTGACTGATGGACTTTCGTTATACAGGAGGTCGCCAAGAAGCGCACTCGCCGCACTGTCAAGAACCAGCGTGCCATCGTTGGTGCTTCGCTCGATGTGATCAAGGAGCGCCGTTCGCAGCGCCCCGAGGCTCGTGCCGCCGCCCGCGCCGCCGCCATCAAGGAGGGCAAGGCCAAGAAGACCGAGACCGAGTCCGAGAAGAAGGCCAACAAGGCAAAGAACGCCGCCTCAGCCGCAAAGGGCCAGGCTGGCAAGATTGCCAGCAAGCAGGGTGCCAAGGGCCCCGCCGTCAAGGTCGCCGCCAAGTCCCGTTAAGGATGCTGGATTCTCACGGTTGATGTGGTTTGATTGTCGTTTAGGCGCAGGCTGAGGCACGGCATGGGAAAATGCATCTTCGTTACTTATACCGACTTTTTTTGCAATTCTCATGCCTTCGGGAAAATATCAAAAAGCCGCCCCCGCACATGTCTGGAGGCGCACCCACAATGCGTTCATGATAGGCCTCTGCAATGCATTTCGAAAATTAAATGACTCCATGTTTCTCTACAATCTACGGCCTTGTTCTTTCTAGCAGTCACTGCGTGGGTTAATGATAATCAAGGCAGTGTCGAGACTGCAGGCTAATGTCTCTAAACTCGATGCCTTGCGTACATTCACAATATCCAAGGCTTAGATCAGCTAGAGGCATTCCTCAGAAGCAGCTCGCCATTACTTCTCCCATACTGTCCGGCTATCCTACTACACTGGAGGTCACCATCACGGTGACCACGTAAAGGTAGGTATCGTGTCCTCCCCGTTAGCGAGACATTGTCAAACTTGTAGCTGCCTCCAGGCACGATAATTTCCCAACTAGCAGCAGTGTGATCGAAATACCTTGTGTCACCGACTTCGTGCGCTAGATCCCTCGCTACGAGATATAAGTGTGCCTGTCTACAGCTCGTTGTTGCTCTACTATGATGATTCAAGAGAGTGGATGTGACAATGTTCTACACATGGGAAGGGCGTTTACATGTGCAGTCCTTCATTGGTGTACGCCATTGCTTTATAGAGTCTCGGCACAGATCATTGGTCCTTGAATCTCCTCTCTCTTCGCCTTTCCGGCCAATTGCTCAACAATGGTAAGCGAGAACAGCAATGCGGTACCTGGACCTCGACTCGTAATGATCTTCCCATCAAGTACGACCCTCTCGCTGTCATCAGCATACGTCCAACCAGCATCTACAATTTCCTGCTTCACCGATGGGTGTGATGTGACCCTGCACTTCTTAGCAGCCTCGCCCTCGGCACGTGGCGACTTGACGCTCTCAATGAGGGCCGTGGTTCCAGCACATATCGCCGCAACCCATTTTCCTTCGTTGCGAAACTCGCGAACTAGACGTAAGACTTCCTCGCTTTCGCAGAAAGTCTTTGCTCCTGGTGCACCTCCAGGAAGGATCAGAATGTCTGCTGCATCGACTAGACGATCGGGAATCTCATGCGGCGAGGGAATGTCCGGGATAATTTTGATTCCGCGGGAGCATCTACGAACGCGTTAGACGTCTAGAATGAGAGAAAGTTGTGCGTAGGTTGGATGGCGAAAATAAAGGTGTTTCAGGGTCGAGGAGAGAGTCAAGCCATTCCCAATGTTTGAGACTGTGCTACGAGCCTCGGTTGACGTCTGTCTGGTTTCTCGACCGCCACACACTCAGTCTATCCTCAAGTCCATCACGCCGTAGCGTCCAAACGAGTGTCGAGTGGCACCACTTCGAGAGCACAGTATTCGGACCTTGGTGGCTAAATGCACGGATGCTCTATTGACCTTGATTCCTCAGACAGATCATGTCGCCTTTGGCTCGCAAAACACAGAGAGCGCGTCTCCAACGCGGGTGCCTCATTCGACCTGTCACCTCGACAGCTTGGCAAACATACGTTAGGCCGCTTGGTACTTTGCAGCTGTACCTCCATCACGGAATGCTGTGCGGCGTACAAGTGTGCAATCCGTATTGGACGACGGATCGACATAGTGATGGCGGAGATTCTACTTACTGGGCGTAAAGAGGATTCTTAAGGTTGACACCCACAGATTTGACTGTTGTGAATCCGGCTCTTACCAAGACACTTTGTTCAAGTCAGCCGAGGCATTCTTTGCAGCTCATATCGACTTCCAGTGACTCACTCGAGAGGGGTGACCGTCTCAACTTCCTCGGAGCCATCGGCGATGAGCACCAACGCTGAAAATTGCTTGCCTTGAGCCATTGTCAAGTTTTGAGGGAGTCCGGTTGTTGTCGTGTATGATGTGAAGTTGCTTCCTGGCGAGATGGCGTGGGCGTTGCCTCGAAGATCGAATGCCGACGGTTGACGTTGATCACTTACCTTTGCCAAGCCTTCCTTTGGGCATCACATCTAACCTGGTTCCAGGCTAAAGTCAACAAGTCCTTGTTATGAATGCACAAGCTCGAGTCTCGACGGCGTCGATATCTCTGCTTGGTATCTGAACCCTGTTGCTCTGCTCCTTCTACAGGTCTCCGAGGTTGCTTGCGGAGATATTCGGAGGTTGGGGAAACGTGCCAGTCTCTGTGAATATAGATGATTCGAGGTGGTAAAGTAATCTTCGCCCGGCTCACTCCTGAGCCACTCTTTTCGTTTTGGGAAACAGTTGTGCTCCCCCACAATTACGCATCACAGGCTTGAGCGTACGGGAGAGGGAGGGTGCCCAAGTAAGGTTTGATATCTCTGGAGAAAGTCATTGATTTTCATTCTTCACATCCACGTATTGTGCAGATCTACATCCTCATACGCTGTCGAAGGCGCAGTGCCTTGTTCGTGTTAGTAGCCGCTGTGGATGTACTCTTGCAGGCTGTAACGTGTGCATAATGTAAGACGAGATCAGAATATCCAGTCTGAGTGTTTGATCAATGTTACAGCAGACCTCAATAAGACATCGTCGGGTGATACAGGCTTGGATATCTGACTCTAAGGCTATCGACCACACCATGCTGCCTCTTTTGACACACTATGGGGTATGCGTGTGGTTCTTCACGTTATCGAAACTGTCGTCCCTCGGCTCTGGGGTCCCCACCAATTCTAAAACGCTCAGCCTGCCCTATGGTCTGTGCCAGATGCCGCCCCATTTTCAACTGTCCAACAAACAATATCTACCTGGTCATTCATCAGTCTCCCCTAGGGCCCTTTCGTGCGCCGTTAATGTGATGAACTCCGGATCAATACATTGTCGAGAAGGCCATGGCCATGAGACGCGCTCCAGAGTGCTCTGTACCGACATACTCTGACTTAACCATGAGCAATTTGGGCGCCTATGGTACCTGTTGTTCTGCAGGACATTTAGTGGCGTCGAGTCTACCAAGTCTTCTACTAAATAAGCTCCCACTATCGGACGATACATTGGGCTTGGTTTGCCCATGCCTCGGCTCCGGCCATGAACGCTATGAGCAACGGCGTCGCCCTGGCCATAATCGACAGCATTACTTTGGTAGGCCAATCAGAAAGTGCATCCCCGCATCTCCATTTGTGTTTTTCCTTGCCAGCTAGACTCAAAGGTCGATCCTTTGTGGTGCACGCGGAGGAGTTGAAGCTAGATTTTAGGTGATCTGGACTGGATATAAGAGAGCAGGTGCGTCTCTCAACTCGACCGACTCTCATCCTCAACCTACAACGTCAATACCTGGGTCACTTATTACCCTTCCAATATCAGTTTATAATCACCATGATCGGCCACACCGAGACCGCCAGGGTCTCTAGTGGATCTGAGTCTCTCGCTGGAGACAAGGAAGCCACACAACACGTCGAGAGAATCCAAACAAGAGACACTGAGCATGGCAACGCTGGCTATCTCGAAAAGGATGGCCTCCGTACCGATAACGACGACCAGGGTATGTAACCCTTATCCTTGCAGATATGACCGCCGCTGAATGTCTCCTAGATCATTACACAGAGCCCCCTATGTCGTTCAACCGTATGATGAGTCTTATTGCCATGGCTATGCTTTGGACTGGCTCTCAGATTCCCGTCTATCTGTTTGGAGGAGTGAGTCGATTCGTCGTTCTTACCACAAGTGCTTCGCTAATTTTCAGATTCCTCCTTACATCTACGCTGATATTGGCGGTGCTGATCGTTGGATTTGGCTTGTCCTGGCCAATCTCTTGTCTCTGGCTGCGGTCTGTCCCTTCGTTGGCTCCCTCAGTGATATCTTCGGTAGAAGATACGTCGCTATCATCGGCGCCGCTTTTGTTGTCCTGGGCATGATCATCTGTTCAACTGCCCACAGCATGAACGTCTTCATTGGAGGCATGGTCTTTGCAGGAATCGGCGCTGGCATCAACGAGCTCACCGCTCTCGCTGCTACAAGTGAGCTCGCTCCCACTGCGAAGAGAGGAAAGTACGTAGCGATCCTCATCTTCAGCATTCTACCCTTCTGCCCCAGTGTGCTTTGGGGACAACTAATCGCTGCCCACTCCTCGTGGCGATGGGTCGGTGCACTCTGTGCCATCTGGGCATTCCTTGGACGTAAGCTGTGTTTCGTTTTGATTTCGAGATCATCTGCTAATTGTCAACAGTTGTCTTGACCGCTTGCTTCTACTTCCCTCCCCCTAGAGTGAACTCCTCGGGTCTCTCGAAGATGGAGACTTTCAAGCAGGTCGACTTTGTTGGTGGCTTCCTCAGCGTTAGTGGCATGATTCTGTTCATGTGCGGCATGCGTAAGTACTCACCATCAAACATTTGCTTTACAGGCTAACAGATCAAAGAATGGGGCGGTTACCAATACAAGTGGGGAAGCGCACACGTTCTTGCCCCCTTGATCCTAGGAGCTGTCCTTCTCATTGCGTTCGTTTTCTGGGAGGCCTACGGTGCCAAGTACCCTATGTTCCCCAAGAGACTTCGCCAGGAGCCTCGCATTCTCTCGCTCACGCTCCTTATCACGTTCATCTCCGGCGCAAACTTCTTCAGTCTGCTGATGTTCTGGCCCACTCAGGCATTGTAAGTCATCCATCAAGACTTGACAAACCTGATACTAACGATTTGACAGCAACATGTACGGCCATGACCCCGTCGGAGTTGGTCTTCGTGGACTCCCCGTCGGCTTCTCCATCCTTGCTGGTGCCTGTATTGTTCTCTGGCTCCTTTCCGTGTTCCGTGGTCACAACAAGGCCTTGATGATTGTGTCGTCGGTCCTTATGACCGCGGGATGTGGTGCACTTTCCATCGCCCGCGTGGACAACCTAGGTCAACTCTGGGGTATCCTTGTGGTCGCAGGCCTCGGTATTGGCGGAATCGTTGTCCCTGCCTCCATCATCACCAGTAAGTCACGGAAATCAAATCGTGTTCCATGATAAAGCTAACGTCTCCAAGCCATCATCTGCCCTGACGACCTCATCGCTACCGTAGCAGCATTGACCCTGGCAATTCGTGTCATCGGTGGATCCATTGGATACTGCGTCTACTACAACGTCTTCATTAACAAGTTCATCCCAGCGGCCAAAATCTCGATCGGCGGCACTATGTTCTTCAAGCTGAACATTTCCAGCATTCCCGTCATCACCAGCGCCATCGAACTCACTGGCGCAAGTTTGTTGGAAGAACTGCACATGCTTCCCGGCATAAAGGGTGTTCCTGGTGCATACGAGTTGGTTGTGGCCGCAGGACAGACGGCATACGCGGAAGCATACAAGTATGTGTACTACGTGTCGATCGCCTTTGGAGCCATCTCGATCATCGCTGCTTGCTTCCTGGGCGATATCAACAAGTACATGGACGACCATGTGGCCGTGGTCATGCACTGATGTGATTCTTAATCACTGCGGTTAGCTAGCTTACAAGGGATCGTTCTCAAATAATGACAATTCTGTCATCGCGATGCTCTGCATTAGAGAGTCGTGTGTGTGTCTAAATTGATCATGACCTTGACAGTACAAGTGAAGGCTTCCGAGTGCTTTTGTGAAAGTGTATGTAATTAGTGAAGGGTTGAGTTGTCGGTGGTTGAATGCTCTGACAGCTTCGGCCACGCGAAAAGCAGTTGAATGACGAACTGGACAAGCAGCACCTTCCTTTTTCACTAGCAAACAAAGTCGAGCGACGCCGGGGCTGCCAAAGGTAAAGTCGAATTACCTGTTTGATTCCCTTCTTCTCTCACAGTCCTGGACTATCCCTCGCTCAGCATTCATTCATACCCTGGTCTGTGTTGTCGCAGTACCTCGCCTAGCAGCATTTAACCGCATTTCGTCATCACAAGCGCGTCAAGATGGAACCAGTCGTCAGCGCAACCATCCAGGCAGCTGTTCTGAGCGCCATCTCAAACATCCTTGCTCAGTTCATCACCTGCTACCGCGGAGGCGTAAGTTCGTCGCAATTGATACCGAACTGCGCTGACGTTGACTTGCAGCATGGCTACAGCCTTGACACCGGCACGCTGGCCATCTTCGTAACCTTCGCCCTCATCTCATGCCCACCCAACTACCTCTGGCAGTCATGGATGGAGACCACCTTCCCCGGATACATCGCTCCTGGCGAGTCTGGTACCGCAGTAAGCATTGCTCAACACCCTCAGGTCAAGGCTGCTGTCGACGCCGCCGGCCCAACCCTGCAGCGCATTGAAGACACTGCCAGCCCTGTTCTGCAAAAAGCTTCGGCAGCCACCACTGCTCTCGCAGACAGCGATGCTGTCAAGATCGCAAGACGCCGTGCCAGCGAGGGTGTTGACAAGGTCAAGGCAAAGGCAAAGGAGCTCGAGGCTCGCGCCGGCATCAACCAGTCTCCTGTGGCTGCCAGCCCTGCTCGCTCTCAGACTTTCAGCACCGCCGAGGGCAAGCTTGTCGAAAAGAAGGTCGATGGTGCCTTTGCTCAGCCTACCGCCACTTCGGAGCCCAAGGCATTGAGCATCAAGAACACCGCCATCAAATTCGCTTTGGACCAGACCCTCGGTGCCGTCTTCAACAATGCCTTGTTCATCGTCGGCATCGCTCTCCTGAAGGGTCAGTCTGTCGACACCGCTTTCGCCGCGCTGCAGAACGTATGTCTCGCTCGTTTCCTCGATACCTTGACATGACCATGCTGACCCACGAACACAGGACTTATTCCCGCTCCTGTTTGCCGGCCAGAAGCTCTGGCCTCTCGTCTCGATCATCAGCTTCACTCTCGTTCCTTTCGAGTACCGCACCGCCTTTGGTGGCATCATCGGTATTGCCTGGGGTGTCTATCTGAACCTGATCACCAATGGCAAGTAGTCAGTTCAGCATTCGAGCCAGCCGCTCGTCCATATGACTTTGCCCATGCATACGATTGATACGATACGATATGATACCTACGAGACCACGGAATAAAAAGAACCCTTCCACCACCTACCTCCCTGAATCGTATAAGCTATGGTACCATGTTCTTCGTGATTCGTCTACCGTCACGATGCTGCAGATGCAACTATCGAAATGGATAGTGCAACATTGATGCTACAACTCTTGGTGTGCTGGCAAGATCACGATCTTCTGCGTGTTCGTCACAAACGCAGCCAGAGTTTCGTCCTACCATGTGCTAAATATTTTCACTTTGTGCTTCTCCTTGACGGGTGAGGAACTACAAGCTGCAGTAAGATACGGGTTTTTTCTAGATCGGCAGTCAGTGCCTTTTTGAAGAACTCATGGAATGGTCGCTATGTGTCTTGCTGCAGCTACGCTTGATGAACTAGAGCACCTGAGAGAGACACTACTCTCCTACAAGATTTCTTCAGATACGTCTTCTCTTGCCGGCTCGCTCTTCCTGTGTCTCTTGCGGTCCAGCACCCCTCCATTTAGGAGCTATACCGTCAGCTCCGATTGGTTCCGAACCACTGGCCAAGACGCTGTCGTTCGAGTCTGAGCTTGACGACCCTTTTTCCTCGACAGGCTGAGGGATGGCAGGAGTTAAGGAGAATTCGAAGAAACTCTTTTTGTTTGTCTTTTCCTCGGCCACCTTCTTGCCGCTATCCTTGCCTTCGTTCTCACTATTTTCCTGGCCGCCAACGCTCTTTGCGATCTTCTGTTCAAGTCTCTTTGCGTTGCGCTCTGTTTTTTCGGCAGAGAAAAAGCTCTTGCCCCACCAAGATGTCGACTCCTTCTTGTTGACGTCTTCCTTCTCTGCACCCTTCTTGATCTTGTCATCCTTCTTATCGTGCTCTTCATCTTCTTCGTCGCTTGCTTCCGAGAAGTTCCACATTGGCTTGAGCTCTCCTCTGAACAGTGCAGTCAACCACAAGCTGCCCAAAACACCCGGAACCAGGTAAAGAAGAGCAGGTTGGGCGTGCTTGTAGACTTGCATTATACCCAGTGTGACGCACATCCCGAGGACGTAGCCGAAAATTGAGGCGTAAAAGTATGGTTTCGAGAACGTAGGGATTGGGTTGCGCAGTGGGTTCTTGGTAGAGTCGTACCTAGGGAGTAGAGAGCGTCCGATCCAGGAAGTGGTCCAGAATTTGTTGCCCCAGTGTCCAGTGACAGAGCGGTAAGACTCCTTTTGGTCATCGTCTTCTATTTTACTCTTGCTGACCTTGTCCTTGTCGTCGGTATTAGAGGAAGTGGGCTTCAAGTTCTTCTTTTGTCTTTTCAGGTAAAACATGTAGAGATCGAATCTCAAAGCGAGTCCAACCATCATACCAGGAATTACAACATCTCCCAGACCGAGCATAGCCAACTTTCTATCAGCGGCATCTTGTCCCTGCTCAAGCGGTCTCGGGAAGAGCAGCTTGATAGGGACGTCGAGCTTGGTGGCGACAGTGACCATCAGAGGGGTGTAAAACACAAAGTAGATGTCGTAGAAGAACAAGGCGCTCAGTATCAGAGATCCAGTTCCAAAGGTGGTGGGAGACATAAGCTGGAGCGCACTGTACGAAAAGGCGAAACCTTGCAGATTCGTGAGCCACCATGCATCGGACACAAAGTTGGAGTAAAAGACGGTTGCGAGAGCGAGACCAGTTGAGAGGATCGTGCGCAGAGTCAGCGTGAGCTTGAACGAGATCAAACTAGACAGATGCAGCTTCAAGCGGTACTTGCGTCTAAGAAGACCGCGAAGTGTCCAAAATACTCCAAGAACGCTCTGAGGAAGGATGATGCGACCCAAAACTCCTGGTAGAGGCGACGGTCTTGTGCAGATGGCCGAGTGGATTGCCTTTCTGTCAGGCTGACTAATCTTCCACAAAACGCCTCCCTCAGTGTAGTAGTGTGGGAAGCAGAACGACTCCATCACACCCAAACCATCGTTGATGATTTTGGCGACACTGAATATGGCCATTGCGGAAAAGTACCAGCGCAGGACTTTGTTCAGCAGAGAAGCTCCCATGTACTTGATTAGCATGTAAAGCCCACCCAGGGTGCATCCAGCGAGAAGAGGGAAAATGATAGCATCACTTGGACTCAGTCCCTCCATCTTTTGAATGCTGTCTTCGTCGTCGTCTTCATCATCTTGCTCGTCAACTCCGCGCTGGCCACTCGATTTCTTGTCGGGCTTGGCTGCTGATGAAGGTCGTGAAAGTGAGGAGAAGGCACCAGTGATGATTGGAAACAGTGCTGAAAGAACTAGATGAGTGTAAAGGGGAAGTAGTGGTTGCACTTGGTCGAAAGCGTAGGCCAACATGCCCAGAAGTTCGCTGACAGGGCCAGGACCTTTGTCGCCGCCCATGGTGGCCATGATGATGTTGCTGACAATAGGTAAGAAACGATTCTCAGCGCGGCAGAATCCAGACCTTGTTGACCCAACGATGATGTGATGCCAGAGAATATCAAAGACTGAAGGGATAATATCAATGTGGCATGCTGGTGTCACACGTCGCCTTTTGTCCCGGGCTGTTTGCGCACCAAAACACTTCACGCCAAGACTTGTGATTCAGCACACGATTTGGAAACTGCTATGTAAATGACAGACAGAACAGTGAACTCGATCATATTCAAAACCCTGTCAACAGGCCAGAGCGGAGCTTCGTTTGAAAGAACGACAGCCGGGAATCTTAACTAACTTGAAACAAATCTATGCAAAAATCCAAATCATAAAAGACCATAGTCAAACAGTACGCCATGCAAAAGAGACAGTAATCAAGACAACCGAAGCGGAACGCCCTCGCTCCTAGCCTGCCTTTTGTACACAACTTCCAATCCACGCTTCTCATCACATCGCATATCCAATGTCTTTTCGGTCTACCGCAGCAGGTGTGCCGGCAGGTGTATGACTACTTTCTACGCGCGACAAATATGCTGCACTGGTGAAATCTCGTGAGCTCTCAAAAGACGGTCGAGTTCTCTCAAAGTCCATGCTAGCCCTCAGACGATCGAATGAAGGTCTCGGTCGATCACCATAGCTTGGTCGTGGTGCGGGTGACTCAAATCCTCCAGCGATGACTGGAGGTCGATAGAAGTCAATCGGACTATGGCCAAAGTCTTCAGAAGGACGCGATGTCACTTGACCGACCGCAGGGAACGTTCGATCAATAGAAGATCGGTGTCCAGTATAGTCGGTGCCGTCACTACCGTTGTGGGACCTAGCATTACGGGTCGTTGCCGTCGCTGCTATTGAAGGGGGGTAGATAGGTCGCTCGTCTTCGGTGGGAACCCTGTTATGAGACAATTTGTGAGCAAGTCGTTGCGCCCCAGAAGGCTTGCTTATCTCCGAACTTGAAGTAGAATCCGACACCTTTTCAGGAGGAGGCGGTGTGACACCGTTCGAGCTTTCTGGATCCACATTCTTGAGGTAGTCAAATTTGCCTTGTCTGATCTGTTCACGGATGACGTCGATATCGCGAGGCATAAAGATCTTCTGGAATGATTTCGCAGCAAAGCGAGGAAGGAGAGCGACAATGATGACCATCATCGTCAAGGCCCAGAAGCTCAAAGATCCATATGCTTCAGCGCCCGCCTTGTAGAAGGTGAAACCGACAGTGAATGAGGAATAGATGCCAGTCCAGGCCCAGATGAGCAAGATAGAGATCGTTGTTATGAGGGTGAAGAACCAATCCCAACGGTAGGTGTTCATCAGGATGTAAAGGTTAGCCACCACGACGGTGGCATTCGCGATGTAAACACCGATGCGTTGATAGTCGTTGACGTTCTGGCCCGATTCGGTATTAAAGTTGGCTGGTCGGAACAGAAGGTAGGGGAGGAAAAAGCAAACGAGCGACTGGTAAAGACCGTCAATCATATATGTCCTAAACCTGGAATTAGCTCGGGTCTTTTGTTATGTTTGGGGCTAGTAGAGCGCACCAGAACTTGACCTGTGTCCATTCCTTCCTTTCAATGCCGCGTCTGTAAAGCTGAGGCACCGCTAGAGACACTTTGTCGTCGACATCTTGATCCAGGATACCCATCAAGATGACCGGCAAGGAAGTAAACGCCAGGTTGTAAAGTAGAATATAGGAGTAATCAAAGATGTATGAACAATCGAAGTTAGCAAAAATCTGGTACCAGAAAAGAGCAAAGGTCCAGATAATGTTCTAGAACCTGTCAGCTGTGAATCACATTGATCAATTATGAATGGCAACATACCTTGTAGAAGAAGTTCGCAATCGTTTCGGCAAGTCGACGGTATGACCAACGTCCGTGAACCAACACGAGTCTTGTAAGGAATCTGAATTGGCCAATCGCGTAGTCAGAGGACATGACTGCTTGTCTGCCTTCCTCACCAGCAATACCAACACCAACGTGGGCTTTTTGGATCATGGCAACATCGTTGGCACCATCACCAATGGACAAGGTCATAACGTCAAGACCATTCTTGACCATACCAACAACCGCGGCCTTTTGACTAGGGCTGACACGACAACACAGAACTGATTTGCACTCTTTGCACAAAAGCAGGAACTTCTGTCTTAGCTTGTCGTCAAGCATAAGCTTCAAGGTCTCGCCGTCAACGACTACAGCATGAGTGGGTGCTGGTGGTTCGTGGTTTTTCTTTGCGGCCTTGAGTTCCTCATCTGATCCAGTCTTGCCAAACATAGCCAGGTTCTT
The DNA here is from genome assembly GCF_000721755.1 of Aureobasidium subglaciale EXF-2481. Lineage (NCBI taxonomy): Eukaryota > Fungi > Ascomycota > Dothideomycetes > Dothideales > Saccotheciaceae > Aureobasidium > Aureobasidium subglaciale. The sequence continues at coordinate 712,234 of NW_013566988.1, read as the reverse complement.
ATCAAGCTCTGCCTCTGCACTAGCCAGACTTTCGTCTTGAATGTTCAACACGATCAGGTCCATGTCGTTGCCCAGCAGATTACACGAGAAGCCGATGTTGATAGCTGTCTCGACCTTGTCTCCCGTCAGAACCCAAAGCTTGATACCTGCTTGGGCAAGAAGCGAAATTGCATCAGGTACACCATCTTGGAGTCTGTCTTCAATGGCAGTTCCTCCAAGGAGTGTAAGATCGCGCTCGATGGCGTCTGAGACTTCTTCGAGCTTTTCCTCGCGATTCTGGATAGCTGCTGCAGCTATGTCGTGCTGCTTGTTCCATGTCTGATACTCGGCTTCGTCGAGTTCTCGCTGAGCAATACAAAGAGTACGCAGACCCTCGCGTGCAAACATTTCAAGATGATCAGCGGTTGTTTTCCTCAAGTCCTGCTGTTCACCCTTCCTCAATCGCGAGTATATGATACTGTCTGCACCCTTACAGAACAAGACGATTTTTCCATTAGGCATACGTACAATTGCACTCATGCGTTTTCTGGATGAGTTGAACTCCAAGATATTGAGTACAGTATATTCGCGTTCTTCACCGAGAACATTGAGAATGATGCCATCGTTCGAGCGACCAAGTACCGTGAAGCCACAATCTCTGGCTGTTGCAACGAGTGCAGCCTCATCGGGCGATTGGGCTTTGAACTCCAGTTTTGGCGGATCACCGGGTGTGCGTTCAGTGATCACTGTGTGACAAAGCGCTAGCACGAGCATGAAATACTCATTAGCAGCTTTCTGCTGAGGTCCAGACGCTCCAGTCAGGTCGGCGATGTAATCGGGCGCAACAAAGGTCACGTTTTCGTCGAGAAGATAAGGATTATCGTGAATCTTGCGTAGGTCCTCGAGCATCTTGACTTTGCCGCGAGCTATTTGCTCGCGAGCTTTGGCTCCTTCAACCTCGGTATCGATTCCTTGTCGTTTCTGCATTCCAGCCAGAGCTTCTGTGTATGCTTCTCCATAGGGGACGCCATTGATCGTAACCTTCTTGAACTCCATGACGTTTTGAGTCAATGTGCCAGTCTTGTCAGAGAAAATGTACTCGATCTGACCGAGATCGTCGGAGATGTTCCATGACTTAGGCGTGCATGGGTAGTCGACTGGGGCATAATACATGAATGTATCGCTGTAAATGAAGAAAGCCTGCGCAGTACGAACGATTTCGAGCGAGATGTACAGGGAGATGGGAACCAAGTTTTGGAAGAGAATGATGGCAGCCCAGAAAGTGATGAAACCATTGAGACCAGGCGTACCGCCATAGGAGCCGAATTCGAAGAAGTCGAGCGATTCATTACCCTTGCCCCAGGTGGTGCCTTGGACCAAGGCCGAAATCAAACACATGAAGAACAGGATGATGAAGTTGTAAATGACGTTCCAGTTCAAGTCCTTGGAGATCTGGGCGCGTTTTGTAGGGGTAATACCAGAGTTGAGCATGATCTTGGTTTCTTCTCCGGTGAAGACAACAATACCTAGAACCCACTCTGTGTTTCGAATTGAGCAGCCTCTAAGCAACATGTTGTTGATGGAGACGGGCTCGGCCATGTCGGCGGCTTCAACCTCGGAGTTCTTGCTCCCATGTTGCCTCCATCGAACAGCGCCGCTGTAGGAGTAAAGATTGGCGTGAGGCGGCTCGCTCTCCAAGACAAACTCGGCCCTTTCGCAGTCGCGTGCCCGCTTTACCTTCTGACTACAATGCAGAGCCTGGCGTACCTTGAGGTTGGTCTCTCCATCCAGGTTCTTTGTTTCAACATAGCAGGCGCCATCGGGATCGGAGGTCGACAACACGACAATGTCGGCAGGGATAGACTCTTCGTTATAGAGCCTAACAAAATCTCCAACCTGGACATTCTTCCAGCAATCTTTCTTGAAACGCGCTTTTCCAGCAGGCTTGCTTGGGTTGATGACGTTGCCGTAGAAGCGTTTCGGAATGGGGGCATTCGTCTCGGTGGGATCTTTTGCAACTTCGACAACTTGACGCGCATCACCAGGCCTGCTAGCATCATTTTCGAGGGACGTTCTGACGTGGTCGCCCAAGTCCATCTCTTTATTTCCTTCCATGTTTGGGGCGGGCATTGGCGAATGCACGGGTGTCATCTCCATGGCACCAGGCTCTTCTGTGACCATGGACATTGCGGACATGCGCTGAGAGTACATGGATGGTCTTCGAGCATCTGCGGAAGGCCGGCCTTCGTCCAGGGCTCTGTCCGTTTGAGACTTTCGTTTTTCATCCTTGGGCTCTTTGCGGTTCTTCCAGAGACGCCAAACGTAGGTAATGGCTCGAGTATTTGCTTTCTTGAACTTTCGCCACAGGGAAATTTGGTCCTCGGCAGTGTTAACGTTCTCCCAATCGACAAGACGATGGGCAGGTGCGTTGTTGAGCTCGTTGTCTAGTACAGTTCTTCTCCAGTCTTCAATTCCATCCTTGACGGCTGTGATGAAGACGATTACGATCAGCGGTACAGCACTCAGACCAGGATTGGTAGCGCCAAAGATGGGGAAGATCTAGCACGACCTAGTCAGTATATATGCCGTAGCAGGAGAAGCAAACATGGGGCTAGATTCCATACCGAGAGAATAATGATGAACAAGAAATAGATGTTGGCAATGTTGTGAAACTGGAACCACAGATTCTTGGGGATGAAACTAATGGGAGTGTACTTTGCGGTGCGGATCTTGTTGCGTACGAACTGCGTGTTCGGGTGGCCTTCTTCGTCGCGCGCGTCCGCGGGCAGCGGTGTGTTGAAGAAGACACGACGGCCAGGGCCAGCTTGATCGGCAGAAGCCTCGGATTCCTCGGGCACAGATTCGAGATCGGTCCCATTTGATTCTCTCTTGGTCGAATCGTCACTCGTGCGCTTCTTATGCGAGAGGCGTCTCAATATGGATTGTCGTTTTGTGCCCCCTTGCGCGCCGGTGACCCTCTGGGTAGCCCAGCGCAATCGTTTCGCAGGGGCGGTGTCGTGGGGTCCGGAGGAAGCCTCATTGTCTTCCTGGTACGGCTGGATGGCCATGGTGGGGGATAGGATGGCGAGGCGAAGTAGTTGATTATTGTCCGGTGTTGACCATGAAAGGTAAGCGTCGAGGCGTCCAGCTGAGCCTCAAGAGCCACGGTCAGGCTCACTGTGTAGAGCCTGCAAGCATACGCTATCAGAGCGAGCGAGCGAGCGTAAGAGGTGACGAGGGTCGAATGTCGTCTGGCCAGGTGGTGTCGGGCTGGGAAGATGATGCCAATGTGTGATGGGGAAAGAAAGGAAGGCGGCGGATGCGTGCAACGCGGCTGAACGTCTCGAAACGCGAGACGAGTCCAAAGAAATGTAATGACGACTTTCCCTTCGTGACTATCTGAACACTGAACAGCGCTCCACTCGACGGTTCTCGTTGGAAGAGCCTTCGTTTTTTCCTGACGACAGCGGAACGACGCTTTGTGCTTTGTCAGAAGTCTGCTCTCCCACCTCCTAGCTAGTTATTATTGTGTCGTATGCTGAGTAGGGGCTGCTGCTTGGCCGATTGCTCCTTCCTCCTCCCACCTCCTTCCTAACGGGCACGGGTACCGGATCCTCCGAAGCCGTGCGGCGGTCCTTTAACGCCGATGCTTACGAGAAACCGGCCTAAAGACTTTACCAATCGTTGCAAACTGCTTGCTTACAGCCACTTTTCGACCTGATGATTCTTCTTGATCTATAATGGTACGCCATGACGGATGCCCAAGACTGTCCGATGCAACCGCACCGCGCTGGTCTCATCCCTCGCAATAATTAGAGATTCACAAAACGCGACACTCGCTTGGCATGTTTTAAACCTGTGGCTTGGGGCAGCAAACCTCTCGTACTGAACACGAATCTCGCGCGTTGATCCCGGTGCTCGTTTTGAGATGGCTGGATATGCCGGTAAAGGACCCACATTCTTCGTAGCAAAAGACGTTCAAACATAACTTGGCTTGATGCTTCACGATTTTCAAGACCACATCATCGTTTGCACAACCAATCTTGAGAACTTCCAACAGAGCCGTCGTTCAGCGGAAGAAGTAGAAGGTGTCGCATTTATTCATTAATCTGATATTCGCCGGCACGAGGTTAATCATTTGATTCTTAGCGTCCTTGCAATTTGCTCACCCTCCTTTACACCAAAGGACGTGGAGAAGCCGATCTCCATCCGCGCTCCGGATGTGCATACACAATAACGCACCATGCCTGCGTTAGTACTGAATGCAAGCCTTGAGTGTGACAAACCGGCGAGACGAGCCACGTTCAACTTCTCGGACGGCTCTGATCTCTTCCATCGCTCGACAGTGCGGTCTAACGACTTCTGAACAAGTTTCGCATTAACCGAAGTTGTGTCAGATCCGAATAAGTCGGCTTTGACGAGAGCCTCGTGCATCGTCACACACACAAACCGAGATATACAGCAGTTGCATTTTCATCTGAGACATCGTAAATTCCTTCTGCTACTATCTGGCTGGTTGTTGGATGATGATAAAATGTTAGTAGCAAGTCTTGCTTTCGTACTTGTACGTCAGGAGCATAGTGTTCAGCTCCTCATGCACAGACTGCCCTTCTAAGAACTTTCCGCGAGACCGCTCGATCTCATCGTCCTCCTAGAGAGATAGTGATGTAGCAGATCTGCTGTGACCTTCTTCAAGACTCGTGGAACCCTCAGATTGGACCTCCCTTTCGAAGTCAGAGGATCTTCCGAAAGTCCTTGGTCTCTTTGCAGTGCGCTCCAGCACTTCTGCAGGTCTCTTTCTGTCGTTGTCTTCGTCTCCATCATTGCCGCCAGTGTCGTGGCTCCCTTCCTCTCCGGGCTGGTCGGTCTCTGGGGCGTGATCGGTCTTGCGCTTCTTGGTCTTCTTCCAGATGTTGCAATCGCATATCAATTTACATTTTTGCTGAATCTCCCAGCCGAGAGAGCTTAGAGTAAACGAAGGCACAGAGGCGCGATCGTAATCTGCGTCGGCCCTTGCCATGTGTTGCTGTGCCTGAGGGTCTTGCGTGTAAGTGCTGAATAAGGCCAGAGCATTTAGTGGCTGGCCGCCGACCACAAACTGAACATCTGTCGCGAGATGGTACAACGAATGTAGTTCGGGCAAGTTCGAGGGTATGGTCTCAAAGCCATCATGCAAGCCTTCGTCTAACTCATTGCCTGTGTATTAGGTCAGCATAGAGCTCTTGGATCAGATCAGTCCGGCGACTTACGCGTATAGCCGAGTTCGCGAATTCTGTTCCGCAGAAGTTCGTCTCCCGCCACTCTTTTACGGAGAGTGAGATATTGTAGAAGCATCCACAAATGCGGTCGTTTCTTTTCTTCTTTTGTCACAACCTCCGAGCGCATATGCGCCCATGCCAGCTTCTCTGCGATCGCCAGCTCAGCATCAGTGACCTTGACATGGTCTTTCCCCTCGTAGTTCTCAATTCGGAATGCGCGAAGGGTCGTGTACAGACCAGACGGTCTTTCGATGCATTGAATCTTGAGGGCTGGAACGAGATCAAGCAATCCTAAGGACACGAGGGTTTCCAAAGAGACGGGCTGGAGTTCATCATCTTCCGGATAACCGAAGAGACCATGAGTGATGTACTCATGGGTGAATTTACGGTAGTGGAGGCTAGAGATCGCTAGCTGACCAGACCAGTCGTGGGTGAAGAGACGAATCGTATCGCAGTATCTTGGAGCATGGTGGAATATAACTGGACCAGGATCATTCGCATTCTCAGGCTGCACTTTGTACCAGCCTAATTTACGGAATGCTCGGGTTCTGTTGATAGCCGACAAGTACCCGTCTTTCTGGCCTTCGAGATGTCGTAGTAGGAGATGGACGATCCCAAAAAGGAAAGAGGACGTATGCGAAAGGAACTCGTCCTGGATCCGATCATCCCAGCGCAAGTGACCGCCGACCATGGGTCGGGCCACCTCCAGAGGGATGCTGTAGATTGATTTGTGCATCTGTCTCACATCGATATCATCAAGCCTGTGCTTACGGTCTGGAATGAAACTCGCGCTAGGCATATACAGAGAGGGAGTCGTCAGGCCGTTTGTGCATCCTGAGCCGACCAGTGTGTAGGCTCTGCATACGAACATAGGTGTTCGCTTGCTCATCTCTTTCCGTCGTAGTTAGCGAGGGATAAGTGAAGATCATCCCATACATACCTTCCAGGTAAGCGACGTCGTTGGCGCTCATTGTTCCTCGCCCACTGATGCTTTGAGCGTACTCCGTAATTTCACCGCGAATTGGTCTAAGTGGTCTTTCAATGTAGCTGCGATCGAATGGAGTGAGATCTGCGGATGGACCACTTTGTTCGAGCTTCGACCCGATCTGTCGAGCCAGCAGGTTACCTCTCTTAGCGAACTCAGCAATGATCTTCGCATGTTTAGACTTTCCTCGATGCTGTCTGCTGTTATCGATATCCGTAGGTCCAAGATTGAGTCTCCGGAGCCAGTCTTGGGTTGCTTCGAATTGACGCATGATGGTATGCACTATGTTGTTGCAGAAGAATCGAGAAGGGGTGGAAGAAAAGAAAATGTTAGTTGTGGTGACTGTGGAAGGAAGAAGAAGAGAAGGTATGGAAGGTGGTGTAGTGGAGATAATAGATTGTGAATGTGAAGGTAGTGGAATGATAGAAGGCGCCCGTAGTGAGTGGCAAGCAGTGGATCTCGGTAGTGTGGTGAGCACTGAAGTGATATAGTCGAGTATCAGAAGTGATTGAAGTGAGGGCCACTGTCGAGGGTTTCCGGATGCAGTCACGCTGTATAAGGGACCAGTACGGCAGACAGGTCTAGAATCGTCCGCTCTACCTCAAGTTCGGAAGAAAAACAAGCCAGTGGTACTGAAGTAGAGCAGTCTTCAGTAGAAGGAAAGATGCTGGCCAAAGTGAGGTTGTCAGTATATCACTGAGGAGGGTAGTGTGTCGGTGAAAGGAGCAACAACTTCAAACTTCTTCGGAGCGAACTGCCACATGCATTCAGGGCCGTGCGATAGCCTGGAAGGAGTATTTGTCGAGTGATGTCTTGGGGAACGGCGACGCCAGCTTCACAGCACAGCGAAGTCGTTTTGGGAGGTTGGTTTTGACCGAGATGCACGGCGCTTTTCTCAGATGTCAGACTTTGGCACTACTTAACAGTAATCGTGCACAGTGTAATACAAGATCAGTGGGGACAATTGGAGAGAGCGGTTGCTCAGACACGATCTTAAAGAGCAAGATCGGGAGCCCAAAGATCTCGTACTTTACAGTAGCCTCGTGTGCACGAAAGACGCTACAGCGGTAGTAGACTGGGAAGGAGCACGAGTAGTTTTGTAGAAGCATTGACTAAAAGGATTCGGCAGGAGTGTGAGAATGAGGAAGAGATAAAAAGAGAAGCAGTCATATTACTACACGTATAGAGGCCCTTGGCTTGTGCAGAGGCTGGAAAACAATCGTAAAGTCAAGAAACAGATCAGCAGATGCTCCCTTGTGCGCCAGTTCGTTAAAGTGCAGTCGAGGCATGTCGTGGTATCGGAGAGGATTCGAACAGACGGGGGAATCGTGGCAAAGTGGTATAATACGCGTGCCTCGTCGACAGAGGCTTCGCAAACTTCCGGGGTCATTTCGTCAAAACACGTCGAGCCGGGTCGCTCTAGTGATGTTTTGTTGCGACGACTGCATGCTGTTAGCTGGAGGAGTCACCCGAGGCTGCGAGAAGGGCGATGGAAACGTACCACTGGGGACGATGATGATGACCAGCAAGATGATGATACCGGCGATGAGACACATTCTCATCTTCATGTCCTTCCACCACATCTGCTTTCTGACTCTGTTGGCTCCACGTCTGAAGCCTTGGGCAGAAACGGCCAAGTTGTCGGTCTTGTCTTGCAGACTGTCGAGACGCTCGCCACGCTCAGAGACCTTGTTGATGTTGTTGCGCATGACATTGACGGTCGAATCGATTTCCTGCATATTTCGGTCAGTCGCCCTGTGCACAAGTCGGCCGATAATTCAGAAAAGACGTACAGCTTGCAGAGCAGCAGTGCGCTGGTTGCCATCTCTGCTGGCACCGCCGGTCTGGCCAGAGGGGATGTAGGGGTCGTAAGGTGCCTCGGACATTGTGGCGATGTGGTTGTTTATTGAGCGGTTGCTTAGAGTCTTGTTGGCAAGGTGTTTGAAGACGGAGCGAAAGCGCAGGGAAGCGATACAAGGGCGTTATGGAGCGAGGTTGTTGGTGGTGTGAGGTTGGGTAGTGGAGTTGGTGACAAGACAGTCGTTGGCGGAGGTTGACAGAAGCTCAAAGCGGGATTTGGCCGGGGCGGAGCACCAAATCTCGCTGCCTACCAAAAATACTCGTCACAGCACCAACCACCTGGAATCTTGTCTTGCCTGCACTCCCAGCTCTGTACTGTTCGCTCTCACCTTTACTCCATGCTAGCTGACTTTCATCTTCGTCGTCAGCTGCTCTTGTGGCATGGCTGTGTCTAACATCGTCTGCTGTTGATGTTCTTTGTCAATTCACGGCCTTTGTTCCATGTCAGGCCCCCAATCCTCCTTGTAACTATGCTTTCATGTCAACAGTGTGTGTCCGAGGGCCCTGAAGCAACAAGACTTTCTCCGGCTCGAGCGGTCGCTCTCCATGCTCTTCCGCAAATATCACAAAAGTCAATGCATAAGCCGCTGACGCTGACGGCAAATAACGACAACATTCCGCTAGACTACCCGTCGTTGATTGATCGATTGCTTCAGCTGAACACTTGAGAATCAAGAATCCACTCTGCAGTCATTTCAACGAGTTCCAGAAGTGATGCTCAGGGGAAGATGCACTGCCTCTTTGCATCGCGGATTGCGTCGCGCATTGGCAACAGTAAATCACGAAAAACTTCTTGTGTGAGGCGCTTGGCCTCTGCCAGATTTCTTCTTGTCAGCCTCGGCGCCACCTGCAACCCGGTCGTATCGGGCCTTGGGTCTATACGCGGTTGGGTTCTTGTACTTCTCAGGAACCCTACCAAATGTGGTGAACCGATGCGTGTGGTATTGACATCCGAGGACCACATATACACGTCCTCTCGTCCTTTGACATGTTCTAGAATGGCGGAGAGCATGCTCGTGCTCAGCGACAATCTAGAGAAATGACGGACATCGTGGTTGATCGGAGTGTGGAGGAACGCGGGGATTTCACTGCTGATTGGCGCCCAGAAACTGGCCTTTGGCATCTCCATCCGAGCGGCGAGCGCGTGATTTCTAGACTATTAGATCCTGCATTGTTTCCCTTTCGGACGCTCTTCGCCCTCATTCCCACCACTACAAGCACTCTCGCTAACCACACCTTTACTTGCTTTGGTGGAATTAATCCATCGTCTGCCTTCTCTTTTGCGCACCCGAAGCATCCGCCATACTGTGACGCGCTTTCCAGTGTTTGCCGCTCTCACCATCCCTGTCTTCGATCGACGTCACCATCGAAATCCTCAACCCGATCGCAAGCTTGGTTAAACGTTATTGGATGCCCCGGACACCTTTGTAGTGATCACTCTCGCCATACCGCCCCAACATCCATCTCCATCATTGCGTCCTCGTGCCCTGGTCTTCTATAATATTCCAGCACTCATCGTCAACAACAGCCGCCCACCAACGGCGCGTGCCTCGTGTAACTCACCTAGTCACCGTACATTACTCCAATCGAAATGCGTATTACATCAACATTGTCCGGCCTGTCTTGCGCCGCTCTCGCCATACTACCATGTGCCGCCCTCACCGTCGACCTGACTAGCGAGGGTAAGTGCCTCTTGCCGTGTTGAAGACAAAGAGACTAACAAGGACAGAATCCATCAAGACGGCCGCCTCAACGGTCGCTCACGGCATGATGCGATACTACAATGGAAACCAGACTGGCGCTATCCCTGGATTGCTTCCTGGACCATACTACTGGTGGGAAGCCGGCGCCATGTTCGGTTCTCTCATCGACTATTGGTACTACACAGGCGACACGAGTTACAACGATGTCACCACGCAGGCCATGCTCTTCCAAGTCGGTGACAAGAACAACTACATGCCCAACAACCAAAGTAAATCTCTCGGAAATGACGATCAAGCCTTCTGGGGTATGGCTGCCATGTCTGCTGCCGAGCTCAAGTTCCCCAATCCCCCCTCCGACAGGCCTCAGTGGCTCGCACTGGCCCAAGCTGTCTTCAACAGTCAAGCCCTGCGTTGGGATAACTCGACATGCGGCGGAGGTCTGAGATGGCAAATCTTCGCCTTCAACCAAGGCTACGACTACAAGAACACCATCTCCAACGGCGCTTTCTTCAACATTGCAGCACGTCTTGCTGCTTATACTGGCAATCAAACATATGCAGAGTGGGCCGAGAAATCTTTCCAGTGGACTCATGACATTGGATTGATGAGCGACGACTACTATTTCTACGACGGTAGTGACGACAAAATTAATTGCACCGAGCTCAACCACATCCAATGGTCTTACAACGCTGGTGTTCATCTTCTCGGTGCTGCTACCATGTGGAATGTTACCCAAGATGAGGTCTGGAGGGAGCGCACGCTCGGCATCTGGAATGCCACACATGTCTTCTTCACTCAACAAGGCGGCCAAGGAGACGGACAGATCATGTTTGAGGTGGCCTGCGAACCGGGAAACAACTGCAACATTGATCAGCTTAGGTACGCATTACTGACACCATCCCTTTCTACATCATCAGACTGACTGTGAGCAGTTTCAAAGCCTACTTGTCACGCTGGATGGCCGCGTCCACCAAAGTTGCCCCATGGCTTTACGACGATATCAAGCCTTATCTTGCAGCATCTGCTCAGGCTGCAGCTCTTTCTTGCAGTGGAGGTGACGATGGTACAACATGTGGAACCAAGTGGTGGAACAATGGAGCATATGATGGAACTTACGGTGTGGGCCAACAAATGTCCGCCCTCGAAGTTATCCAATCCAACCTTATAGACAGGGTATGTTCTTGGCTCTGAGCTTGTTGGAAATTTGAAGTGCTGACTCTTTATAGGTCCAAGGGCCTGTCTCAAATTCGACTGGTGGAACTTCTCAGGGTAACCCCAAGTAAGTAATCGTTTTAGAAGTAGCTTGATGATGACTGACCAAATCCCTCAGTGCTGGAACCGGCGGCGATCAAAACCCCACTGCTCCACCTAGTCCCGTTCAGACCAGCGACAGGGCTGGTGCCGGTATCATCACAGGTATGTCACGGTTGTGTCGAGAGCTTCATCCAAGATACTAACGTGCTTTCTCAGCACTGATTCTTGTGGCTCTGGTCGGAGGCGCATGGTAAGTCAACACGTCGCCATAGTGATATGACACCGTTACTGACATGTTTCTAGGTGGATGATTGCATGATCGAAGCCCGAGGGTGGCATAATCATACATGCATAATGGTGTACAATAACGCGACATGTTTGGGGGGGGCTTGAGGAGCATCTGGGTACGGACCTGGGCTAATTGTGAAGGATTTTCAACGGCGTTTGTTGACTGACTGTGGGAGTGCACTTATGAGTCCTTTCCCATCCAACTACATGGATCTCCAGATCCTTTTATGCTTATTCGTGTTCAAACCAATAGTCGATTCTTTGATGTAGGCAAATTTACTGGCCAGCCTACCTGACACTATGCTTTCCCGATGTGTGTTTGCGGGGGCACATTGCCGTCTCCTCGTGACGCTACACAATGTTCATAGTATATCAACTCCTCCGCTTGATTTCAAACCCATGTACCATCCATCAGATAATGCTCCTCAAATACAGACGCCCTAGTCTTCGAAGCACTTCCTTGGACCGGGACCGCTCTTGAATCTGAGGATCTGATAGCATATTGCTCCCTCTCTCTTTTCGCTCCACTTGTGCGATGGGTAGTCTTCGGACGCGTTTTTAAGTATCTGAGCGAGACGTCCAGCCTAGCCATGACTTGGCAGGCGTCAAGCTCTGTATAGAGGACTTGATGGTGCTTTCGTCCTCGGAGACAGGGACAGCACCCTTGACTAGTACGCATACTTTGCCATCCAGAGTCTCCAGCTGAGCCTCGACCTCCATGTCGCTGGGCGATGAAGACTCAAAGGCGCCATATCTAGGTACTGCTCTGACGACGTAAAAGGCATTGGCATAGGTAGGCTTCTTGTAGGCCAAGTCTAGACGCGTCGCCTCCGAGGGACCGACAGAAGAGTCCTGGGCAGGCGCAATACCCTTTGCAAGACGAGCTGCCAAAGCCATCTTGTCTGCAAGAACAGTCGCAATGCCACCACCGTGTGTAACGCCGGGCCATCCAGACATGGCACCTCCAAACCACACGACAGCCACTAGTTCATGCTCTTTCTCGTTCCAGAACACACGTTGGACTCCCAGCGATCGGGCACCAGCCAGTGAGTCGTTTACAAGCGAGCCATGCAGAGTCTTGGGGTCCAGTTCCCGCCAAACTCCTTCATCGCCGCGCAAGCTCGCCGCTACAGCGGTACATTTTCCTCGTAGTACCTTGACTTTGAACTCGGAGTCGATGCGCGTGTTGAGATCTTGCATGAGAACGCCATCTTCGTGTGTTCCTGGTAGCGGATGAGGAGGTGGAGCGATCGTATGTGACACGATTGTGCCGGTTGTGCCGCCTACTGCCAGGCCGATTGACGTCCATAGGATGATGCCGCGGTATTTGCGGAGGAGCGATGGCGCTTTATTGGGCTTCGAGTCCAGTGTTGATGCTCTTCTGATCTGGCGGACGCATTGGAGGCTCCTTGTCGGGTTGCTCCGTATGTTGTTCATGCTTGCTATGTGCGGTTGACATACGATGGGTCTTGTGGAAGGAAATATTTCGAGTCAAGTTGGTGCACCCAGCCACTCGCTGTGCTAGCCACCCTGACCTCGTAATCCGCTCGCGACAACAGCGTGGAAACTTGGTGTAAATTTGGTCTGTGGACTTGATGAATTCAAGTATTGCTGATTGGTTTCTACCAGGGTGTGTGCTGTGATCGTGTATGGAAGCATGGCTGTTGTCGATGTTGTTCGGGCTCATCGTTATGTCTCTCTTTTCCGTAGCTGGCATCACAACTACGACCATCATGTCACGTCGCAAACACTCCACGAAGATGTGAGACTAGTTTCTGAACTTTGATAGGACACGCATGGCCAAGTCTTATGAACACGCATACCTTTCTTTATCATCCCCCATTGAAAGCTCGCGTTGCAGCGATGGTTTGATATATGACGAATTGATAAAATATATATCCCGTAACCTGAAGAATGTAATCCACTTCCATCAAGACTTAAAAACTGCACATCTCCGAATCCTTTCTTTGCGATGACCTACCAGTCGTCCTTGTCATCTTCGTCATCTATATTATTATGTTAGCATTTAGTCATAGGGTCATCGTGTCAAAGCAGCACTTACCACTGTGGCTAACCTTGGACTTCCTGGCAGCAAGGGCACTGGCCAAAGCTCCAGCAAGACCACCGCCGGCAGCATCACCACCGCCACCACCACCACCACCACTCGGACCACTCGATGCAGCGGGTTCGCCGCCTGGTACTGCTGCGGCACTGCGGTCCTTCTTTTCTTGATCGGAGACCCTCTTGAGACGAGCACCGCCTCTAATAGAAGCCAGGAGGTCGTCTCTGCCGCCGCCACCGACCGGAGGCAAAGGCGGAGGTGCAGGAGCGTCTCCTCCAGGGGCACGTCCGGGAGGCAATGGAGGAGGTGGAGGAGCGCCGCCAGATGGAGGCATTGGCGGAGGAGGCGGAGGTGGTGGAGCACCTCCAGACGGTGGAGGAAGGGGAGGTGGCGGCGGTGGAAGATTGCCAGCTCCAGGGGGTGGAGGGACAGGACGAGCTGAGGCGGGAGGAAGAGGTGGTGGGGGTGGGGCAGCCGAATTCGGAGTTTTGGGAGGCAATGGTGGTGGCATGGGAATGCCGGGAGAGGCGATGTTGTTCCTTACTGGAGGAGGCGGCGGCACTGGACCTCGAGCCGGGGTGGGAGGAGGACCGGACGGGATGCGAGCGCCAGAGAAGGGAGGAGGCACACCGAACCTGTTGGAAGATGAGTCGTCCGCCGGCGTCTTTGTGGGAACACGCGGTGGCGGCGGCGGGGCAACAGAAGACGAGGCTCGTGATCTGGCTGGCGGAGCAGGGACATTGGCGTACTTTCCAGCGTCGGCGATTGGAGGTGGAGCACGGAACATGGGACGAGGAGGTGAAGGAGCACGAGGCGGCGAAGGAGAGGGAGATGGCGGTCTCGCCGGTGCAGCACCCCTCCTAGGTTGTGGTGGAGCAGGCGGAGGCCCGCGTCTGGAATTGCTTCCACTGCCGCCAGTAGTCTGAGGAGACATTCGTGCGGCTACCGGGGGAGGAGGTGGAGGAGCCCTGGCCTTGCGCTCTTCTTCAGCAGCGGCACTGGCCTTGTGCTGCTCGAGATAAGTCTGGATGAAGCCGGCGTGCTCCTCCAGTTGGTCTTCGGTAATGCCCATGCCCAGAAGCTGGTTGAGAACTTCTTGCACAGCAGGATCCGACATGTCCAGATTGTGAGATGGTGTAGGACGAGCAGGCGCAGCATGACTGATAGTCACATCGCGTGGTGGAATGATGGATTGTGCCGGAGGCTGAGGAGCCTGTGAATGACGATGTCCAGGGAGCAGACTGCTGAGACCGAAGCGGTGTCTGGTGGAGCCGCCTCCACTGCCTCCAGCGGCAGCACCATTGTTCTTGGAAGTGCCGCTGCCGCTACCGAAGGGCTTGTTCTTCGTGTTCTTGTGTGCGTTCTTCTCGCGTTCGTCCATCTTCTTCTTGAACTGCTTCGCTTCCTTCTCATCGGCAAACGACAGACCGGCGAGGCAGTCCTCAAGCTCGAACGTGTGGAAGAAGGTGCGGTCCTGGTTGTATTGGAAGGTGTCGTAGATTTCCTGGTCCCAGATGACGCCGCGATTCGAGGGCTGGTCATGCGAGTTAGTAGAGGCACGCGTGATGTAGGGGAGAAGAGAGAGCGTAGGTGTGATGTAGGGGTGTTAAGAGGGCGTAGGTGTTGGGTAGGGGAGGTCATAGGGCGTGGAGAGGACGTACCGAGACGTCGACCATCTTGATCCAAAAGGTGTTGCCGACCAGGTCGTTGGCAAGGACTATGGCACCCTGCAGGCCGGTATACTGCCATCTGTTGTGGTTTGGGTATGCAATGTACAACTTGGCGACAGCGACAGCGTGGATCTTGTTGGAAGCCTTGGGCACCTGGCGCTTGACATTTTGCTTGTCGTCGTCGTTCAGGATGGACGGCATGTTGGAGAGATGCGCATGCGTCAATTCAGACTGACTGGCGCGAATGGTGCAAAGATGTTGAAAGCGACCAGGTACAGAGCAGGTCGAGGGCACGAGTGCTGCGTACGTCAGTCAGAGCCTAAAGATGCCCGCAAGCCGGAAGACAAGACCGACAGCACCAGCCTCAGGCCTCACACACGCGTCCGACCCGCCGAGCCCGCCGCTTCCGCACTCCAATTTTGCCTTCACCTTGGTGATGCTGCCCAATCACCGTCGGAATAATGCAATCACATCAAGTCCATGTCGAAAAACACATCACTTTCCAGCTACTCTATTCTCAATATATTGTTGTCGTCTATGCGTTGCATTCGTCAGGTAGTAGAATCGAGTAGTAAAAAGAAACTTCATTTTTGCCAATCCGGCGGCGTCAGACCCAGTTTGAAGGAAGATGCTCGTGAAAGAAAAAGACGCCCAACGCTGGTTGTAATCGTGAATGCCGCCTGGCCGATCCGTCTATGCATCGCCAGCGGCCATTTGTTCGCTTAAATGTCGTCAATGTCGACCTCGCCGCCGCTCTCGCTCTCGTCCTCGCCGAAGTCGAAGCCGATGCCCTCTTCCTCACCGCCGTATGTGTCGGTCTCGTTGATCTTGGCCGACTCGGGCAGCTCGCCGTAGGCCTTCAAGCTTCGTGCTTCGTCGGCGTTGTACTTGAGGATGACGTCGCCCTTCTCGTCCTGGTAGTCACGCAGCGACAGGAGGATGATGTCGCCCTGGTTGATCCAGACCTTCTTTCGCAGCTTGCCACGGATGTGTCCCAGTCTCTTCTCGCCGTCGAAACATTGTGCCTCCAGTCTGCCATTACCCAGCATCTTGACGACTTGAGCGTATTCTGTGATGCGTGTTAGTCTCGTGCTTCGTACGCCTTGTTCATGGTAGAATGGCACATACCCTGGCCCTCCTCCTTGAAGGTGAGCTCACGCTTCTCGTTGTCGTTCTCGTTCTTTCCTCTTCTGCGGTTCTTACCACCCTAGTTGTCACATTCGAGTCAGCCACTGTTTTTTCTCTTCACTTTGTCGTCGAGCTTTGTGGGCGCATACCTTTCCCTTGTTCTTGGGCATGGCGAATGTGTCGCTTTGGCGTTTGGAAGTTGTCTAGTGCGGCTTCGTTGCCTGAGAGGGAGAGAGCGGGAAAATTTGACGGTGAAGTGCTCGTTGTCGTGGTCGTGGAAAAGAAGGAGGGGCGGTTGCTGTGACGCATGGCTTGCTTTGGCGTGGGGGACTTCAGAACCTGCCAAATCTCTTGGCCAGCGCGTACCGTCTCTCTTTCGTCAGTCACCACCTTCACCTTTACTCATTGTTCTTTTGTCAAAGCAATCACACGTCGTCGTACAATGTCGCGACCACCGCCAAAGAAGTTGCTCAGCGCCCTGTTCAACACGCGATTTGAGCCATTTTCCAAGCCCGTAAATTGCACCACCTTTATTGCTACACAAAACATAGCGAGTGACGATCGTCACCCTCTCCATATTCCAACATCGAATCGCCTCGACAATTGGAACCCACAACGATTACACTGGGTCATCAGAACTCCCGTGGCTGTGTCAAAGAAACGCACCATACGCTCCTGGGTGACGAGAAGGTTTCGAGACACCTTTATATCTGAATTGGAAAAGTCCGGTTTCAACAGATGGGGCGAGCCTCTTGCTGCTTCCAAGAACAGAAGACCACTTACGGGTGCCTTGGCCATTACCCTTCTTCGCCCTGCCCTGACTGCTGCTTCCGAGGACGTGCGTGATATTTGCAGTCAAATCTTGCGAAAGAATATACTTTCTCGCCAAAGGCCTTGAGACGCTTGAGAAAGCCGAACGAGATGAACCATGTGACCACTTTGTCCTCTGACCAGCCACTTTTCTACAGCGTCATGATAATGAATATACGCTTGACGAGAATGACCTCTGCGATCACTCAAACATCACGACATGCTCTCGAAGTATGCTTGCTACACAGCGATGTGATAGAGATGAAGTAAGCGGATCGCAGCTCGGCAAGACCGCAAATGCTCGTTTGACGTCGTGTACGAGGCCGGGTGTGCATATATGGAATCGCCCTCTCTGGGAGATGTCCTGTAGGGTTGTCAAGTAGCTTTCCTGGTATGCCTCTCGACAGGGTACTTTTGCTGCTATGAAGACTAAGGTTGATGCAATTTTCTGTCGACGCTGGCAGCAGAGACAGCTGGCAAGCATGGTCGAAAGAGATGAGCACAAGGTCAGCACTTCATGAGATGATGAGTTAGACAGAGATGTTTGTATTGCTACTGATGATGATTGGCAAAGAAACATTTGTAGCTACTACTCTTTCTCTGATAACCTCCGCAACGCAGCAAATAGACACCACTCTTCTGATGTAACTCAGCAACGCAGCAAATAGACCCCCTCAGTAGACCTTGATGACAGTGGCTTTAACTCAGAGGCAACAGAAAATCAACTCCACTTGAAAAAAGAAAAGCCGACGATGAAACGCATTACTGTAACGCTCCCTGTGATTGCGGACAAAAGAAAATAAGGAAATAGGAAAACGAGCAAGGAGTTTTTTTAGACAGCGGCCTTTCTGTGGTGAGTTTATTTTTCATGTTTTTTCCTGTATTTCTTGACTCCAATGGCAGAGCCAACCACTGGAGAGACGAGAAACGAGAGACAGTACGGGCAAGGCCGATAGTTCGGTTGACCAGAGGCAGCGTGATGACAACGCTGTAATGGAAGTCTGAGATCGTGATTCTGGAGGAGGCTGATTCACAAGCGACATGAATGAATGAACCTCGACTTCAAACATCTAGATCCATAACGATTTTCTCGTCCTCGTCATCTAGCACCATGGTAGGTTCGCGGTCTTCTTGAATGCGCTTAGTATCTTGCGCGTCAACTTCATCGAGTGTCTTACGGATGCTGGTGTAGAGCTTCTCAGAGAAGGTGGGCGGGACTGCGTTTCCGACCTGTTGGATGACAGAAGTTCTGTTACCGATGAATCTGAAGTCCAAGGGAAAGGTTTGGAGGCAGGCAAATTCACGCTCAGTCAAATGGCGCTTGCCACTGAAGTGCCAGTTGTTTTGACCACCGCTAGTGGTGATACAGCCTCTACCGAGTTGATGAGGACTGTAAGGAGGGAAGTCTTTGCGCTCCAAGGCACGAGGGTCGTGGTTTGGAGTATCATGGCGGATGGGTCCAAGTGCATCGGCTATGGTGACCGAGGGCTTCAGACCCGGTACAGGCTTCTCTGGGTGAGCAGCATGTGTAGGCTTAGGGAACTCTGGCAGAGGATGTCCAGCACATGAGGCCAACATGATGAGGCGCTTTCGTGCTTGGGGAACGCCATATTCAGAAAGGGTGTGGACTGCCCACTTGACGGAGTAGTTCATATCAGTAAACTGCAAGACAAAGGAATTGAAGATCTGCTTTTTGCCTTCAAATAGAGCGCCGAACGTTTGTTCCAGTGTAGCGACCATAGGCGTGGCCTTACGAAGGATGTCCGAGATACAAAATAGAGTCGCCTCGTTGGCGTCGTGATTCTTGCCTCTGACGGTATAGGCAGTCGAGATTGTTTTACACACGGTGGACATGTGACAGCAACGCACGTGGGCGTTGTCTTGTTGCCTGGCTGTCAGGTTGTAGTAGACGTCCTCCTCGAAAACATCCGTTCCAGGGAAGTTGAGGCGATAAGTGGCACAAGCATCGGCGTTGTGGTCAACTCCGTATACAACCTTGAAC
Source organism: Aureobasidium subglaciale EXF-2481 (assembly GCF_000721755.1). Lineage (NCBI taxonomy): Eukaryota > Fungi > Ascomycota > Dothideomycetes > Dothideales > Saccotheciaceae > Aureobasidium > Aureobasidium subglaciale. The sequence continues at coordinate 693,235 of NW_013566988.1, read as the reverse complement.
CCTGCCTGCCTAGCTCCGACAGAAATGCCGCCTGCTCCACAAAAGAAGTCGGCGAATGTGTAGTCAGGACAAGTAGTGGAAGCAGAAATATGAGTCTTGCTAAGGATATCTGCCAACTGAAGAGAGTCTCGATCCGCTGCTTCATCGGCAGTGAGATCGATAACAGATAGGTCCGATCTGAGATTCGGAACAGCTTCGCGTAGTTTGAAGTCTGGAATGCGAAAGTCTAGATCGCACTCAGCGTCTGTGATCCGTTCAAGGGCGGTCTCTTGGGGATGACCGGTCATCAAGTCCATCAAGCAAGAATACTGGAACGTTCTCTTCCATCTGCAAGTCAGCTGGGCGTTGTCGCAAATGAATTTGCTTGACTGTCCGCTCATGTCTTCGCGTGTGCGGTAGCTGTTGACAGGGAAGATTGTGTTGGTGTGTTTCAAGCAACGCGTGCCGGTAACGAGGCTAACTGGAATATCGTGAAGGGACTGGACCTTGATGTCACGAGGATCTTCCATGTTTCGCTGTAGAACTTGATACACTTCGTTGGTCTTTCTAGGGAGCATCCCATCCAGAGTTCTTGTACGACGGTAAAGGATACCCCTTAGGTAAACACTCTGGCTGTCCATATCCTCAAAAATGCTTACGATCCGGAGAAAATCGCCGCATTTTAAAGGACTACCAGGATCGACACGCAGCTCGACAACAAGACCAGGAAGGAGACAATAGTTGTCCGTGATCCAGTGACCCTGGAGGGCAGATGTGTTGGTGACCGGGTTGGTTCTAGGCTCATACTTGACGAAGGCTCTTTTAACTCTCTTGGAGGTTCGAGGATTGGGTCGTGGGGGTGGAAGCGAGCCCCAACGATAGTCATCATCGCGGATGGGACCATGCTGAGATATGAATGTCACATCGTCGTTGGCTGTGTCATTATCGATGGTAGATTTTTGCTCAGAAATGAATTTGACATCGGCAGTATCGTCGTCTCCGAAGCCATTGTCATCATCAACAGTGATGGCATCATAGAGATTCGTGCTCAGAGTGTCGATGTCATCATCGATCAGGATTGGTTCTATAGTAACGGTCAGATAGCTGTATTGGAGTGATTTTGATATCTGCTAACGTTGAGGGGTGCCTGCGCGGCCAGGAACGGTGCTACTCGATCTGCGCATCGTGGGACAGTCCGAGAGAGGGCTAAAACTGTGGAAGAGTTGTGGGAAGAGTTCTTGGTTGATCGTCAGATGATGACAGGGAGTCGTCGGAGATGAGCTGCGAAGAATGATGGCTGATGAGGGGCGATGACCTTTTAGAGTCGGCAAATGATTTGCTGTGCGAATGAATCAAGTGATGAAAGAGAGCCAGAGAAGTGAAAGCCGTAGCAAGATGGGAAGTAAGAGTTTGAGGCCCAGGCCCTTGGTCAAGGTACTTTTCCTGCTACAAAGAGAGGCAGAATCTGGTGTGTGCTAGCAGAAGGAAGTTCGCAGACCGCGAGCCGCTTTGTGAAGTCGTGAGCAGTGAAGGGTGAGCAGTGAAAGGTGAGCAGTGAAAGGTGAGCAGTGAAAGGTGAGCAGTGAAAGGTGAGCAGTGAAAGGTGCTATAGATAGGTGAAGGGCTGCAAGCAAATACACAAACTTGGTCACATTCAATCTCTCCTAATGATCAAAGCAAAGCAGCGACAAGCCTCAAAGAGACACATCCATATCTCACATCACCAAACCTAGCGCAGAGAGTTGATATCAACAAATATTTTAGTGACATTGCTGCGAGTCTGGAATGTATTGTGCATCGAGATAACTAAGATGGTAACTATGTTCGGCACATGGGGAGCCTTCACAGTTCTGAAGTCATCTCGCCTACAGTATAGAGAAATTGTGGTGGTGTACGCAGAGGATGTGGTAAGAAAGTTGCGACAATATGAAGCCACATAACAAATCCTTTGGCCGACATCGGTCTCACGTCGAAATCAGCGTCCCAGTCTGCTTCAGTCTGTGAGATGTCAGCTGCATGGATACACGGCTGCGTCACGAAGCTGAGCAACTCTCGATGAGATCCAATGTCTTGGTGAATCTCGCGAGACAAAAGTTTGTTGCGAAAGCGACTGTGCTTGTCTTCAGCTCACATCGAGGGGTCCTGCGGAGAAGAGGTCGAATTGACTGCCAAGATTTTCTGACAACCAACGTGGGGTTGTCCGGCAACGCCGCTACAACTAATATTTTCGCTTTTGACGCATCCTCCTTCTTCACAAAATGTCGTCTCCAAGAGCCCGTTCAAGGCATCCGCCCTCTACAGTTTCCTGTACCTCTGGTCAGGCTCATGCTCAATCACTCATAACCTCCTCGCCATTGTCACGCGCACACATCGAATCCGGCTCGAAGACACCCTGACTCGTAAGTTGCAGACTTTTCCTTGCATGCCCTCAACAACACGCACCACTTTGCACGGATGAGATCAGAAGTAAAAAATAGATGTTAGACTAGTGATCTTTCATGAACACATTTTCTAGAACTGAGCAATAGCTTGAGCACACGCCTTGTCAAGACCCATCACCTCCACCAGTCTTGCTAATCTCGAGTCTCTTGCAGAACCCCTCATCTCCTACCTACCACCAATTCTCCCCTTTCTCGACCAGTCACTATGTGTGGTATCCTCGGCGTCATTCACGGCAACCCGTCGTCCCTCGACGCTGCCGCTGAGATTCACCAAGCTCTCTACTACCTGCAACATCGTGGCCAAGATGCTTGCGGTATTGCCGCATGTACCAGCAATGGCCGCATCTACCAGTGCAAGGGCAACGGTCTCGCCGCAAAGGTCTTCCACGACGGTTCGCGCGTCGCCGACCTGCCCGGCTTCATGGGTATTGGACACCTGAGATATCCTACTGCTGGCAGCAGCGCAAACTCAGAAGCCCAGCCTTTCTACGTCAACAGCCCTTACGGCATTGCCCTTACACACAACGGCAACCTGATCAACGCTCCCGAGTTGAGAGAGTACCTCGACCAGGTCGCTCACAGACACATCAACACAGACAGTGACAGCGAGCTGATGCTGAACATTTTCGCCAACGAGTTGAACGAGACCAAGAAGGCAAGAGTCAACGCCAGCGATTGTTTCGCCGCTCTCGAGCGCATGTACAAGCGCTGCTCGGGCGGCTGGGCTTGCACCGCCATGCTCGCTGGTTACGGCCTTATCGGTTTCCGTGACGCCTATGGCATCCGCCCCATGGTTCTCGGCTCAAAGCCCTCGGACGACGGTATCGGCACAGACTACATGATGGCCTCCGAATCTGTCGCCCTGTCGCAATGCGGTTACAAGAACATTGTCGACATCAAGCCTGGCCAGGCTGTCATTATTGAAAAAGGCAAGGAGCCTGTCTTCTCACAAGTCGCCAAGGAGCTGAACTACGCCCCCGACATTTTCGAATACGTCTACTTTGCTCGTCCCGAGTCTGTCATCGATGGCATCTCCGTCCACCGCTCCCGTCAACTCATGGGCTACCGCCTCGCCGAGACCATCAAGCAGCAACTTTCTCCCGAACAGCTCGCAAGCATCGACGCCGTTATCCCTATCCCTGAGACCAGTCTCATCTCGGCTTACGCTGTGTCCAAGCATTTGAAGATCCCCTACTGCCAGGGCTTTGTCAAGAACCGCTACATCTTCCGTACCTTCATCATGCCCAACCAGAAGGCTCGTCAGAAGGGTGTTCGTGCCAAACTAAACGCCATCCCGATCGAGTTCCAAGACAAGAACGTGCTGCTCGTTGATGACAGTATCGTCAGAGGTACTACCAGTCGCGAGATTGTACTCATGGCTAAGGAGGCCGGCGCCAAACAGGTCTTCTTCGCCAGTTGTGCTCCTCCAATCACCTATGCTCACATCTACGGTATCGATCTTGCCTCATCTTCCGAACTCATCGCACATCACAGCACCTCTCAGGACATCGCCAAGAAGATCGGTGCCGACGCTGTCGTTTACCAGTCGCTCCAGGACCTCGAAGAGTCATGCGCAGAGGCTAGTCCTCGCCCGAATCAGAAGTTCGAAGTTGGTGTTTTCTGCGGCACATATGTCACTCCAGTCGGCGACGACTACTTCGAGCATCTTGAGCGCATGCGTGGTGACGCGAAGAAGCTCAAGGTCATGGAGAGCGCGCGTGAGGCCGTCAGACAGGGCACTGCTGGCGAAGAGGAAGTGCGCATGGCTGCCAGCGGCGTGAAAGTGGACCAACAAGGCAACGTTGTGCCAGCCAGCGATGGCAACGAAGCTCAAGCCGCTGCCTTTGGCAAGATCACCGAGAATGGCGAGAATGGAGAGAAGAGACCGAAAGATGGCTTGATGCAACGCGGCAGTCAGGACGTCTCATTGCACAACTTCAACGACTATTAAATGATGAGAATGTGGGACTAGCCGTTCGGAACGGTAGAGGTATTTCAGAAATAGGAGACAGGGATGGCGTTTCAGGCGCGAGGTTACATTCAGCCCGGCATGTGGCAATACGCAGGAGAGAGGACTGTCTTCGCTAGAGTACAATGATTTCTTTAGGCTGCGAAGCTACATACGCGAGGAATTCATAGTCGATTTGCTTTAATTCACGTCAAGATCCACAGTGACCCACAAAGGAGATGGCGGAGGAAACCACGGTTACATCAAGTGGGTAGACATGGCCCAACCGACCGACAAGGGCTCACGGAGTCATGGCGCTCTGTCTCTCAACCTCTTGCTCATCCAGATTGGGAGGATCATACTTACAAAGTCGTTTGATGAAAGTCTTACTTCTGCACGAGTGGGCTCACCTGTCCCATCGGCATCGCATACCCAGAACACGGACGGCTTAAATCCTGATTGTCTTGCGCCGGATGTCGGCCCGGGGAGGGCAAGGGCATCCAACCCACGACGGCGAGGCCGCCATGCCAACACACTCTCCACAACACTCTCCAGACCGCGCATCCTCATCTTCCCTGGCCATCGCCATCAACAATTACGCAAGACATCTTGACGCCGTAACCTAGCCGAAACGACAAGAGAACAAGCCACTCTCGCCAACGTATCCGAACTTTTCCGGTCTAGACGCGACGCATGAAAGTCAAAAGATGAGCCTCCATCTATGGTGCCCAAGAAACATTCAGCCTCGTCATCTCGAGCAGCAGCGGTCCCGCCTACAGCGTCCACAGTGCCCCCATCGCAATTAGGTCTGACGAATGGCGATGAGATTGCGAGTTTTCAACGGCACCAGCAGGCCGCACTGTCTAGAGCAAACAACAATGCGCGAACTGCAGCTGCGAATGGAAGAGTTTTGGTGGATGTAAGCAGTTTGCAGCTGCTAGCCAACCACTTTGATCATGTCATGGCTGGTATACAGCAGAGAGCAGATATTGTGAGTAGTACTGTGTGGCCTCTCATCTATCGTCTGTGTGTACATCCTTGATCTTGTGGTGTTTCTCTGTCATGTTTCCAGAACAATTCTTGATCGCGTGTCATGGTTTCTGCATTCAGACATGTTTCCAAAAATGTAGATGCCTATACTGACAGAGTTCCACCTTGGAGTTGACTCGCGAAACGCAAGCATCGGTGCGTCGACAGAGCTCACGAGCAATTACCTCAATCCAAGCTGCCAATGCAGAGATCACCCGGGTACATGGCCTTCTGAGACAAATCGATGAACTTGAGACCGAATTTGACAAGATCAAGCATATTCGCGATATCGTGGCTGCCTTCAGACACCGAGTCGAAGCACTGGAGAGGAGAGTAAGGTGACATGGTACTAAGAGCATCGAACACTATGAGGGATGAGGTTTTGTAGTGTGTTCATCTCTTCGACGACAGAGTAGACAGCAATGGCCTCAGAGGACTGACAAATGCCATTTTACTGGATGAAGGGCAACAACAATGCATCAAGTAGCTTCGAAAGCTGCGATCACATGTTCGCGTGGTTTGAACAAATGTAGAAATCAGTCGTTTACTATCATTGCCTGCGGCAGTGTCTCCTAATCGTCCTGTAAAATAATCCTTCTCCAACTCATTAAAAGGGCAGATGAAGAACTAGTTGGATCTGATAATCCCGTCCGAAAAACAATCCGAAGCCTGCCCAGCGTCTATAAGATAAGGGAATCATTCGCAAAAGCAAAACATAAAACAGTACCGTACCTCTTCCCAAACAGAACGCCTAGATGAACACCAAGCAAGAAACAAAGGCAGGTCTAGTGAGCAAAGACCCGTCCATCCCAATAAATCACCAGAAGATAGCCGTCGGTGCAATCCTTGTCGGATGATAAGTGCCAAAATGTAGGCGGGTATATGATCGAACTCAAAGCAGAAAAGAGTGCTCATGTTGACGCAACATAACGAAAGGCACCTCTCCCTTTGTAAGTTACCGTCACTCATGAAGAGAATGTGATGATCCTTGTTGTCGAAAAGGATGCAGATTGGCTCCAAGCTACCAGCGACTGGCACTTTACAGACTCATAGTGAGCCATTCCCATTCCTGTGGACCGGCAGGCATACCGGAAGGAGTGCTGACCATTGATCCAGGGGCACCGTTGTTCATCATCATGTTTGGTTGCTGATTGGGCGCGTAAGTAGGCGTGGGAGCTTGAGATAGGTCCCTGGGCTGGAGACTAGGCATAATGTCGTCCGCCTCGCCCATCTCAATCTCTTGAGGAGAACTGCCAACTTTACTCTGCTTGCGTTGACGCTTTGGTGCAACCATACGAGTAGGAGCTGGACCCGTAGCAGGCATTTGCGGCTTCGGCGGACCAGGCGCAATAGGTACCACAGTAGTCTTTGGTGCAATGACCGGGTTGGTCTGAGTTGTAGGAGTGTTGGCGGTAGTGGAGGAGCCAGCGGTGGACTTGGGGGATTCGGCGTCGTGATTAGGCTTGGGAGTGGTCGCGGGAGTGTGGGCAACCGAGTTCTTCCTGCTAGCAGCCTTCTTGGGACGACTGGTGGGGGGCCCGACGGTTGCGGAACCCGCTCCGCCTCGGTTACGTTTTTTTATGACATCTGTCTTTAAGCTGAGCGGACGTACGACGCCGTGAAGCTTGAGGAACAAGCCACATGCGTTGCACAGCGGGTGCCCCTCAGGGTTGCGGCGCCACAGGGGAGTGGTCTGGGTGAAACAGTTCGTGCATGTCGTAGGCAGGCCGTTGTCACCAGGTTTTGGGCTTCCGGGCCGAGAAGGTGCTACAGAGCTAAAGCCAGTCGAAGACTCGGGCGGCGACGAAGGTGAGGATTGTGGGCGGGCAGAGAAAATGCCATGCTGAGCAGCCATAGCAGCCGCATTTGGGGTTGAGCTGGTGCGAGGGATCTTCTTCAGACGAGGATCGTTTCCGCGATTGCGGATCTCGCTGACAGATGCTGCTGAGCCATGTGTGCGACCCAGACTACCTACGCCCCAGTCTTGTGGTGAGGGAATCATCTCGGTGTGTCCGATGGTCACGCCCTTGCGACCAGGGGGGCCAGCGTAGCGAGCGGGCAGTGAATTGTACTGACCCGAGGCAAGACCGCTCTCCCACTGGTACTCGGCCATTGAAGGGTCCTCCATGGGCGAGAAGTCTGTCTGCATCATGAAGTTGTTGCGATCGCCGAAATTGGGTTCCTCGTCTTCGTTGTCCGAGTCGGCGCCAAAGGTGAACATGTTGTTATCGCGAGGCAACGGCATGGCAGTGGACAAGACTTCGTTGGGGTCAATGTGGCCCGACATTGAGTAGGATGAAGGTTGAGTGAACGAGGTGGATGGATCGGGGGCCGACACCTGGCTGAACATGTTGTCGTTGTTGGGGCTGAAGATGTACTGAGGCTGCATACTGGCCACGGGAGTAGGTTGCTGGCTGGTGTAGCTGCTCATGTGGGCATGGTGCCTCAGATCGACACTGCTAGAGGTGTTGAAGAAGACGGGCTCGTGCTCGGGGATAGGTTGGGGAGTCGAGACACGGGATTGGTACGAGGACTGGGGCGGTGAGCAGTAGTTGTTGGACATGATGGACTGGTTGAACATGTTGGTGTACTGGCCATTGGTCATCATGGGCGAACCGACGGGCGAAAAGTTGAAGTTGGTCTGGAAGGGGCCGGCCGATGTCAGAAGCGGGTCGTTGTGGGAAGCGTTGGCACCCGTGTCAAAGCCGAAAGTGTCGAGGCCGAAGGGGACTTGGCCATGGGTGTTGGGAGGGTTGAAAGCGCCCGAGTCGAGAGAGTAGTTGTTGAGCAGGGCATCGTTGGGCATGCCGGTGGTGACTGGAGGCACTTGCGGAGAGCAGTCGGCACGTCGCTTGGGCGGCTGTTCAAGTCAGTAATGGGTGCGGGAGGTGGGCTTGCAGCTCGAGACATACCCTGCGTTCGTCAATGCTAGTCTTGCGCACATGGCGTTGGATGTAGCCAAACTCGTCGGTCGTCTTGTGGATGGCAGTGGGAGCGACCGACGGAGCCGAGGCACGCGCAACAAAGTCGTCCTGGGCCTCTTCCTGGAGCTGTTGATGCCGGCGAATGGGAATGCCGGTCGATGTGGCCTTTGGGTCGTTGATCAAGGTGTCGAGCGAGGCCGAGGGCGACGACTGGCTGATGGGGGATGCGATGGACGAAGGCACGATGAAGTCGTCCAGATTCATGTGATCGCTGGCAGGCACGGCGAAGTGCGACTGGTCGAGCGAGTGCGAGTTGGAGTGCTCGAGCGACTGCGCCTCTGCCGACTGTCTCAACTGGGCAATTCCGCTGGGAGCGTTGGCACGCTGCTGGTATGCGTGGGCAAGTCGGCTGTGGTGGCTGAGTCAACTCATCTTGTTCTTTGTTGAGAGCTCGGACAATAGACATACCTCTGGTGTTGAGCCCTCCTCAGGTTCATGGACATCATTCTCCACGTCAGGTTTTCCATGCGCTCAGAGTTGGGCAGCGTGTTCTTTGTCTTTGAATACAGCTTCCAGATCTGCGTTCCGAGGGGATCCTTCCGTTGCAGTTCCTCGGGGGACTCGCCGTCCGTCTCGCGCCATGTGGTCGACTCGAAGACGCTGTCTCGCAGCGCCCGGCGCGCAGACGACTCTGTTGGTGAATCCAGCGTGCTGGCGCTGGTGAGGGATTGCACGGCCGAAGAGGTCGTCGAAGAAGAAGGTGCTGTCATTTCACCCATGTTGGGCGGGAAGGCTCGCGGTGACGATTTCATCTTGCTCAGCTGGCCCCCACGCTCTTCCATGGATACCCACAATGTTTGGATTTAATACATAAGCCTTCTTGCCGACGTACGTGTATTATCAAGCAGTTTGCGCTTCTTCCTCTGTTCGATTCGGATTATTGGTAAAATGCTAAGGGTACCAGATGGGGTCGAATGACGCGAGGTGGGATGGGGGTTGGCTTGTCTAATGCCTCGACCGTCGAACTCGGTCAGCACCCGGCACATCGACCACACAGTGCTACTAGGGGTAAACCTCGTTCCGTCGCCAGTTTTGCTCGACCGACTAGTGGCTGCGCCCAAGATTAGGCTCACCCACGCGCCCCGACCGACGACGGGCAGGGATCTGCCACATGCTCTGCCCTTGCCGTCGCATTTTCAAACTGCTCCCTTATTGTGAATCAAGACACCCGTTGCCTCGTCTCCTTGCACCTTGCCTGCTTGATCGCGCTTCTGCATACGCTCATCTCTGCTCCGAAGCCTACTTCTTCTGCCTTTTACCCAACTCCGATATCATAGTGGCTCAAGAGTACACCCTACTCATGTCAAGTCCTCATGTGAACCCCCACGCCCTCGGATTACTGCATTTCCCATCCCAGCAAAATGACGACGTTGACAGCTTGCAGCAGGCTCTAAGATCCGACCCACTTCTGAAAGCCTGCGGCTCAAAGAGCCAAAGCCATGCAGGATCCTTTTGCTCGAGCCCGCAATCCTTTCTGCCGTTGTAGAACCGCTCGGTTGAGGAATCCACCATCTACTCTAACTTGGCCCGTTCACCGCAATATATCCGACATGGACATCATCAACCTACCCTCCCACATCCTTGCACTCCCACGATCTACTTATAGTACTCTGCATTGTGACGCCTAGACGCATGTCTGCTGTCGTTCTTGTATGAGATGTCTTGACTCGCGGACTCGTCCCCATCAACCACTCTCCAAACCCATCATGTCTCTACGACCCGTGCACGACACTCTAGCTCCCCACATCAACCACCACTGGCTCATCCGTGATTTCCCGAGAGACCCTGAATTCGGTTCATCTCATTGGGGCTTGAAACCTTCCTTCGTGCTGTCAGTGTCAATGGCTTTGGGGACTTTGACCTGGCGACACGGATGCCATTGCTCCAGAGCTAGAATCGACCGAATCTCCGCCTGAATCTTGAATCTTCATGACTCTTGAAGGTGCACCTTGCACCAATCGCATCTGATTATTTACTAAAGTACATTCCGTGTAATTACCGGCTCACAGTGAATGGCTGGCTGATCTTCATGCTTCGTGATCCTGCAAAGCGAACAAGCAAAAAATTGCATATGCACGAGACAAGCTCCACCGCCGTTTAGTCTAAGCATGTCGCTTCCGTCACTCTGCGGTGTTCTTGACATGGGTTGCGAGTCGCGATGGGTTCTGTCCGGCACCTCAACAGACCTTTACAACGAACGAACAGGCCGAGGGACCCCGAATCTCGCGGTATTGAGACCGTACGATGCTCTTCCTCAGATGTCTGGACATCCATCTCCAGCGGCATGTGCCATCTCGGAAGCAGGGTGATTGTCGGTTTCAGGGACAATTCCTCCAGCTCTTTTGAAGTTTATTCGCACACGACCATGTGGATCTCTTTCCCCGTCATTTTGAGTTAGCCGCGCCCGAACCATGTGGATGAGAATTGACGCTAGCGACACGACAACTCAACCAACGACTTCTCCAGAAATAATTTGGTTGGATCGTGTCCGCTCGGCGGATCCGAGATATGTGTTGCGACTTGTACAGACTCGTCAGTTTCTGCCCTGAGTTTGATGAAATCCGCTGGCCTAGTTTGGACATGCACTCGACTGGACGAGCACCTCAAGCCGAAGTTTCTGGTGGTGATCAGACTCAAGGAAGCGGAAGCGAAAGAAGAAAGAAGAGCCGTGGCTTGCGACGGTGTTTACTCCAGCCTCCTTGGTTAGTAGACGGGTGGGTCTTGCATCCTCCAGACTCGGGGAGTCAGGGACAACTTCGAAGCTTAAGCCGGCCAAATAGGTCGTAGAATTGGTTTCTCCGACGCCGCGCATCCGTTGTTGATTGCTCGCGTGTCGTTAATTTTCTTGTGCCCTGAAGTCAGTCGCGTCTGAATCGAAACAGTCGAGGTTCCGCACGTTCGTCTGCCTCGGCGAGAAACCTGGAACGGGAAAACGAATCGTTCCGATTTAGCCTGTGCTTGCAACCTGCGGGCGGCCGCGTGGAGCCAGGCGTTCGCATCCGTCGACGCCAATATGCGGTGGCCTCACCAAGTCCTACGCGACATGGTTGCTTCGGCCGATGACCACCAGCTGCACTGATCGTCTCCCTTCGCCTATGGCATTATCTTCCATCCACATAGCCACTTGCTATTCGCAGGTGGTATATCGGTGGATATTGGCTTTTCAGGGACTCATCAGGGCTGGCCTAGCGGAACTGATTAATGCGCAACACCAGACATGTGAAAGTGGGCTCCTGCTCATGCAAGACGGCCGCGCTGCAGCTGTGCCGCGGACATGGCCAATCAGTAAAGCTTGGTGTGAAGGATCCAGATCCAAGAGGCGCTCCACGACGAGTGTATTGTTCTTCTCCGTCGTCGGTCACAACTAGATGAGGACCATCTAGTGTCGTGTGAGCATCGCATCAGACGGTCCGTGGCCGGCTGGACTTCTTGATCCCGGAAATCGGCTTCGATCTGCGGCAAGTGGTGGTAACGTGCTGTGGGAAGTAGACCTTGGAGGTTTCGAGCGGGCGTGCTGTAGCTGTTATATGCTCGTCGAAGTACGACATGATAAGCAGATGCTAGCAGAATGATAGATAGACAGTGCTATCAAGCATTGATGTCGCAACTTCGCCCTATTCGCACCTGCTGTCTTGGTGCTTATCTCGCGATGGCGTTATCAGTGTCTGGCTGTTGCTCATCCTGGATATGCAGGTCAATCCTGCTCCCTTATCTATGGAGGAGCTCAGTGCTTTTCTGCGTGACGATGAACGATGTAGAACATAAAACAAAGGTTCGGGAAGCTTTAGATTCATATTCTTTCCTCGTGGCCATCAAGGTCTCGCACGTGGTCGCGCAAGATCACGCTATGGATTTCTATGACTACAAACTATATCCCCCACTCCCAACGATGAGGCACTTCGAAGAAATTATATAATAGCTTCGTCCTACTTCGCACTGTCGGAATGCTGGATCGACATTTGCGCTCACAATCCATCTGTAATCGAATACACGACGCAATTATGGAATATCAAGTGCTTTGCAAGCAACAACCTTACAGGTCTCTGGAGGCAAATCTCCCTGCTGTTGTGAAAAGATTCTTGTGGTGGATCGGCGAGGCCGCCTTCTCGTACAGCACTACCAGCTGAAGACGGCGAGCTTGAACGTGACGGAGTAAATATCGAAGACAACTTCGCCCTGGATAAATCCTGGCACAAACAATACTCGACAAACACCTTTCGAATTATTTCGATTCTTAGCACTATTCGTCCAGCAGAGTAACAGTATATGTCACATTTATGTCCCGAGCTCGAGGACCGGTCATCGGCGTCTTAATACTGAAAACTATAGCGAGAGGACGACAAGAGGAGCTACGAACCACATCTCACTATGTTCATCGTCTTGGTATTAATGGTACTCAGCCTTCAGGGTGTTTACTTTCGCCTCTCGGGTCACGATATTGCTTGGCTACTGGTCATGGGCGCAATGCCATCTCACGTCGAAACGAGAAGCAGGAATAACGTAACCTTCTCCGATATTGACCACGATTACTTATCGGCGCTTAGTTTGCAAGGAATAGAATAAGCACAATCGGAATGCCGACCACGACAAAACCTCACGCCGACAACAACACGAACACGTGGCGGGTCTTTTGCGGATTGACTCGGATTTTCTGTTGCTCAGTCTCAGCAGTACATATCTGTCGAACAAACTTGTCCTTCTTCATCGAACAAGCAATTGCTGACAAGCCCGAATCTACTGGATAATGGCCTTGACAATTCATCGTCTTCAGACACGACACGCTCCTGCAGACAGGTATCGCGCCACTGTGAACTTTGATGACTCCGACCGCCATCGAACCAGGCAACCAAGGGCAACGATGGCGATAGCATGAAGCGAAGTGGAGCCAGCGTCTCACAGTAAGTGTACCCACGCATTCTCAATGACACCTGCGGACCCGAACAGCTTTCGGCCGCTCATCCACATTTGCCATGATCTTGACTCGTTCCCGGCAATGCGAAGATATCCTTTGCTCTATTTCTTCCACCATAACGTCAATTTATAGGCGCTAAGACAGACTGTCTTCTCCAATAGCATGTCCATCGTCGACGGACCTAACATATCCACGTAGATTGTCGAGGTCTCTTGTCTCGGCAGGGCGCGTGAAAAACACCGCTGGAACGATGAACTACGATAACGTACCGATGGGAATTGTTCAGCACCTCCTAGGCGGAGAAATGTTCCATCGCTGGGTCATTAACACCTTGTAAAATCTTAGAGCACATGGTTGTGCAAAACAAGCCTCAATCTGCGTTGCTACTAACTATCACGTATTGAGCAAATCTGTGTGACTCATCCAAGTAGGATGATCCCTAAACCATGGATTCAACAGTAAACTGTCTGTTCAACACTCACTTCTTAACGGCCTTCTCGGGATCTTTCTCGTAAGCCTTGCACCACTTGTCCCACTCACGTGCTGCCTTAGTCATGACAGTCTTGAGGTCCTCTTTCACCTCTGCAGTTTCCCAGTTTTCGTCTTCCCAGTTTCTTGTCTCGCCACCGGTTTGACTCGGAGCCCATCCTATGGCATGAAGACACTCTGTCTCGGTGGGGACAGCACCGAATGACGGAAAGGTCTTGGTGTTCTTCTCATGACATCTTGCTGCCAAGTACTTATCCAGGGTTTCGAGACGATCGGATGGATGGAAGGAAAGTCTCAGTGTGTTTTCGTCGTGTTTGCTACTGGTCGAAGTGGAGTTGAGGCGTTTGGTCACGTTTCGCGAAATTTTGGCGCCTTTGATCGAAGCAGCTGCCCAAACTGCATCGATCTCTAACAGTCCTCCGAATGGCCAGATTAGCGTAAGCATGATGTCGACGGCGGCCGACACAGGCAGTAGTCCAGTAGCGATGATCGAGTCTCTCTGAGCCTTGCTCTTGCTTCGCATCATTGTTTCGACAAACTCGACCTTGAGCTGATCTGGAGTGCTCTTGATGCTGAAAGGGTAGACCATGACCATCTCCTCGAGTCCAACGGTAAGATGCGTCTCTTCTTCCTGGAGATTCTCGCCTTGTGAGTGACTACTAGATCCTTTGTCACCTTCAATGTTGATTCTGTTGATGAACTCGAGGTTCGAAGTCTTTGTCCATCCCATGGCCACATCGATAGCTTTAGTAGCTTTGCCCTTTACTCCCTGCCAACTCGCAGTTTTGGCAGTCGAAAGCTTTGCAGAGCGTACTTCTTCCTGCCATTTACGCTGCAGTTTGTGGACCTTGGCCTCCTTTTCACCTTCTCCGGGAGCCTTCAGAGGCGGAGGTGGGGGAGTGTAGATCAGATATCTAGTCGGAATAGCATCTGACGGAATGCCATTCAGCTTCGGGGTCGGGAAAGGAACAAGATAGGCAACTAGCTTGTGGGGATCGCGAGTGTAGTGTACGGGAGACGAAATATCCTCATTCGAGATTCTTGAACTGCTCACTCTCTGTGGAGGCGGTGGAAATGAACCTTGCCCGTACGCGGTGTTCACCATGCTGCCAGTACGAGGAGGTAGCGGAGGTAGCAAAGATGTCTGTTCGTGGTACCCTGGGGGATCTGAGTACCCATCAGACTTGCTTGAAAGTGAAGGTTCCATCTTTGCGAAATTCTTGATGCGGAGATGGAAATACGGCTCTGCTTGAAACTTTCAAAATTTTGGAGCGATGCGCGAACGATAGTTATATGTTGGTTAGATGGCCCTACTTCAAAAGACACAGCAGCCTCATGACGATTTTGTGGTGTTGCGTACGCGTCCAAGTGCTTTCAATACGCTGTATACGCAGTTAGGGCGCAGTCACTCGCGTAAGCAATTGGTACAAGGAAACTGCTAAGAGGAAATCGGCTTACATGCGCACCATCGCAATACATGCTCGCATGGCGAAAGGACAACAGGCGGCCACACTTGAGTGAGAGCGAGCGCGAGCACTGTGTCGAATGATTCGAATTGAGGCATTTACCCGCGGCCATTCCGTCCGTGGAAATCGATAACACCTATCTGACAAGCAACCACTCTGCTAACTACAGTCAGTAAACACGCATCATGTATACTGAGCTTAAATACAGCTTAACATATTTCTGTCATCATCCTCGTGACCAGAGAGGCTCGCGTGATGATCCAAGATTGGAGGCAGGGTGATCAAGGAGCCGACCGCACTCAGCCATGACGTTATCATCGAGATCATAATGCTATAGCCCCAGGTTATTTTATCCTCTGCCCGGCTGGCACAATTGGTCAGCGCGTGAGACTTTTATCTGATAGAGATCTCAAGGTTCAGAGTTCGAGCCTCTGGTCGGGCGCAGCCTCTTTTGCCACGTGACGTAGCTCCGTCGAATCTTTTTGGTCCGTTCCGTCGAATTGGGTATGTTGCGCTGAGTCTAGGGTTGGGCGTAGTCGTGGTGGAGCTTTGTTGAGATGAGTGAATTCGTGTATGAATTTCTGATGCTGACGCGTCGGGTCTGCGGGCATATGGCTTTCGTGGTCGCATGTCAACTTGCACGTTGTAGACGTAACAATCGGGAATCCTGATCGCCAAGGCATGTTCTCAGTATAACACTGGCCGCTCTCGATGTCGGATTAGCAGAGTATATGTATGGATGAGGCGAAACAGATGGGGACATACGACTTCCGTAAGGATGCATGAAAGATGAATCGCCACAGAGTGGAATCGAAATGACATCGTCCCAATTGTGGGACTTTGGAAAGAAGAAGATGCTAATATAGTTGGCAATAATGACTGTGCACAAGCACGGCACAGTTTTATTTGCCGTGTTTGCTTGAATAGAGTGAGCCGGCGCTGATGACAATAAGTAGTTTGCTCAAAAATCAATAGATACAAACAAGCATAAGATTGTTTGGACGAGAATCGTGCTCCTATAGTCAGACAAGTATTCCACGCGCTTCCTTTCCATATGTAATGGGACAGTCATCTCGACAAAGATTTCGCGACTCAGAGCTTGGCCTTGCCTGCCACGATACTCTGCCACTCGGCCCTCCCGAATGGCACATATGTATCGCCTCTTGGTGGCAGCCAGTATAATGTATCTCCCGAGCCAGCTTCTCCATGAGATACCTTCACAGGATTCACGCCATCGCGTCTGAGTTGCGTCTTGTTCTGCTTGTTGTTGTGCATGGTGTGCGCTTGGTCATCCTGAATGAATCGCAGGAAGAGTGGCACCGCGTACTTTGGAAGCAGCTTCTGCGAGTGAGCGAGGAAAGCTCTAAAGTCGAAAGAGGCACGATCTGCCGGTTCAACGTATACGGCTGCACAGCATGCTCTACCGTCGTGGCCTAGATGGGCAATCGTCAATGCTTCGTCAGAGGAACCAATTCTGGAAATACTTGCCTGGGACTTCAACACCATATACATTTGGCTCTTTGATGGTAGGGAACCTGCCCAGACACTCAGCAACCTCGGTCGTACTGCAGTTCTCGCCTTTCCATCTGAATGTATCACCGAGGCGATCCATGAAGAACCATTTTCCATCCGAGCTTCTGCGCAGTGCATCGCCAGATCTGTAGTACAGGTCTCCTTTTTCAAAGACGTCTCTGGCATACTTCTTCGCTGTGGCTTCAGGCGCGTTCCAGTAACCCTTGAAGACATTCTCGTCTGCGACCTTGACCAACATCTCTCCACCTTCCTCGTAAGGCTGACGATGAGCAAATCCGGTTTTGGGATGTCTCCAAATCTCTCCAGTCTCATAGTCCAATTTAACAGGAACATATATGTTCTTGAACACAGTCCTGAAGATCGCTCCGTGATGGCCGACAGCATCCGCATAATGGTCGTTTCGGCTATAGTTGATCAACGTGAAAACGCCTTCAGTACTATTGAAAAACTCCATGACATCTGTGACACCAAATCTCTCTTGGAACTTGCGCCAGACGTCAGGTCTCATGCCATTGCCGTGCATCAGACGAACCTTGTGATCCCTGTCTCTAGGCGAAGGGGGCGCGGACAACAGATAGCGCGCAGTCTCTCCGACGTAGACAAAGGCGGTCGAATCGGATTCGCGGATCTCGTCCCAAAAGCCCGAAGTGGAGAATTTACGCCCGATGGCCAGTGTGATACCGGAAGCCATACAGCCGGCAGCAAGCACACCCCCCGTGCCGTGGTACAAAGGCATACAATTGTAAAACACATCTCCACCCGGTCCCGAGGTCTGGTTTGTGAGACGCCTGCGGTAATCACCGAGGAACCAAATTCTTTCCAGATGGAAGTGGCTCGCCTTGGGAAGTCCAGTTGTGCCCGAGGTATAGAACAGACAGGCCGGTGTGTCTCCATTCACATTTGCCCTGTGATGAGCTTCCGGTCGCTTCGGGCTGACTGCAGCAATAGTTGCCTTTGTTGACTGCTCCAGGACGATGATCTCCATGCCTAGTTCTTGCTCGATTCTGTCCCGGCACTCCTCAATGCGCTGCCGACATGCAGCATCCTCATCCACTACTAGCACTTTACTACCACTGATTGTCAGACAGTGGAGCAAGGCGTCGCCGGCGAGATTATAATTAATCGTTGCAGGAGCTGTTCCCAGCGCCCAAGTAGCAAGCATGGTGAACATGAATTCTGGCGAATTTTGAAGATATATAGCAACAGGCTCAGTAGGCCGGGCTCCCCTACCTAAGAGAAAGTCTGCATACTGACAGGCTTGGGCGTGAGTCTCGGACCAGGTGTAACAGCCAGTCTTGGACCAGAGGCATCGAGTCGTCGAAGGTAAACGCTTCACCTGGTTCTCAAATTGACACCACAGAGAGTGCTCCTCTTTCTCGACTGTTCACATATTAGCGTAGCGACACAACAAACCATCTGCGTGCGATTACCTGCTCGATTCCACTCGAACGTGGCTCTCTTGACGTTCCACAGATCCCTCAGGTCTTTACGGATCTGAAGTTTGGCATCAATGTATGCAGCAGCAGCAACAGCGGCGCCGGCAATTGTAGCAGTGCCTGGTACAGCGTGAGTATGCTGGACTTGTGTGCGGACAGCGGGCATACCCACCAATATCCATGTAGATGACCGTGCGCAACACAAAGATCAGACACGACGTTGGGTGGAACAGTTTGTTCAGCAGACGGTGTACTTGTAGATTACACTTGGCCCACGGACGGCTGACAGACGGCCGTAAATATGGAGCGGGGTCTACTAGGGCGTTTAGTAAGGAGCTGAAGGATGATCACTGGCAAGCCAATGGATTTAATGAGCTGTTATAGCCGTTGAGAGGCCCATGGTGCGGGTAGAGACAGTATGTATGAATATAGCACGACATGTTGTCAAATGACGGAGCAAAATGAGAGTTCTACGGATATACTAGGAGGCATGCAGTGATACAAGGTTGGCTTGGCGTAGTACCTGTCTGACCAGGCGCGTGGTGCGGACTCTCATAGTAGATCGAGCCAAAACTGTAGAACAGGTGATCTTGACCAAGAAATAAAGGCAGGGACGTGTTTTGGGGGTTGAGTCGAAGTTGTCGCAAGGCTCGAGACAGACGAGGAATGCGGCTCAACACAGGGCAAGCGTTCTACGTGACGGACCTCGGCAAGCCACCGTCGATCATGGACAGCACGGCCTTTGGGTACCTGAATGCCAGAGAATCTTTTGAAGCAGCATTTTGGGGTCGTTGTTCGCAAGTAATGTGAAGCGATTTCACGGAGAGAAGGTAGGAGAGTGCAGACAAGTTTCGGAGCTATGGCAAGGGAAGTTGTCCGTGTCCAAGCTCTAGGCGCGTAACTGGGAGCTTCGAAACCATTAGCCAGGTCATCTGAAACCCTGCATGTCAATGGTGGAGCGTGTGGAAGAAGTACAAAGAGCTAATCTCAGGCTTGTTATGAATTGATTAATGCTTCGACAGCGCTCTCCCAGTGGCAAGTTGAAAAGAGAGTGTCGAGGTCGGGTCGTTCTTGCAAAGAGGTACGCTAACTGAGGGCGAAGGTTCGCGCTGGCTCCAACGGCGACGCAGGGATGGCGTATGACCTAGGGAATGCATATATGCCTCCCCCACGTGGCTATACAATTCAGAGAGCACAATCACCAGCAGTCCAGGTAGCAGATCAACGAGGTTATACCGCCATAGCCTCAGCGCACAACAACTATCTCGAGCAAGAGCATGGCACACAGGCCGTCTCGATAGCAGACAAGCCAGCACAAAGGAGCCGAGGGAGGACAGGCAGAACGGGAAGAGAAGAGTCAGCATTGCAGGCAGGTAAGACAGCACATGACCCCGCCGTAGCACCGCACCTCATAGAGTTATAGACTGACGCACGGCACACAGCACCTCGCAGACGTCTGCTCGACCAGCCTTCGCCTGGAGAGAATCCAATGGCTCAGGACAACGCCTTTCCCGTTTTTCCCACGAAGCGCTCTGTTGCTGCTGCTACCGCTGCCCCTTCCCAACCTACGCGCCCACCACGAGAGGATCCCAGACCGCCACGAGACGCCTCTAGACCACCACGAGAGGATCCTAGACCACCCCGAGACGCCTCTAGACCGCCGCAAGATGTCTACACTCAATTCGCGAGACCACCACGGGAGGCCTCTAGACCACCACATGATGCCTCTACCCAACCCATGAGGCCACCACGGGACGCCTCTAGACCGCGCAATGCCCAACCTACCAACAACCCCAATCTGAACCCCATCAGACCACCCGATCATCTTTACTCATCCGCCAACTCGACTCAAAGACCTTCAACAGCCGACGCGCCACGCCCTCCACCACACTCGCGCGCTCAGGGCCTTCCGAACCCTCTGCCACACTTTCGTTCCCAAGACTCGGTCCATCCTCTTCCGCAACCCTCGTCCCAGTCGCATCATCAACCTCAGACTCGTCCGCAAGAGCCGCTCCACTCCCACTATCCACCGCAGTCGCGTCCACAAGACCCTTCGCAGCCGTACCATGAAGCCCAGTCCCGTCAACAAGACCAAAGATCTGTCAGGCAGCACGCTCGTCCAGACCCTCGAGACCAGCGCGATCCATATCGCAGTCCTCCGCAGCAGGCCCAGCCACAACTTGCTCCACTACCCACTTTCAGTCCGCCCTACTCTACCTCGTCTCGCCCGTCGACGAGCGACTCTGCCAATGCTCGTGAACGGCCCTTCCTGCCACCTCTCGACACTCAAGTCGTTGGCGATCCCCGTACTCTGGAGTCTCCCCTGCTAAGCAGCGTGACCGCACGCCATCGACCAGCCATCGTTCCCATGACCCACGCTCCCTACGAAGCACGCATATCGCAAGCAGCTCACCTCTCCAACGCCTCTGCCTATCAGGACGACCTCGCTCACCCTCAACAGCCTTGGAACCATCCCTCCGACAAGCACGAGAGCTTAGCTGGCCTCTACGATGACTACTATCAGGACCCACCGCGGCCCATGAATCGGGAGGATGAGATAGAAGCCGCCATGCCCGACTTCGACACGTCTTCTGCACACAAGCGTCAGCCCACCATCGACGAACATCTCGCCAGCGTGCGTTTGAACAATCCTGTCAACCATCCACAATCTCGCTCTGGCTATCAAACTGCCTCCAGCAAGCTGAACTCTGCCAAATCTCAACCAGATCTGCGTCAACGGACTCCCGTTCAGGACGAGGCGAGCGCTTTTGACTTCGGCTTCCAAGGCCAGCAATTTACTCAGTCGCCCGAGCCCCATCATCCCACCCGTCTACCGCAGCATCCTGCACAAAATCTGTACCACAATACACAACCACATCGAGAGCAGCAGCGAGCCCGAGATCCAGAAAATCAATTCTCTGTTCCGACCAGGCACCCTCAACCCCCGCAGCACGACTACACATATCGCGAACAACATCCTGCGCCTACGCGTAACCAGCCGCAACCTCCACAGCATGACTACGGATACAATGGCCAACTTTCTATGCCCGAGCCGCAGATTGACCGTCACCACAATCAAGGCTATGATGTACGTGCAGATCACTCAGGAAGACCACTGAGAGGGTACGATCAGAGCTACAGCAATCAGAACCATATGATGCCTCCGCCAGACCAACAACGAAGCCAGAGCTATGATGAGCCTAGTCCTGGGCTACCGAGACCAATTCAGCAGCAAAGGGCCTTCACCTCTGATGACCAAGCTCCCTATCACGGACAGCCGTCCAACGGCCGGCCTCCTATACAACAGGGTAGATCCATGCCAAATCACGCTATGCAACGCGGACCCATACCAAATGCAAACATGTCCAACCCAGACTCCAGCGAATACATGCCTCGGGGACCACCCGGACGGGGTCCCATGCCACACAATCCAGGCTCAATGGGCGTAATGCCTCCAGGGTCTTTGCCGAATGGCCAAGCTCGCCGTGGTCCGCCCGTGAGACCCCCGCCCCCGGGTTCAATGCCTCCGAGTTCCTTGCCTCCTGGTCCTATGCCACCCGGCTCAATGCCTCACAGTGCAATGCATTCTGGCCCTATGCATCCTGTGGCCATGGATGTCAGATCTCAGTCTAGAGGTCCACAATCTAGAAGACTAATGCCTGGGCCCCATGATCACAGAAATGGGATGCCAGCGGACGCTAGATTCCCTCCGCAGCGCCAGACTTCCGGTGACAGGGCTCCAAGTGCGCCCGCAGCTGCAAACGGGTTTGTCCCTCCTCTTTCCAGACAAGCCGAGCATGGCTACGGACTCGACAATACAATGGGTGGAAGGGCACCCAACCCACGCTTTGCTGTGGATGAAAGGTCGCCAAGTGCACCCGCGATCCAAAGTGGCTTTGCTCCGCCGATGTCGACTGATCGTCCATTTGGCGCACCTCTTACTACACAACGGTCAGCTGCTCAAACGATGCCGGGCGCACCGCAGTATAGTCGTAACCAGAACATCAATCCCGACGCACTTCCGAGCCACCCGGTGCCTGTGCGGCCTGGTCTGCAGAACGAGTCATCGGCACAGCCGCCCAAGCCTATACCCGTGCGCAACTATGCCAACAATGTGGATGCGTCCTCAAGCAGTAGGCCTCAATCACAGCCCAACTCTCATACGGAAGACGTCATCGTCGATTCTGGACCAGTGACAAAGAGCGAAATTGACATCTTGCGCTCAAAGGCTGATGCGAATCCCAATGACATGAAGACCTCGATGATTTTGGTTAAGAAACTGGTCGAAGCTTCGACTGTGCTAGCCTCCGAGAACGGCCGTCTGGACGCAAAGTCAGCCGCGAAGAACAGCGAACGCTATGTGCTTGAGGCCCACAAGCGTGTCAAGAAGCTTGTTGCTGCCAACTACCCAGAAGCAATGTTCTATCTCGCAGACTGCCACGGGTCTGGAGATCTCGGCCTCGAGCCTGACCCGAAGCAGGCCTTCTCGCTCTACCAAGGCGCGGCGAAGGCTGGGCATGGAGCTGCAGCCTACCGAACGGCCATGTGCTGTGAAATGGGAGCTGAAGAAGGAGGTGGAACCAAGCGGGACTATCACAAAGCTGTGCAGTGGTACCAACGTGCTGCCCAACTTCAGGACGTAGCTGCGATGTACAAGATGGGTATGATATTACTCAGAGGCTTGCTTGGCCAGCAAAGGAACGTAGGACAATCAGTGGTATACTTGAAACGAGCTGCTGATAACGCCGATACCAATAACCCTCATGCCATTCATGAACTTGCTCGTCTTCATGAAGAAGGCAATCCCGATCCCGCTATTAGCGCAGCTGTGAAGCCGGATGAGAAGTATGCACAAAAGATGTACATGCAAGCAGCCAAGATGGGATACAAGCAGTCGCAATTCAGACTTGGTCAAGCCTTCGAGTATGGATCGTTGGGTCTACCGGTCGATTCGCGAAACTCCATCGCATGGTATTCAAAGGCTGCCGCTCAGGGTGAGCATAACTCCGAATTGGCACTCTCTGGCTGGTATCTCACCGGTGCAGAAGGTATTCTGAATCAATCAGATACAGAAGCATATCTCTGGGCACGCAAAGCCGCCATGAGTGAGCCTCCGCTTGCAAAGGCCATGTATGCTTTGGGCTACTACATCGAGAACGGCATCGGCTGTCCTGCCAGTCTCGAGGAAGGCAGGAGATGGTACACGAGAGCCGCATCGTACAAGTTTCCAAAGGCGGTTGAGAGACTCGAGGAGATCCGCAAAGGCAAAGTGGCCAGACCGCAGCCTAACCAAGGCCTGACTAGAAGCAACCAAAAGAGAGATGAAGCCGAATGTATCGTCATGTGATGGTCACTTGAATTGCCAAAGACTCTGGAGTTGTTTAGTTTATCGAGTCATACATATGATACCCTTTTATTTTTCAATCGATACCCTGTTGGAATTTCCCAATGTGATAATTGACCTGTGACACCAATCTCGACACCACCAACAACGACAACAACGACAACAACGACGACAACGACAACAACGACGACAACGACAACAACGACGACAACGACAACAACGACAACAACGACAACAACGACGACAACGACAACAACGACAACACCTACATCAACGACAACAACGACGACAACGACAACAACGACAACAACGACAACAACGACAACAACGACGACAACGACAACACATACATCAACGACAATAACGACAGCAGCTACATCAACAACATCAACAACATCAACAACATCAACAACAACAACAACAACATACATCAACAACACCCCCCCTTCCACGAGCAAAAAAAAAACCAGAACTTAATCAGGAGAAACATCTTTGAAACCAAAGTCATAATTGCGACCAACCAACGCTGTGAGTCGACCCCACAGCCCCCGGATTCTATTTATGCTAGACTTTGGAGAGGTCTTTTGACGAGTGGTGCCTGTGAGCCACAGGACCTTCGCTCTGACTGGGAGGTACAGCTGAAGGTGACCTCTTCGGTAAGACATGCCCAACACTGCCTTCTCTCATCGCCAGCACACCCGATTCATCTTTCTCGCCTAGCTTTATTATATGACACTCGAGGTGAAGTGTAGATGCTTGACTACTCGAATCTTCACATGACTTTCATACTGAGATAGTTTGCCCAAGCTTCATGTAGTTCCAGCATACTAGCCATATGGATTAGCATAATCACGATGCTGACGTTGAGGGGCTTACTCACTAGAATTTCCAAGATCACTGCCAAAGTAGCTACGCATGAGGTCTTCTCCCGAGGAAGTTTTGGTCGAATCAAAGACAACCGCCTGCTTACCGACGGCGAGGGCCATCACATTTGGAAACTTCGAGAGCTCTTTGTAGGTAGGTGATTGACCATATCGATGCTTCAGAAGGTCCTGATGAATATTGATGGCACAGTAGTGACCCATGTGCATGGCGCCACCGCAACGTCTTATCCCAGACCAGGATGCAATATCACCGGCGGCAAAGTGACTTACAGCGTTTGGCACATCACCGTTGAACCTTAGCCTGACTTCGAGTTAGCAGTATCCACAGTAATGAGATCAATACCCATACGAAGCATCAATTTTGACATGACCGTCTTTGTCCAGAGCTCCAGTCGGAAGGTAACTCGAGGTAGGCACACTCTTTGATATGGCTCTGATGACATGGCCAGCCATAATATGCTGTTCATTAGCTAGGGTAAGGTTACAGGAGATACTGCCATCATGGCCCTCCGTGATAGCAGTCCCAGTCACTCTTTGACCCATGATGACCTCTACACCACTCTCTTCCAATAGTTCGAGGCTGCGAGCCTTGAACTCGTCTGGTAGAGGCTCTGCAGATAAGAGTTGGTCCCGTGAGTGGACGAGAGTGACCTTTTGCCAAGGTTCCATCAGCTTGATTTCGCTGGCCATTTCAATGCCCACAGCCCCTGGAGAGCAAAGTCAACTTTGTGCTGTGGTTTGACGTCAAGATTTACTTACCTCCACCGATGACGACTACGCCCTCTTTAGCATTCCTGATAGCTTCGATATGTGTCTTGGCCTCTACGAGAAATTGGTCTCGATCAAGCGCTTGTGGTACCACAGGAAACGTCCGTCGTAGGCCTGAAGCAACTACAAGATAGTCGTACTGTTTTTGGAATTGTTGTTTCGTATCTGTGCCCAGTATTGAGGCAAACTTATTCTCGCAGTCAATGGCCGAGACACTGCCCTGTAAGAAATGTACGTTGGGCAACTGTAACGCGGGAATGTCTGTAAACTTTGTCCAGCTCCTGGAAGCAGCGTCGTTCGAGGCAAACGCCAAGGGATTCCCGATCAAGTGGTCTAAGTTCCTGGTCAGGACAGCTTGTGATGTTCGTCTAGCGTAACACTTACAGTACCCATCGCGCTCATCGACGATTGTGATATCGACAGGCATCTTGGTCTTGATAGAGGCTTCGTCTTCTGATGTTGAAGAGAATCTAGGCTGTTTACCATTGCAAAGATCAATGAGGTTGACAGTTGCTGCAAGCCCAGAGTAAGAGCCACCGATGACTAGGACCTTTGGGGTAGCCTTGAGGGTGTCGGGATCTTTGTTAGATGACATAGCTGCGAGTGACCGGAAGTTTAGAGACGAGGGAGAAGACGAAGCAGAAGGGAAGAGTATGTTGCGAAATGGGGATCCCACAACCGCCGACCACGGAGCCTTGGTATTCTTACAAATGCTGTGTAGAAGACAACTGGGTCTCAGGAATCCTCGCGCAATACTCATGTTGGTGGAGCATCGACACGTTTATGGTGCCGACATCTGGACATTTATCCCTGATTACCAAATAGGTGGTCTGATTCTTCCTCCAGCTAGCGCCGATTCGGCGACGTAGACAGACTGGGACGACGCCCTGTGAGGGAGAGACAGCACCGATGACAGTATGAGAGCATGCAGATCAGTTTCGCGCTAAACCGTTAGCGCCAAAATGACCCGAGCGGCTTATCTGATTGATAACCCGGCTTGCATTTCTCATCTGAATCAAATGGAGTTCATGTATCTGGCTGGACCAGACGAGGTTAGGAGTGTTATGCACAACCATGCCAACGAAGAAGGGCATGTGGCCAGGTAACAGCCATCGACTCGCAGCTCCTGTAGGATAACAGTCCTGTCCTATACCTGATTCCGATTGCACAAACATTGTATGCTGAGGTATTTGATCAAATGAGCACGCTACTCGAAAGAATCGATGGCGACACTAGGATTTACACGAGATCGTAGTGAGTCATTCAAGAACGTTCGCTAGGTCGATATTGAGAGTTGTCGGACGCAAAGCCAGCAAGTGCTCATCTCCTGTTTATTCTGGATAGTACATCTTCCTCGTTACACCTCCGTCCACAACAATCTCCTCACCAGTAATAAACTCGGACTCAGCAAGGAATTTGACTGTCTTGTAGATGTCCTCAACCTTTCCGACGCGACCAGCGGGGTGCCATGAGTGATCCTGGTCAGTCATGCCATCTTCCCATCGAGTTCCATCATCATCGGCCGCTTTATTCTCGTCTTCAACGTTGATCCAGCCCGGTATAATCGCGTTGACTCGAATGTTATGTCTGTGTCCCAGACTGATTGACATGCTCTGCGTGAGGCCAAGAAGCCCACCTTTGGCTGCACTGTAGCCTTCGTGATTCTCTTCTGCCTGCTTCGCACGAGTAGAAGATATATTGATGATGCATCCAGCACCCAGCTTTGCGCTGTCGCTTTTGAGCATAGGTACGCAAAGCCTCGAAAGCATGAATGGCGCAGTGAGTCCGACAGCTATCTTGCTATCCCATTCGTCCATGATCTCGTCGGAATCGAGGTCATCCCCCATGCCCTTGTCGTTTTTCCAGATGTGCGAAGTAGCGAAAGCATTATTGACGAGAACATGCAACCTGCCATCGAAGAACTCGCTGACTTCGTGGATAACGCTTTTGATCTCTTCGCGGATTTCCAGATTGACCACCTTGCCTTTGAAAGAGCTGTTGTCAGAACCTGCCGATTCTGTCCAAGTTGACGCAAGCGAAAGAGTGTTCTGTAATTCGCTCTCGTTATTGTCCAACAGGAATACCCGGTTGCCTGGTTGTCGAAGAAGATTTCGTGTCAGTCCCCGTCCAATACCTCTTCCCGCTCCGGTAATTAGATAATTCATGGGTAAAGAGAGAGATGATATGCTTGGTATGAGCTTGATGATGGGAGATGAGGTAGGTCGATACGAGGTTTGCTGAAATTTAGGTACCTTACTGTCACAAGAATTGGCTTCATGTGCTTTCATGTTGGATCGCGACATCTGATGACGTAATGCTCTCAGGAACAGGCATAGATCATCGTTGATGGACACATGAGTGCCAACAGCAGATGTTGTGTAAGCGGCAAGCTTGCAGCGACGGCATCATGCCGGAGTTGCATCACGACTCACAATGATGTGGATCTTGGTTGGAGGGCGGAAAAACATTTCTGTGCGCCCTGTTCATCGTCTTGCTATTCGCTACGATTCTTGAAAGATTATGAGCTCGGGTATGATACCCGTCTAGTCATCACGCCATGCTTCTGGCATATTAAATGCCGATTCGTATCCCAAATACACCACCAGTACTCCTGTGTACGCCGTCGCCATGCTCATGGTGGTATAGAAAATCACAGATTGCCAGCCTTCAAAGTGCCCACGCTATGCATCATTGAGAGCCACGAAAGAAAAGAAAAAGAGGATGCCAGGGCGTCTTGTTCATGTACCCGCATGACCATCCCTGCATCCGGTACCGAGAGGTCATTATTTAGAAGAGCCTGTCGTTCAGATGAAGAGGGTGCGGAAGCCAGATTCGATAGGTGGGGTGTTGACCATGCCTTTGCTGCGGAGCTTCATGCCGGACGTGTTTGGGCTCTCAGGGCGGTCTTTACCGGCCGCTGCTTGCTCTCGTTCCTTGCGTGCTGCTTTCTGAGCCTGCTTCTTGATGTCCTTTTTATCCCGAGCAGGCTGTCGTTGATGAGCCTTGGCTGGAACAGGTGCCGGTGAAGATGCCCTTTGTGCGTTGAACTTCAGTCTGATTGTGGGCCTTGGACGTGTGTCGGAGCTCTTTTCGCCGTCCTTCTTTTCGGGCAGTGATTTCACGGACTCAGAAGCTTCCGACTTGATGGACTCTTGCGATCCGTTGTGAGTTTCGAACTTGGCCCGCATCTCATCCGCGTTGGCTTCCCGAGACTGTTGTCGTGATGAGGGTCTGCGGTCTCGTTTTTTGTTGGGCCCATCCTTGCCGGGGTACTCTTCGTCGCTGTCAGGTTCACGCTCGACACTAGAACTCTCTTGTGCAGACGAAAGGCTGCCGTTCTCTTCAGCACCCATCAGCTTGTCGACAGCAGCGTCTATGTTGCCTTTGCATTCTTCGAGCGTGCGTTTTATTGTAGGCTTGTCAGCGAGGAAGGGCAGTGACGATAGAACGACATCCACCATCCAAGGGAGCACGTGAGGTGTCTGGGCAAGCTTCTCTTTCTGCTTCTGCTCTTCATCGGGCGACAAAGCTTTGACAGTGACTTTCGGGGGGCCATGGTGAGGGCCATCGAGATTACGGATGGATGAGTAATGCTCCCAGGCCTATACGAATCAGCACATGCATACACTGGCCATTGTTCAAGACCAACATGGTAGGCAATATGAGCCACGTCTCGCTCTCCATCATCACCCGAACCCGAGATCATGTAGGCAAAGTCTCGCTGGTAGATCTTGACATCGACGTTGTAGGCCGAGCTGAAGGCCGATATCTCCATGTTGTCACCATATGTGCCGCCTTTTGCCATTCTCTCCAAGTGATTCTGGAAGGTATGGTCGATATCTGCCTCGGAGGGTGCAGCAGCAACGGCGGAGAAGGAACCGACATTCTTTCTCTTGGGATTCCTCCTCGTGCCACCGCCGGGTTGGGCGTCTATAAATTGTTTGTAATAATCGGCATGGTCTCGCATGTATCCAATGACTCTGGAGCGTATGGCTTGGTGCTCTTTTTGGTGTCCGTACAATTGATCACTGAGGGCGTGGAACAGACAATTTCCTGGCTACATTAGTGGGTGAAGGCAAAGAATATGGAAAGACTCCATACCATCACCGAGTATGTTGGCAGCATACAAGCCAAGGCTGTTCAAGAGTGGAAATTCTTCTTGACTGCCGCCCATTGTGCTGTAAGGGAGGGTTTATCAGCGAACCAAAATCAACAACACAGCAGACAGGCATGGGTGCGAATTGAACAGCAAAATTAGAAGGACATGACAGGTGAAAGTGTAGGACACGCTCGACGGTCAGGAGTTGCCAGTGAAGAACAAGGAGCAGAATTGGAAAGCTGGAGCGTGTCTTGGCATCATCACTGAAAAGACGCCGCCTGATGATGAGCGCATGGACTGGCAAAACTTACGGCTCTTTGTGGTTTGTTTTGTCGCTTATTGCCGTGACCTAACCCCGTGCCTCATTTGCAGCAACTTCCCTCCTTCTGTGTGACGGCCGTTATCTGATCTTGAGAGCTCGTCTGATTGGCGTGCTCATCGGCGGGCAAGAGCACAAGTTTGTCGTGGCCGATCACGGCTTGCGGCCGGCGAAGAGATACGGAAATGCGGGGCGGAAAACTGGTATGGGTGGTCCAAGTAAGCGGAAACGACGAGTGAGATTGTGGATATAAGTGCGTGTTGCCCTGAGGTGCTGTGATTTTGTCGTTCCGAGATTCCTTCCATCGTCTTCACTGCGTGTGACAGAATTACCACGTGAAGTAGGCAGCAGCCAACTATCAACTAATCACTTGATCAGCTACAGTGTTCGGACGATGGCACCTCAACATAAAGTAGTCGTGCTAGGGTCAGTCCTCACGCTCGGCTCAAAAGACTCACCCGGCTGACTTACACATAGAGCTGGAGTCTCGGGCCTGACTGCGGCTTACCTACTGTCTAAGAACAAGGACTACAGCATTACCGTTGCAGCGAAACATATGCCAGGAGACTACGACATCGAATACGCATCACCGTGGGCTGGAGCGAATTATCTACCGTATGTCTAGATTATCCTGACTTGAGACCGCGTCGATGTGTGAGCTTCTCTATGCACATTCTGTACTGATCGCGAAAGTGTTGGCAAGGAAGGAACGCCGTCTCAAGAATATGAAAGAAGCACTTGGCCTGAGTTAGCAAGGCTCGCCGAGAAGCACCCCGAAGCTGGCATTCACTTTCAAGGTACCCTAGCTTGCTAACAAGATCGCTAGCTGAGAATCTGTTGACAGTGGTGTGTAGATACTTTCATCTATCGCCGAGAGAAAGACAAGGGCCCTGTCAGTGAGTGGTTTGCGGAGCTTATACGCGAAGATGCATGGTTTAGCAAAGTGGTCCCTAATGTATGCCATCTGCCACAACACATCCTGACGACAAATCACTGATGACCCGGCTCTACAGTTCAAGGTCCTCAGTCAAGAGGAACTGCCTGAGGGCATGGATGGCGGTACATCGTTTACATCCGTCTGCATCAACACAGCCATCTATCTTCCTTGGCTAGTCTCGCAGTGCCTCAAGAATGGTGTCAACTTCAGACGAGGCGTCGTAAAGCATATTGCAGACGCCACACTACTGCATCATTCTGGAGAGAAGGCCGACTTGGTGGTAAACTGTACCGGCCTATTTTCCCTCTTCATGGAAGGTGTGCAAGACAAGAACATGTATCCAGCTCGCGGACAGATCGTACTCGTTCGAAACGATCCGGGAATCATGGCCACTACTTCAGGAACAGATGACGGTGATGATGAAGCTGTCTACATCATGCACCGCGCAGCTGGTGGTGGCTGTATCTTAGGAGGTTGCTTGCAAGCGGACAAATGGGACTCGGCAGTAGACCCAAACCTAGCTGTTCGAATCATGAAGCGTGCAATCGCTCTGACACCTGGTCTAGTTTCCGAAGGCAAGGGCATCGAGGCCTTGGATGTGATCAGGCACGGTGTAGGTCTGCGACCAATGCGTAAAGGCGGCATCAGAACCGAGAGAGAAGTGGTCAAAGGTCCGGACGGCAATGCTATCAAAGTCGTTCACAGCATTGGTCATGGTGGATATGGGTATCAAACGTCATGGGGTTGTGCCGCTGCCGTGGCCAAGCTTGTTGATGAGTCCGTGGCCGAAAAGGCTCGTTTGTAGACAGACCAGTAGTCCTCAAAGGATTGTTTGCAATATCAAAGGCAGATCAGTGCATCGCTGTGACTTGACTCGTTTGCATGTAAGGGATCAACAGAGGTGCCCGACAAGTAGATTAGAAAGTAGATGAGATGCGGGCACCTGTGGTGTTGCAATAATCTCATAGACTGAAGCGCGGAAGAGCCCCGAACTTCAACACTGTCCCGCAACGAAAGCGTGGCTGAGGAACGGCAGTGACGACTGTGGAGCTCGCTTGGCAGCAGGCCCCAGCCCCAGCCCTCGAGCTCCATTGACAGCACAGCTTCGAGGTTGCCATTTATTCTTTGTCTTCGCTCGCACAACTGCTTCAACGTGTTCACGCCGCGCCTCCTCCACCTTCCAATACCGCCGTCATGGACTTCTCTGACATATTGTGGGTGGAATGCCTTGCTCCTTCCTGGAATCATCAACTGACACAAGCAGCCGCATCGTCAACCTGGCAACTGGAGCCTTGATGGTACGTTCGCAATCACACAAGAGACAGGAGGCGCTACTAATTGCGACCCCGAAAACAGGTCTTTGGAGGCATCAGTCAGTTCTGGCCCGACGTTAGCGTTCGAGGCACCATTTGCGCCATCTACATTATCCTCTTTGGTCTCGCCAATGCTCTTCTTGGTTCGCCGGATCCTTCTCGACCATACGGACAGCGTAGATCTAACCCGCTGTGCAGAGTTCCAGATCCCTCCTCAGATTGCCAGATATGCATCATTCATGTTCTCCTTCATTGGACGCGGCGTTTGTACGAGTTCCCCTCATGATGGAGTCGAGATAGACACAGGCTGACAAGGATTGGACAGTCTACGTATTCATCGGAGCTCTCTGCTTCACTGGTCACTGGACCAAGTACATTATCGGCGGTATCATCATACTCGTTGGTGTCGCCTACATCGCGCTCGAATACGTACCCAGCATTGAGCCCCCGGCCAACATGAGGTAAGACTTCCAAAGCAATTTCACATGGCAAAGGTGCTTACACGACAACAGGGATGCCGACGCAGGCTGGGGCGCTGAACAGGTGTAATGATGACTCGGTGGATGTCACGAAAGCCGGCAGGATAAAGAGACGTTGGGACACAGAAGATTGCTGAGATTGGGCACGACAGCTGATGTGTATATACGCGATGGACGAGCGAGCGAGACGGCTTCCCTGTCAATTGACAACGCCGCAGAGGTCATTGGGAGAAGATGCGCGTAAACGCGACGGAGAGGGTGCCATGTAAGAAATGGTCGAAGCAAAAGCAGCCAAACCATGCACAAAGCACAAGGATGGTTAACACATGTCGAAAGTCTGATGGTATTTTATAAATACCGGTAGTGCCAAGACTCGAGTACAGCGCGGCGTCACTTTTCCAACGCATCGAGGGAGCGAGCAATAGTAAAAGGTGCACGACGGTACATCAATTTACACGAATCACTATTTCACTCCAACCAAGATAGCAATCGCGTCGCTCCAAGATCGTCAACACGCTGCGACAAGATGAGACTCACGGCCGAGCTTGTGCACAACTCGCTCTCATACCTCAATCCGCTCAAGGAGCGCGAACTTGACCTGCGAGGTACTACCATCCCTTGTCAAGAAGACCGATACTACACTTGAACTAGCTGATTCATAGGCATGTAAAAGGTCACAAAATCCCTGCTCTGGAGAACCTAGGTCTGGTCACGGTATGTACACGCGCGCGCGCGAAGTCTGCCATACAAAGTACCATGCTGATGCCCTTGTGCCGCCAGAACGAAGATGCCATCGACTTTACCGACAACGACATTCCTGCTCTCGCAAACTTCCCCAAGAACCACAGACTGAAGGCTCTATACCTTGGCCGAAACCGCATCGCCGCCATCTCGTCCGGCCTGCACAACTCTATTCCAAACCTCGACACTCTGGTCTTGACGCAGAATTCTCTATCCGAGCTGGGCGACCTTGAGCCATTGGCAGAACTGAAGAAGTTGACACATCTGACCCTGCTGGACAACCCTGTCGCCTCTAGAGAGGTTCGTGACCAAGCCCATCATGTCAACATCTCCTAACTGACGCGCCACACAGAACTACCGGTACTGGCTCATCGCGAGATGTCCATCCGTCCGATTCCTCGATTTTCAGAAGGTCAAGGATGCCGAGCGCAGTAAAGCTGCTGAGCTGTTTGGTACAGTCGTAGAGCCCACCGATCTTGCCCAGAAGATTCTCTCTGCACGTTCTTCAAGATCCATCAACTCCAATTCTTTGACAGCCAACGCGAACGCTTCCGACAAGATTTCCCGTGTCAAGTTGACCGACAAGGAAAGAAAGCGCATCGAGGACTTGATCCGGAACGCGAAGACTCTGGCCGAGATCACTCGTCTGGAGAAGGCTCTCAACGAAGGCAGAATACCTGCGGGAGTCCTCGACGATGCCATGGACACTTCATGAAACATGACACTGGGATATTTTTATAATCGCCGACATTCGAAATGAAGCCAGGCGATCACCACACAAATAGCTGATGCACGCACTGCACAGACCGAGCATATCACTTCAAAGCTATTGCACACGGTCAAAAATGCCGAGAACTGGAGTGCAAGAGGGAATTTTGGCATAAATATGGACGATAAAAGTACAACTTCCGTTGGTTGTTGTCAGAGTTTTGCAAAGTCTGCTTGCTCTTCCCCTTCGTAATCTAGAACCTGTATCTGATAGTATACAGCTCTCTTGCCACTGCGCACCCAACATCCACTCCCTTCGTACTGTGCTGTTGTCTGTTACACTCTACTTTGTGCGTTGGAAGCTTCTGATGGCGTCTTCGTCTTCCTCACAGCCTGCGATGGCTGTATCGGTGCTTGCCTGTCCGGTGAAGCTGCTGCTGGTCTCATGACCGCCGATGCCATGAAGAAGCAATTCCTTCATCTCGTGGGTACCTTGGGCATCTTCAGTTCCGAGCGGCTGCACCGTCGAGGTACTGCCATTGGCGAGTGAAGAGTACCCGGAATTCTTTTGTCCGTCACCAGACATTGCGGTGGTAGTGGCCGACCTAAGCGAGTTGCTGAGTGCTCTGGTGTGAGCCCTGGCTCGGTCCAGCCGAGCAGTCGAGGTGGTTGCGTTTCCGTCAGTATGGAGAGGAAACGTGACAGGAACTGGGCGACTGTTGATCATGGTTTGCCTGTTTGACGGTCGTCAGTCTACTTGTCTTTGCTTGGAAGGACGCACTGACTCCTGCTCCGTCAGGCCAGCGAGCTCCACATTGATGCGTCTAAACTCATATGGATCACCCTACAGCACAAAGCGGTCAGCCAATGCAAGGTAAACGACAACGCCGAACTTACGATCATAAGAGCAGGACGCTCTTCCTCGCCGCAGCAGAGGAAGGCTTTGATCTTCTTCCACATGCTGTTGATTGTGTTCGCTCGTCGTGCTCGTTCGTTGTGCGTCGAAGAGCGAGAGAGTGAGGTCGAACGACACGAGATGTTTGTAAGCAGACGCAAAGCCAGCGTTTACGAGAACGCCGAGAATTTGTCTCTAGTAGTCTAAAGATCGAAGACCGAATGTGAGCCTTTCGTGGACACAAGACCAGACGAGTCGTCGATGCAAGCAAGACCGTTCCGGACGTGACAAAGAAGCACCTAGGTAATTTGAGCAGGACTTAGACGGAACAAAGACACGCCAAAGATGAAACGAAGAGCAAAAGTACAGCAGAGCATGAAACCACAGTCCAATAACGATGAAGAAACGACACGCTGTGTGTAAGTGTTCACGTGAAAACATATGAAAGAAAGTCGAAGGTGGCCAGGTAGCATGACATTCTCATGAACGGGCATTATCAGCGGGCCTGTAACTCAGCTGCACATGGAAGATTGCAGAAGATTGCGTTGACCTGACGAGCTCGCCAGATACTCGATAATTGGCAGATATGGAGGCCAGATGGGTCCCACTTACCTTGCTTGAGCCAATCTTTCACTGATACAGCCATCAGCCATGATGGTTGGCACATTCTTTCTTCTTGTCCCGAGACAACCTTGCCGAACAATGTCTCTGGAATGCTTCGGCATGCCGAGGAATGTCGGACTTCTGCCCGACCCTGGTATTACCATAGAATCTTATATACAAAAGCCATACAAAGCTCCAAAGCTCCATGGTGGACAGGCTGGGCAAGATGAGATTGCTTCGAGTTCGTGCGGGGCTTGGGCCTCAAGCTGGTCTCCAGAGAGGGATGTTGTCTCATGCCAGGGTCTTTGTGCTACTCGAATGTGAATTCATTGCATCCCTTCTCACGCCTTTCACCAGACTTTTACATGAAGCTTCACATGGCTGTTGCTTCAGAGGTGCATATATCATATGCCACGATCCACGTGAAATTGTGCATTCATCTATTTCGGGTAGTTCTTGATGTGGTAACTCTTTAGTCTCGAGAACTGATCAAAGCCGAATTTCGACAAAGTCTGCCCCTTGCCAGAATCTTTCCAGCCAACCCAAGCAAGATCGGGGGCGGGATAATCGCATCTGTTGACGAAGACGGTTCCAGCCTCGACTTCGTCGGCAAGTTCGTATCCCTTGTTGGTCTCCTTTGTCCAGATACTAGCAGTCAGACCAAACTGACAGTCATTCATCCACTTGATGGCCTCGGCATCGTCCTTGACTTTCATGACGGGAATGACAGGGCCAAATGTCTCCTCGGTCATGACATCCATCTTGTGGGAGACATTTGTCAGCAATACAGGGGCGACATAGTTGCCGTCAGTTGGCGGCGATTCAAAGGACGAGTTCTTGGGGGTTACGTCTTGGGCACCCTTTGAGACAGCATCCTTGACATGGGCACGAATGGTCTCGGCGGAACGCTTGGACACGACGGGTCCAACATGGGTCGACTTGTCGAAGGGGTCTCCCAGCTTATAGTTGGCGAGGACTTTCTGGACCTCCTTTACGAAGTCATCGTGAACCTTCTCGTCAACGTAGACACGCTCGATGCTGCAGCAGCTCTGGCCGGAGTTGAAGACAGCACCATCCACAATCTCCTCTGCGGCCCAAGCTAAATCGACGTCGGATCTAATGTATGCAGGGTCCTTTCCACCGAGCTCGAGACCAACACGAGAGTCGACTCTTTCACTTGCTGCCTTCTGTACAGCAAGACCTCCAGCGACCGAGCCGGTGAAACAAACAAGCTGGATGTGAGGGTTCTTGACCAGCCTCTCGATCTTTTGGAAATCTCCACAGTGGAAGAACTGCATGACATCCTTAGGAAGACCAGCTTCGTTGAAGGCGGAAACGACTTGTTCAGCAATGGTGGGAGTCTGTGGTGAAGGCTTGATGATTACGCTGTTGCCGGAGAGTAGAGCAGGGACAATCGAGTTGACAAGTGTAAGGTAGGGGTACTAGCACAGGCAACAAAGGTTAGTACGGAGCCGTATCTCAATACTTGAGGAAGAGCTGGGCAAAGACTCACGTTCCAAGGGAACAGTACGAGGACAGGACCGAGGGGGACCTTGCGGATGAAGCGGTTGAAGCCTTCCTGAGGCTCGCCTGGAGTGTCTGACAGGGCATCTTCGGCAATCTTGATCAGGTACTCGCCACGGGCGACAGCAGTCTTTACTTCGACGGCAGTGTATGCTATTGGGCGACCCATCTGCTCAGTGATCTCCTTTGCAAGCTCATCCTGCTTGGATGTGATGATTTCCAAGGCCTTCTTGACATATTTCTTGCGTTCGTCCAGCGATGTCTTCTTGTACGTCTTGAAAGCTTCTGCTGATTTGCTGGCCAAGTCGCTGAGCTCAGAGTCGCTGAGGCCCTTGCGCTCAATGATGCCCTTGTTGGTGATGGGTGAGATTGTCGTGATTGTTTCGGCCATGATTGTGTGTTGCACAGGATGAAGAGAGATGTGTACCTTGAAGAAAGAGGACAAGTCAATTATTGTAGCCCACTCCGTTGTCGCTGACTCTACCTCGCCTCTTATCGCCTTATCGCAGCTGATTGCGGGGCCCTGCGTCATCTTTCACCACTGACACCGAGCTGTTGCTCCTTGCTTGAGGCGCCTCTTCTCGTTTTTGACCTGCTCTTGTGTCATATTACTACGAGCATACCAGCAGTGGTAGTCAAGCACTGTTTATCGCCGCCGTCTAGTCTAATCTCGTGAGCACGTCTACGGCCGGACGAGCTCACCTGCGAGGATGCAAGGGCTTGCATCCTCGCAAAGACATGGACAAGATCTCTTTTGGATCATTTCATCCTGCACGAGACGACAGTGTCATTCAAACTATGCTGGATACTGATACGTTCTACGTCTCTCACTCTGCCCACGCGTCGCGATTTCGCAATCGTTCTGCAAGACAGCCTGAGAGCCTTACAAGAGGGTTCAACCTACTGTACCATCAGCTGAGCACACTAACTCCGCCTCGCAGTCCCTCAAGATTCTACCACTCTTGCCCGCCCAGGTATCTGGTAAATTATCACTACGCTCAAGTTTCCACTCGGAGCATCTGACGTCTTGACCTGGATGCCGCGAGCAACATGTCACGGGCGACACTTGCATACATATAGCAAAGGCATTCTTTTGAGCCTCAGACGCTGAGCTAGAATCGTCCGTCCAATGTGGTCGGACATAAACAAGTCGTTCTTTCCAGTCTGTCGGTCAAGCTAATTCGAAGAAGAGTGAGAATGATCAGGGGCCTATGCCAATCCTCACTCCTTCCAGCAAGTATATATCAAGAGTTCAAGTAGCGAAGCCTCAAACGATTGGCAGTCAGTGACGAGCTGAGGGTGCGAGAGTGTCTGCTCTTGTCTTGAAGATGTTCACTGGCCATTCTCCCGACGCTCGCGCTAAGCTAGATAATTTGTCTCACAAACATCCTGTTGGACTAATTTGAGCACACAAAGGCACAAGACCAAGGACGACCAGCAGCAGTGTTCAGCCATGTCGACTCCCGAGACTAAGCCTTTGACTGTCGATCCGTGCTCTGAAAGTATGACAGCAATGTAAGTCTTCGGACGTTTCCATGTCATGGGCAGCGGAGTCTAATCTACAGCTCTGAGCCCGAACATGACTGAGGGTCTACGCTTGTCAGAAGGACTCTCAAGCATTCATGAATTCCTTCTTCCCACCTAGAAGTCGTTCACGTCTGGTCGAGTGATCTTACACAGCGCCGGTCACCCGTGAGAGTCTCGCCGGCGCACATCATCACTGAGCCGCTTATGTACATCTGCACAATATGATCACTCAGCAGACAGGTGGCGGCCTTGCTGTTGGTACAGCGCAATCACACATAGCCACCTCAATAATCTTGTAATACTCGGCAATCAACGAGAGCAATGTGTCCAATTTGTAGCCGAATTCATCATTTGCCGTTGCATGAGCAAGAAGACGTGAACGTTACAACGAGAACCACGAGAGCTCGTCTGCAAGCTAGTCGCATGCGGTTAGCTGGATTTCAGGTCACTGGGTCTCGCGGCCCGCGTACCTGACATTTGGCCTTGCGAGTGGAAAACGTGGAAAATTGCCGGTAATGAACACTTCTACCAGTCCTCATCCTTCTTCAGATTCGATACTTCAGAGCACATAGCTTAGATGAGACTTCGGCGGCTTGATTGGTTCGAGACTCGGTGCTGGCGAGTTCTTAACATCCTCAATCATGAGCATTGTGAGCTTGGATGGGAGAAACAATATGACACTGTGACTCGCAGTGAGGAGATTTGTATTGATTCTGCCTCTCTGCCTGCTGCGGAATCCGTGTAGGTGCATCAAGCGACTCAACCAAAGTTAAGGACGTTGGTTTGATGAGACCAGATCCCAGAAATAGTCAAAATTGCTATCAGGGCATATCCTCTGACCAAGACTATTGCAATAGCACCCACTGCAGTCTGATATGCAGTATGGACTCTGGTTCGTGAGTCCGACTCCAAGCACGGCGAGCTCATGATGGCGGACAAAGTCGCCGACGTGCAGAGCAGTAGACCGGGGAACTTCGAGATTCGAATGAAGCAGACCATAGCGGAACGAGTCCGCCGGTTATGTGATACTGGAACGGATATTCGGGTAAGATCGATTTTGCGAACGAGCATGTGCAGCAAGGCACGATGTAGACATTCAGAGCAACATTGGTTCAGAGCCTTATCTGTGGAGCCAGCAGGAGAGGTATCGATCACATATCGATAGACTCGACATTCTGACAGAGGAAGCACCCTGAGGCCTGGGAACGTTGAAAGAGAGTTGCATGGCGTGCGCGACGCTAGGATTCTCGTGGCGAATCCATGCGG
This sequence comes from Aureobasidium subglaciale EXF-2481, assembly GCF_000721755.1. Classification (NCBI taxonomy): domain Eukaryota; kingdom Fungi; phylum Ascomycota; class Dothideomycetes; order Dothideales; family Saccotheciaceae; genus Aureobasidium; species Aureobasidium subglaciale. The sequence continues at coordinate 653,611 of NW_013566988.1, read as the reverse complement.
CCACGGCTTATGGACCCTTGAATATTTATCTATCTCGACCAGTCATCGTCGTCCTTCTGCACATTTACTCCCTATCCAACCCCATGGCACCAACATTATCACATGCGACATTGCTCGCTACGCGTGCGTGTCTACGACAGCAAGTGACCGGGCCACTATGTCGCGCATACACGAACAGCACAGCAGGGCGTATTCTTGGAGAATCACTTCCTCGGCGAGCACTGAGGGGTTCTTCGGGGACACTCTCATTAAAATGCTCGAGAGACAGCACGTCTTATGGCCCATCTCTCGCGCCATTCTCTTTCTCACGATCCGCATCAGACATGTCCGTTCATAGAACCAAGTACGCCGCGGTAGTTTGTGGCGGCGGACCTGCAGGAATCACGGTGCTCGGAAACCTTTTAGAGAGGAAGGTCGGCCCAGTGCTCTGGATAGACGATCTTTTTGAGGCCGGCCGAGTGAACAAATCATACAGAGAGGTGCCGTCGTGAGTGAGATCTGATTTGCATAAACAGCTTTATCTTACTAACTGAATCAGAAACACCAAGGTCAAACTATTTGTGGACTTTGCAGAGGCCGTATCACCATTTCAAAAGATTCTGAAAGATACACCATCACCCCATGCGGTCGACTATCTTCGAGGGCTTCCCCAAGATACGGGATGCGATCTCGGCTATGCCGCAGACATGTGTCTCCTCCTTACTGAAGGCTTGAAGAAAGCACCTGGTGTTGAAGCCCGTCAGGGCAGGGTCATCGATGCTACTCTGAGCGAAACCAACGATTGGGTAGTCAACATCAAGCTCTCGAACGATGAGACGAGCAGGGCAATCTCATCGAGGATCATCCTCTGTACTGGCTCTTCCCCAACGAACCAATCACTCCCGGTTGATATACCAGAGCTCTCCCCCTTGGAACTGGACCACGCGCTGAGTCCAACTTTGCTGGCAAAAGACTTACCAAAGGAGCCTACTACTGTCGCTGTCATTGGAGCATCGCACAGTGCCGTCCTAGTCCTTATCAATCTATACAAACTCGCTTCATCAACTCACCCCGATCTGCGCATCAAATGGTTCACAAGGCACCCTCTCCGATATGCTGAATTTATGGAAGGGTGGATCAAGCGAGACAACACCGGGCTCAAGGGCGCTGCCGCAGCTTGGGCAAAGGAGAACTTGGAACCCGAAAAGTTCGAATCATCTCCCGTCAGCAATTTCATCACAAAGGTGGCTTACGAAAAAGACAACGAGAACGAGACATACGAGAAACACCTTTCTGGTTGCAATCGCTATGTGCAAGCCATTGGCTACACTAGAGACCCTTTGCCGGGACTCAAAGATGCTCGTGGCTCCGATATAACGTACAACTACCAACCTGACACTGGGTCATTCAAGAATGTGGAAGGCAAACCGATTCCTGGTCTCTTTGGTGCCGGTATCGCTTGGCCAGAGAAAGTCACCGACCCCGAGGGCAGCGTAGAATGGGCTGTAGGCTTCTGGAAGTTTATGCGTTACGCAAAGAGAGTCGTTCCTGACTGGAACTAGATGTTCGAACGTTGACCAGACCTTCTCATCATATTGGTTGGCTTTCGAGAAGTGAGCGAGGCGTCATCACATTTTCCGCGTGCAGTTAATACCCATCATAATGGAGTAACATGCTTAATGCTGTTTATGTCTCAGGGTCCGTCGTAGAGCTCATGATGAGCTATCACCAATGTGCTGATAATCCCATTGCCCATGCTGAATATCAAGGCTAGTCGAACAGCGCCTAGGCCTTCTTCTTCCTGCTTTCTATACTTCTGTCGCCACCACCCTGTCGTTTCTTCTTCTCGGCGTACTCATCAGCCTTGAATTGGAAGATGCTACCATCGAAGATCCTGCGCACATCGTCCTTGCGCATGATACCATCCTCGGGCCAAAGCAAGAGATAGGTTGCGAGCCACTCGAAGAATGACGCACTCCAGCCGAAAAAGTCCATGGCCATTCTTTGACCTTTGTGCATTCTGACCAGGTCGTAGGCATCAAGGCCACCTTTGTTGCCACGGTCGTACTTTGAGAACATGTCTTCGAAGTTCTGAGGTCCTGCAGTGCATGATTAGCGAAGCTCTTGGACTAAGTTGGTCCATAAAAGCTTACTGAATCTGCCTTCGTTGTCAAAGCTCATCGAGTCGCTGCCATGCTTGTCCTTGTGGAGATTCGAGATGTGTATACGGAAGAAAGGGTCAGGTATCCAAGAGGGGGATGTTGGGTACGAGAGATTGACGTTGATCAGAAACATGGCGATCAGGCACAATATAGGGTTCCAGCCCCATGCGCGACAGCCCCTATAGGTGTCAAGCGGCCAGATGATGCCATCTTGATCTCTGTCCCAGTAAACCACATGCTGCTGTACGACCTTGATGATTGTCAGAAAATTCGAACATTTTCAGATGTCCACGGGACAAAGCCTTACTGTTTGGTGTTTGTGGTCTTGAGCCCAGTTGTCTTGAGAAGTTCCATTCGGGCTCTCATTAGAGGCAGCAATGTTCACCCGCGCAGTTCCGGGATCCTGTAGACTGTCGCCATCTTTAGGATAGTACGGCATCCGTTCCACCGTCACGGGGACTTCCTTGATGGCGATACTGTATTGCTTGCCAGGAGGGAAACTGCTGCTTTGACCTTTGAGAAGCGAAAGGAGCTCATTCGAATGTCCGGCGACTGTCAAATCACCATTTTTCCGATCAGGAGCACCGAGTTCTATGATGGAAGGCATGATCGCGCTTTGATGATTTAGGCGATAGGCAGAGGTAGGAAGATGAGATGCAAAATGAAGATATATATCGATATCCTAAAACTGCTGACCTACCTTACCTTACCAAACAAAACGCAGTTGTTGAGCAGGCCTGACGTACTTTTTGCTCGTTGTGCTGCTTGTGACGTGATTGAGATTAGCATGTGAAAATGGGTTGTCTCACTAAGTGCGTGCTTGCAATGGTTGACACAGACATAGCAATTCTTTTTCTTCGTACAATCACTCGGAATGGTCGGAGCTGCCATTCTGGCATTCTACAGATGCGAAGTCTCGCTCAAGTAAGGACATGACAGAAGTGACTTGACTCTTGAGTGCGTACCTGATGATCTTTGCACGGACGAAACCTTGCATGTGATGAAGGTCCAAGCCGGCGTTAAGCCGCGTGATCGGCCGGTCGGCTGGCGGTTGGAGAAAAAAGTGCCAGACAGATGCCCAGACCGTCACAAAGCAAGAGACACGAAGAATGGCTCAAGTCGATGTCGCAAAGTTGTCGAGCAACTGGAAAAGATTACAACAGACGCTCAAGCCGAAACCCAAGTCTGATGACACCAATCCGAGCGTGAAGCGCAAGAGAACAACCGAGTCTCAAGACGAAAAGTTCAAGAAATTCCAGGGCACGTCGAATGGAAGCAAGAGGGTAAGGACTGAGCCGAGCAAGCCGTCCTCCGTGCAAAGAAAGGTCAAGATGGGTGGAGCTCCTTCGAAATCAATCAATTCAGCACCGCGGACTGGATCGAATGCCGAAGCTACATTTGTCGCCGAAGAAGTCGCTTCGACTCGCACCTCCACCGACTCTCTTGTCAACCAGGGACTTCACCCAACGAACAAGCCCGGAAAGTTCCTGGCCATCGATTGTGAGATGGTCGGTACTGGTCCGCTCGACGACAATGTTCTCGCCCGCGTCTCGATAGTCAACTTCCATGGCGAACAGATCTACGACAGTTTTGTTCAGCCCGTACCGGGCGTCGAGGTCACCGATTACCGCACTTTTGTCAGTGGTATCCGACCTCATCACCTGAAGCCAGATGTTGCTCGCCCCTTCTCGGAAGTACAAAAAGAGGTCGCAGCGCTGTTGGAGGGCAAGATTTTGATTGGACACGCACTGAAGAACGATCTGGATGTGCTACTGCTTTCACACCCGAAGAGAGACATTCGCGACACTGCGCGACATGCGACGTTCCGTAAGATGTCAATGGGACGAGCACCTGCACTGCGAAAACTGGCAAAGGAGTTCCTCGGCATGGACATCCAAGGCGGCGAGCACAGTTCGGTCGAGGATGCACGAGCAACCATGATGCTCTTCAAGCTCGAGAAGGAGGCATTCGAGAAGGAAGTCAAGCAAAAGTACGGAGCGGCCATCAGAAGGGAGGAGAAGTTGAAGCAGCAGGCCGAGGATAAGAAGGCAAGAAAAGACGAGGAAAGACAGGCAAAGGAGAATGCGGGCGCTTCTGACTCGGACTCAGACGAGGGCGAGTCCGACAACGAAGACGAGGAGCAGCTGGACGATGAGGGCAACGTGATTGCACCGACCGTCAAGAAGAGCAAAAAGGCGAAGAAGAACAAGAAGCGCAAGAAGAGAACCAAGCGCGCATAGAATTAAAGCTAGCATAGATACCCCAATTCTCGAGCATAAGGCCACTTTGGCAATACCTAGGTAAACATGTTGTGTGTTCACATGTCAAAAAGTGTACCTGCGCCAAGCTTTGAAGGGCTAAACAGGACCCAGACTCTGAACTTTTTGGAAGTCACCATGTGTCTCGAGTACCACAACTCAATCATGACTTGACTGCATTAAGAAGATTTTTGCATGTAAGATGCCGATCGCATTACAAGATACACATCACAGCGCCTATCACAAGCGCCCACGTCCATCATCATGGTCCGATTGAAGCACCGCTACCTGCTCGTCAACATCCTATACCCCGAGTCCGAGACCCCCACCAAGCCCGCGACAAAAGACGGCCAGGTTCCAGATATCGTATCCTTCCGTCGACCCTCTTCGGACAAACTTAATGCGCAATTGCTGGCCCGCATCATCAGAGATGGCGTGACAGATTTGTTCGGAGACTATGGAAGTGGCATGATTGCTAGTAGTCTTGTAGGTAAGTGCTGCCTCTGATGATCAAGCGCATTGAAACGAGGTTGACTGTTGTTGAGTGAAATACCTTTCGCCTGCTACAAGTACAGCAATCGTACGAGTTTCCCGCGCCCATTACCGGCTCGTATGGGCAGCCCTCAGTTTCGTCACTCATCTGCCCCGGCCCATTGATCAAGCCTGTGTAATTCAGATTGTCAGAGTGTCTGGAACCATCCGCAAGGCCGAAGAGGAGGCCATAAGAAGAGCAAAAGCTGCCATCCTGCGAGCAACAGCAAGAGAAAAGGGCTCGGAGTTTGCACTTGACAAGATGCTTGGAAGTGCTGGTGCACTAGCCAACACAAGACCAGGGGCTCAGATGGGCATTGAAAGCGACAGTGAAGATGGAGAAGATGAGATGGATGAGGATTGAAGGGGGAGAGAGAGGCATAACATTCATACGAGGACCACCTCGATATACCAACGAATCGAAACGCCTACGCTAATAAAGACCATTTTTCTAAGTTGCTTCCATATTTCATCTTTCATTCTACTTTGCGCTCTTGCCCTTTGCTTCTCCGTCAGCGAGTTCTCTGATAAACAGCTTGACCTGGCCCTCGTGGACGACCTCGTTGCCGTCCTCGAAACCGGGGCTGATTCCGATGGCCAGGTATCTGCCGTCAGAACTCCAGGAGACACTCGAGACGCTCGAAGGATATGCCTGGTATTGTCTGATTCTGCGCTTGGTAACGCCATCCCACAGGACGACAAAGCCGTCGCCGCCTCCACTGACAAAGGTGCCTTGATGAAGGGGGTGGAAGGCCAGGGCGTTGACGGGATAGACAACATCGACACCCTCATCAGCCTGTCTGTGGCATTTGAAAGCGTATTTGCGACTCTGAGACTCGGTCGAGGGGTCGAACCACTCGACGCCCACGCGGCCCTCGATGGAAGAAAGGGCATAGCCTTGATCGTTGGGCATACAGCAGACGGCGCGGGTCATGAACTTGAGACTGCTCTCTCGTTGTTGCCATGGCTGGATGTCGAGGATGCTTCTATTTCCAGTTTCGGCCGATGGGGCCGACTGCGAGGTGAGCATGCTGAGAGCAGCCAAATCGTAGATGAAGATCTGGCGTGAAGCCATGGCGACGACGAGTTTTGTGGGAGTCAGGGAGATGGAGAAGGGCTTGGATGGCAGAGGAATGGTCGAAGGGGCGTGGTCGAGGTTGCCGTTCTTGAGGATGTGGACATGGAGGGTGCTGTCCCACGAGGCCGAGACGAGCAAATGGTGCTTGTCCGAGTAGACGATGGATTTGACGCCAGCCTCGTGTGATGAGATCAGGCTCTTTTCACCAGTCTCGAGGTCGATCTTGTTGACGTCCCAGTCCAGGCCAGCAGTGAAAGCGGTGTTGTCGTCGTGGCCGAAGCAGAGATCCAGTACGGGAGCGCGATGCTCTACTTTGCGCAGCAGACGGCCGTGTTCTCCGGCCTGTGTGTCGTAGAGGTAGACATTGCGATCCCACGAGGCGACCAGCAAGCGATTTGGCGATTGAGGAGCAAATCGGACGGCTGAGATGGCATCCGATGGCGCATCAGCGAGTTCGATCTGGCCTGGAGAGGAGTCAGCGAGGAAGCGAGATTCGACAAAAGTCAAGGGGGACGCACCACTCATTGTGAGGTGTGTGAAGTTGCTCAACTTACAAGTCGAGCAAAGTCGAGGACAACAACGACAGCTTCGACTGTTTTGCGGGGCACCGTGATTGCGATTCAAAATGATCAATATTTCCCTCGCTTCCTTCTTCCAACAACACGCGAGCCATCACAAACATGCCCTTTGCACAACTGGTCATCGGCCCGCCTGGCGCAGGCAAGTCGACATACTGCGATGGCATGCACCAGTTCCTCACCGCCGTCGACCGCAAGTGCGCCGTCGTCAACCTCGATCCCGCAAATGACAAGACGGCCTACCCATGCGCCCTCGACATTCGGGACCTCGTCTCGCTGGAGGAAGTCATGGAACAAGAAGAGCTGGGCCCGAACGGAGCTGTCATGTATGCGCTTGAAGAGCTGAACGAGAACTTCGAGTGGCTCGAGGAAGGCTTGAAAGAGCTCGGCGACGCTTATATCCTCTTCGACTGTCCCGGTCAGGTCGAACTATTTACACATCACAATACAATGCCCAACTTGTTCCACCGTCTCGAAAAGATTGGCTACAGAGTCCGTCTTCTCTTCCACAACTAAACTCGCCGAAACTAACCTCCGTCAGCTGATTGTCGTGAATCTCCTCGACTCCCTCACCCTCGCGCGCCCAACCCTGTATATCTCGTCGCTACTACTATGTCTGCGCAGCATGCTGCATTTACCCTTCCCGCTCGTCAACGTCTTGACCAAGATCGACAACCTGGCGAAGAATTCGGAGCCTCTTCCCTTCAACCTAGACTACTATACCGAAGTTCAAGATCTGGACTACTTACTGCCACATCTTGAGGCTGAACAAAATAATACATCGGTACAGAATCTGGAAGACCGTGCTGGCAACAGCGACATCCCTAAACTTCCGGAATCTAAATTCACTGCACTCAACGAGGCCCTGATCCAATTAATAGCTGACTTTGGCCTGGTGGCCTTCGAGACCCTCGCTGTTGAGGACAAAGTCTCCATGACAAACTTACTGCACGCTGTTGACCGAGCCAGCGGTTACGTCTTTGGTACCGACAAGGGAACCAACGACTCGGTCTGGCAGGTCGCTATGCAAGAAGGTTGGGGAGGAAAGATTGATGTCAGGGATGTGCAAGAACGCTGGATTGACAGACGCGACGAGTTTGACGAAATGGAAAGGCAGCAGATTGAAGATCAAAAAGCAGAAGAGGCTCGTCAAGCAGGCCAGCCAGAAGTACGCCGCGTACCTGCACAAGACCCTACTCCGGAGAAGGACTCACATATACCTGACCATGGCGAGGATCTGGAAGAAATGCAGGCAGCCTTTCTCAAAGAAAAGTCCAAAGATACTGACAATGGCATCAAGATCGTCAGAAAGGACTAAAGAATTGCTCAGTACATCAAGACATGGCGGTTATTTACACGAATGATAAACGACATAACGACAAGCAATGGTCCCTCACTCGTCTTTACAGGAGCACCTGTTCATTTGCTGTACACCCATCTTGTTGTGCGGCGGTGCCTATCTCTTTTCGAAGAGCCGTCGGCTGCCTAGACATCCTCTCCAACGGTCATCGGTACCGCGGTCGAGACAGCAGACATCTGGGAGACGGGTCTGAGCTTCCACTTGCCAGTCTTTGAATCCCAGCCCATCTCTTGCTCGGCCCCCGCAACACTTGCAGGTCTGGCCATGACTCCATCATCGAGCGTAACATAAGGCACAGGCTCGATGCCATCCTCACCAACGCCCATCTCTGTATCTGCCTGACTGATACCGCCCCAGCTGATGATAGAAGGAGCCTTGCTTCGAGCACGACGGGTTGATCCTCCCCACGATTGCAACGATTGTGAGCTTCCTGTGAGGTTTCGGGTAGAGTCGCGTTGACCCAACCTCGACTTTTCGTTTCCGCTCTCGCCGGCAAAGACGAATCCGCCGCCGTAGCTGTATGGGCCTTTGGCTCCGTCGGGGATGATGAAGCGTTTGTCTACCCTCACAGCCATAAAGAAGAACAAGATTATAACTTCGACACCGAAACCAAAAGCGTAGAAGATGCCGCGGTTGAAGTACCAGGGTGTGGGTTCCGATATTGGTGGGTCGCTCTTGCTCATAAGAGGGATGGGAGGCAAGTACCCCGTACCAGCCTTGATGGAAGCGGCAAGAGTCAGAAGCGCTGAGCTGCTCAATACGATCAGAATCTTTGTGCTCATTTTGCCTTCGCCGAACTTGTCCACAGCTTTCTGACCCCGAGTGACTAGTCTCGAGAGCGTTGAGAGCATGACGATGATGATGGGAATGAAAGCGATGGTCGAGAATGCTGTAGAGCCGTATAATTCGATGATTCGGTCGATGCGATGGATGTTGGTGTCCAGTGTGTAGAAGGACTGGATCACGGCAACGATGAGAGCAATGATTGTCAACACCGTGACGATACAAAGCATAGGTATCAACGGCGAGAAGATCTTGCTCCAACCGAAATTCGGATGTTGAGCTCTGACGATGCGCTGCGTGAAGAATAGGTTGACAAAGTATAGCAGTACGACACCGATGTTGACGAATATCTGGGCTGCGATGCCTAGCCTGATATTGCGAGGATAGCATGCCCAGGCCATTCTCAGACTTAGTGTCACGATTCGTATCTTACAAAGGCCTGGGAGTCAATGTAAGCTTTACTGCGAAGCGTCAAGAACTGTACATTTTATTTACCGAACATCATTCCGCCAAAGATGAACTTTTTCCCAACCTTCTTGTTTATTGTAAAGGTTCCCATGTGCAAAGCACCAGCGATGATGTATAGTACCATGAAGACAGCACACACTGGTATATCGACAGGTATCGTTGGTATGCCACCTAGGCTCTGAGCCTCTGGCCGATATGGTGCACTTCCACGTTTAGTAGCCTGTGTTGTTTCGTTAGACTGGCTTGTACAAAGCAGAGTTGCTGTTCAAGCGGCTGCAGCAATAATGCGGATATTACACACCATTCCAGAAAAACAAGAAACTACCAAAAAAGCAGAAGGGAGAAACAAGATGGCTGGGTAAACATATACATTCACACTACTTACATATCGTAAGAAGCACCCATCGGGGTGAACAAGATACCGACTCCCCGGCTGATTAGATTTACCTACAGAGGTATACCAACAGAATTTACTCGTTGCAAGGAAGGGGTAGTACGCGCGGTGGCATCATTGATGATGCACCGTTATCGAGGCTTTCCAGTTGGAGAGCCGACGTATTTTGGTCATGCGGACAGACACTTCACAAGGCTGCAGATGGCGCTTTCTCGATGTATGTTCCAAGGTCTTGTCGCTGACGAGCTTATCATGATCCATCTCTTGAATGTCAAATTGATCGTGTCCTTTTTCTAACCTTGGAACTGGATGCAATTCACGATTCCGGGAGACGACACACGTCCAGCTTCTTTCGGCTCGGGGCTTGCAGATGGTGTTACATCAGGCAGTGGGTCATACGAACGGGCTGATGGAAGCCTCGTGGGTTGCGCAGAGAAGCGGCAGGCGATCAAGGATTGAGCATGCTTGTATGCAGCAACGCCGTCATGAGATGTCGAAAATGGCTTCCCCGCTACGGACTTCAAGCAGAGGTTCTCGATAGCGATCGACCAGACATCAACACTCACGGCAACTCCAGACTACCGACTTTCCGTCGACGTGCTGATTTGTTTACTTTACTGTGAATGTTGAAAAGTATTAACACTTCGGAGTTGCACCAGGCCTGTCGTCATCCAAGCCTAATCGATATGCTATCTTTGGTTGCAACCAAGGCGTTGGGCACTCTCGGATCATTCTGATATTTGAAAGGGGTTTGTAATGTAAGTACTCTTTGCGAGTCGCCCTGTGCTCATAGCTGTGTACTATGTTACTAAATCAGTCTATCGGCTGAAGAATGATGTTATCGATCAGTCTGACAGGAACAACACCGCCGCCCAATCCGCAGTCTTCACCCTCCTGAGGCTCCTCGAGAGGTAACATCTTGATGGCTCCACTGAGAATAGCACCCTTGGAGGGATCTACGACATCGACCTCTTCCATAGTGTCCGGGTCGGCCAACGAGATGTAGTCGACCTCAATCCTCGCACGCTTTGAGGGTGGTAAATCGTCTTGTTCCATCATTTTGCTCGTTGAGACCTCATTGGCGGGCCACAGGATATCGGCGCGGAGGCGTTTGCCTTGCAAGTATTTCTTCTCGGCGGCCTTTAATGTGCGTGACAGGACTACACCGACCTCCCGTCTCCTTGCACCTAGATAGACGTTTCTCGAGCTCAAGGCCAGGCCATCAGCTTCACGCTCAGTTGGTCCGATCTTCACCTCGGTGTCGAGATGGAAGTCTTTGACCATGCGCCTGATGACGACCGTTTGTTGTACGTCCTTCTGTCCAAAGTACACGCGCTCAGGCATGACAATGTTGAAAAGCTTCATACAGACTGTAGCGACTCCACGAAAGAAGACTGGTCGTGAAGCACCTTCCAGCAGACTTCCCAGGGGTGTGACTGTGACAAATGATCCTGAGCCTGATATTTCTGACGATGGCGGTAACGTAGGGTACATGACCTTTGTTGTCGGAGCAAACACAGCAGTGATGCGTCCCGCACCAATATCGCTCTCTAGTTCTTTGTTCAGAGTCTGTAACTTATCCATATCCTCTTGCCATGTCTTTGGGTAGCTGTCCAGATCCTCATTCACACCAAACTGGGTTGGGTTGACGTAGATGCTCACAAAGACATCCGTGTTCTCGGCGGCGGCCTGACGCACCAACGACATGTGCCCCTCGTGCAATGCGCCCATGGTCGGCACGAAGCCCACTGTCTTTTGCGATCCTCGAAGCTCTTTTCTGAATGTACGGAGAGGTTGGACCTCACGGAAGGTGTGTATCGTACGTCCGAAGGTGCTCAGTGTGCAAGGGCGCCATTGCAGGATCGCTACATGTTGTCAGATGATGCTATCTTGCTTTGAACGGTAAAGGAGCAAGGAATACCCTGGTGGGCGCGGAATATGGAGAATGCCATCTCGTCGCACCCTCGACGAGTCTGTGTGCTGAGCTGGCAAGTGAATTCGCGTCTAGTCTGGAAGTCGCTCTTCCCCGCGCTGCGAGGTCGACGTGGTGTTTTTCAATCCATTGTCGGACATTTGACAAGTCGAAATTGTAATTGTCTCTGCTCGAGTATGGACAGTACGCGGTGCTTTTGAGTATGGTTGGTACCCTTGCTTGTGCTTCAAAATACGCCTGACTCCAGACTTCCCCCGTCATAATTCGGATGCTATATGTATATTATAGATGATGAACACCTTGTTGTAACTTCCATCGCATTTCTGACACTACGTGAGACACCTCAGCTCGGGTCAATGCTTCGCGCCGACCCTAATCACAATTTTGCCGTGCGTGTGACCGCCCTTCAGCTTTGCGTACGCCTCTGCAGCTTCCTTCAGAGGATAGGTTGAATCGATAACAGCCCGGATCTTGCCTTGCGCCATCCACCTACCAAGCTGCACCAGATCATCTCGATGTGTACCAAGAAGCACGTGAACCTGCTCAGACTTGCGTCTTCCACCACCCAAGAATGTCGGAAGTGTACGCGCCGCGAGTGACGCGATATCGTTTTTGCTGCCGATCGAGATGAACTTGCCTTCAGGATTGAGATAAAGATGTGACTCCTTGTACAGATCTGATGGTTCGCCGACATCGTCGACTACAAGGTCAAAGGGCTCTGTCTTCCCAGACTCGATGAGCTCCGCGATCAGATCTGTCTTGGTGTAGTCGAAGACTTCGTCTGCTCCGAGCTCTTTGCAGAGTTCAATAGTTGATGTCGAGCAGGATACCGTAACATGGCAGCCAAGCAACTTCGCAATCTGAATACCGAATGTTCCTGTACCTGAAGAGCCCCCATTGATAAACACTCTATCGCCGGCCTTCGCATTGGGTACAATGCTGCGGTAAGCCGTCTCACCGGCGATACCAAGTGTAGCAGCATCGTCTGGATTTACTCCTTCTGGAAGGGGAATGCAGGTTCCAGGGTCGATGTTGACGTATTGGGCAAGAGTTCCGGAAGACGTAGGTCTAGTCAAGCGTCCATATACCATTTCGCCGATGCTGAAGGTGTCGATGGTAGAGCCAGTTGACTTTATCCTTCCACAGTAGTCCATACCAGGTATCGTGGCGGAAGAGGTAAAGGAGTAAGTCAGGGCCTTCCCAAGCACCGGAGTCTCTGGCATCTTCCAGTCCAGTGGGTTGATAGAGGCAGAAATGACTTCAACCATGATGTGGTCTCCTCGTTGCATCTGTTCATCATGCTGCGGAGCCAAGGCCTCTTCCGTGTAGCGTAGATTCTTCTCCAGTCCTCCCTGGACAGAGGTATACTGTACAGCGCGCATTCGTTGAGCCATACTGCAAGGATGTGGGCAAGTTGTGACAGTAGATTTTGCGGTGAACCTTTCCTATATGCAGATTGCAGAAGAGCGGCACTGGCGCGTACATCAATGCATGTTGCTTTTCAACCCACGTCATGGTTCAACGGTTTCTCGTGTCTCAGTACTGCCACACACGCAGATCACTATTAACGATAGGCGGAGAATATACTTGGGGCCGAACGGCCAAAGTCGATAATCATTCAGTCTACAGAGCATGGCGTATTGTTCGCGCTGGGCTTAGCTGAAGTGGAATTCTGTTTGTCAACGGGTGACGATGTGGTTTTGGCGCAATCTCGCGGCTCTCACAGCCAACAAACGCCCATGTTTCGACTACGCATTCCGCTTTTCGGTGTTCGGGTCACAGTAATATCTCTGGAGAGTAGCTCAATGATTAAACGATCACGAACCGCTTCATATCTAGCACCAGAGGATGTCCCAAGTTCTATTAAAGCACTTGCTCAAGCAACATTCATGTTGACATCCGGATAAAAAAACAATTCAAGGATACAACACATCCTTACTCCACTCTTTACCGGCATTCAAAGTCTCATATCGCAATCTCTGATGCATGCGGTCTGTCGCACCTTGCCAAAATTCAACACTACGGGGTGCAACGGCGAATACAGTCCATCCAGGAGACACATATTCTGGTTCCGACTTCATCTTCTCTTGTGCATTGCAAAGCTCTCGTTGCAGCTCTCCCGCATCTTCCAATATCTCACTTTGCTTCGACGCCAGAGCTGTGACCTTCGACCCAATCGGCCGCTCCAGAAAGTCATTGGCACTCTCCGCAGCCGGCAACTGAGTGGCTGTACCTCTGATGCGGATCTGGCGGCCGACGTAGGGCCAGTAGAACGTCAACGCGACCGCAGGGTTGTTCAGAATCTGTCTGCCTTTGGGGCTGTCTGCTTTGATTGCAAAATGCCATCCGCGATGGTCAAGGTTCTTGAGGATGAGAACTCGAGCATCCGGATATCCGTATTCGTCGACTGTCGAGAGAGTCATGGAGTGGGGTTCCTTGATGTCATTGTCGATTGCATCTTTGAGCCAGTTGATGAAAGCTTCATGAGGGCCCGGTGGAAACGTGCTAAGATCCAGCGGACGGAATGGGCCTTTAAGCGAAGGCAGACCTCGAAGAAGAGCTTGAGTAGTGGTCATGATAGTCTGAATCAAAAGCTCGTGGAAAGACGGGTGACAAGTGTCAAGCTGTATCCAAGTGAGAGACACTGCTTGCGTCTGGTGCGATACGAGGTGAGTCATCACAGCCCATATTCACCCCATGGGAAGTTTGGCGTTCTGTTAGCATTGTTTCAACATTGCAAATGTCAATCTCCAGAAACATGACCAGAAGATGCGCTGCGATCACGAGTGACACTCGGGTGCAACTCCCTGTAGAAGTCTCGAGTTGTAAACCCGTCGAGCGTTAAGGTAACTTTCAATACATGCACTTGTCGAGCTACAGATCTTTGTACATGTGCCGGATGGCGCTTTGTTTCCGGCGCTGACCCGAGAGGAGTAGAGGACTACGCAGTAGCGTGACGAGAAGTTCAATCATTTCCTCGCTGGATCAACTGATGGTGGAGGTTCCAGAGTGCTACTGATGCATCTCGGGGGAGACTGCGGGCAAATGTGCCTGGCCAAAGCTCTGCTACCCTTGCGCTTGGCGTCGACTCCGGATCTGCGGACAGTTTCTTGAAGGCTTCCTGTTTGGGTGAAGACTGGAAATTTTCAAGACTTCACAACATTCTGTTAGTTCGAAGGAAAAAAGGTCAAAATGGCTGACGATGGTATGCTTCTGAATTTCGCGGTCGGCGATAAGCCATGGGCCCCGAAAACTACAGCATACACAGGTGGTCGCTGGAAGGATCGTTTGACGGCGAAGAAGGCCTTGCAATACGGGCAGAACAAGAGCAACCCGGACTACAAGAAAGAGAACGATGCGAGGAACGACGTCCGCTCAGGATCAAACTCGGAACCGCGGCCATTCAAGCGCCAGAAGACCGACGGCGGCGAGTACAAGCCCACACACACTACTGGTCGCACCGGCCCTAGAGACAGCAACAACGCCCCCAGACAGCGCCCAAAGGAGGTCATCTCCTCTCTGTTCACGTACAACCCCTCCGCTACGACCGCTCCTGTCGAGGAAGAAGAGGAAGCAGAAGATGCGGAACCCGTACAACCCTCTAACGCTCCTTTGAGCTCGGAGCTGGACACTTTCCTGTCGCTAGGTCTATCCGCAAACGTAGCCCGCCACTTGCTTGAAAAGATGGGCATCAAAGCCCCGACAGCCATTCAGGCAAAGGCTGTGGCACAACTGGTAAAGGACGACTCCGACGCTTTCATCCAGGCCGAGACTGGTTCCGGTAAAACACTGGCATACCTTCTTCCTATCGTGCAACGTTTGGTGACTATGTCGGAGACTGCGAGAAAAGCAAATGGCGGTACCGGTGGTCTCACGCGAGACTCTGGTCTGTTCGCCATCATCTTGGCCCCCACTCGCGAACTCAGCAAGCAGATTTCAACTGTCCTCGAAACTTTACTTGGCGCTGCTCACTGGATTGTCGCTGGAACCGTCATTGGTGGAGAGAAGAAACAATCAGAGAAAGCGAGGTTAAGAAAGGGCCTGAACATCCTTGTCGCCACCCCTGGTCGCTTGGTCGATCACTTGGAGCACACAGAGAGACTCGATGTAAGCAACGTAAGATGGCTAGTACTGGACGAAGGTGATCGTCTGATGGAGCTTGGTTTTGAGAACGACATTCAGAAGATTGTGTCTTTGATGAATCTTCGTATGCGAAAGGTCCAGCAACCTATTCCCGGACTACCCGAGAAACGAACAACCGTCTTGTGTTCTGCAACCATCAAGATGGACGTTGAGAGACTGGGCAATATCGCTCTGAAGGAAGCTGTGTCAATATCTGCTGAAAAGCCTAGAGATGCAGAAGACGCGGAAAGCAATGGCCACGCCTTCTCGGCGCCGGCTCAGTTGAAGCAATCGTACGCAGTTGTGCCAGCCAAACTGAGACTGGTCACACTTGCCGCGCTTCTACGAAGGTCGTTTGCCAGGAAGGGATCTGTCATGAAGACCATTGTCTTCATGTCATGTGCTGACTCTGTCGACTTCCACTTCGAAATTCTAACACGTGGTGGAGAGAAGAAAATTACTGGATCTGAGGCCAAAGAGGAGAGAAAACTGAACCCCGAACTATCCGAGCTGAACAAGATGAACCCAATCACAAGTACTGCGAGGAAGGAGAAAGAGAAGGAATTGTCGAATTACGAGAAGAAACTCGCTCCAGGCAAGATCAGACAAGGAGGCTCAATTGACGACGCGTGCACCGAGGCTATCTCACCGATCATATCGGGCAAAGATAACGAAGTCTCAATTTTCCGTATGCATGGTTCGCTTCCGCAAAACATCCGTACCTCTACACTAAAGGCTTTCACAACCAACAAGGATGCTTCGGTCATGATATGTACAGATGTCGCTTCTCGTGGTCTGGATCTTCCGAACGTCGACTTTGTCATCGAGTACGATCCCGCATTCAGCAAAGATGACCATCTCCATCGTATTGGTCGTACAGCTCGTGCAGGACGTGATGGACGGGCTCTGATTTTCTTACAACCGGGCAACGAGGAAGGCTACGTCGATGTCTTGAAGGAAGGCCGAAGAGACGCAGGACATGGTCTTACTCGTCACGACGCAGTCGAGCTGCTGAAGAAGGGTCTGACGCCAACCTCAGGTACAGTCTCTTCTGGTCGTGAGTGGGAGGAAAAAGCAACAGACTGGCAACTGGATGTCGAGCGATGGGCACTCGAGAGCCCAAAGCATCTCGAGCAAGCCCGCCGCGCATATCAAAGTCACATCCGTGCCTACGCTACCCATGTGGCTGCCGAAAGAGGATTCTTCAACATCAAGACCCTTCACCTCGGTCATTTAGCAAAGGCTTTTGCGCTCAGAGACAAGCCTGGTAGCATCAAGGTGCCAGGTCTTCGTCCTGGCAAGGAAGAAGGCAAGAAGTCCAAGGACTCTCGCCACAAGGCCAACGTTAAGGGAGCAAAGGGCTCGGGTGCAAAAGCAACGGCGCCAGACGGTGACGATGCTCCACAGATGAATGACGCTCAGGAAGCGGCAAGAATCATGCGCGCAAAGACAAAGGCCATGATGGGAGGTGGTGCTTCGGAATTCAATCTTGGTTAATGACCGATTTCTTAGCGTAATTCTTCTTCTCCTGGTCAATAGATATCCCAAAGCGAAACCTTTCCGTCTTTTGATCCAGCAGCTATCCAGTGTGTCGTTTGAGCTTTGGTCTTGCGTCTCTCACCAACTGTCTGGAGTGTTGTAGAGGCTTGTTCCTGATCGCTACCCACTCGGTCATCTACCGGGGTCTGGGCATCTTCTGGAAACAGGTCTGCGAACGCGAGAGCGTAGCAGCCTTGCTTGTGCCATTTGAGCACAGCAAGTTCACGCAGCGTCTTAGCCGAATAGACACGCACACACCCGTCCCATCCGGCCGTAGCAAAGATCCTATCGTCAGATCTGACATGCAGAGCCTGCTGACCGGAGTGTTTCGTTTCCATCGCCTTCACAGGCCGGCATGCGGTGAGGTCTGCGAGGGAGTAGCTAGCTATAGTAGCGTCTGCAGCAGATGTGTAGTATCTGTCGAGAGACTTCGCAGCGTCTAGCGACAATATCGGCTGACTATGGCTCTTAGTGGAGGAGAGCAAGGTCCATGTACCCTGATCAAACCGCCATACACAGCAGTCACCGCCTTCATAACCTGCTATCAAGACGAGCTTGCTGGTGTGAATCATGATTTTGACACACATAGCCATACCTTTGTTTTGATGTCAGTCGTGATCAGGTTGGATAACATAAGCAGGAAGTACCTAATTTGACGGTCTTGGGTGCACAGACGGTGGTGAGTCTCAATTTTGAAGGTAACGAATAAACGTCAATGTCGCCTTCGCGATCTCCTGGCACAGCTACGAGGAGGGCAGTGTCATTGGCTTCAGGGAATAGTTGTGCAGCTTCTGATGGAGAGGCTTTGCAGGCGGAAAATGCACAGAAATTAAGGGTATTCACTGATATGGTATGCAGTAGCCATGGCTCGTGGCGAGGCGTAACGGAATCTTCTATGGGTAGAACAACAGAGAAGGTAGGCTCGTCAGAATGCTTAAGTTGCCAAACACGCAACTTACCGTCTCTCCCATGTCTTTCGTTATTATCAGTACTGTGGGAAGCAAATGAAAAGTGACATGTGTCCGGGACTCACGTAATCAGCCTATCGTCTGGCCATGTAGACAAGGCTAGAACAGCAGCAGAGTGACCCCTCCATACAGCGACAGGTCGCTTGGTAGCAAGGTTCCATAGGACGAGCCAGCCCTCGGCATCACCAGTCAGGAGGCGGGTGTTATGGCGCACAAAGCAAACGCTGTGAATCTGTGCATTATGACCTCTGAGCACATAGGCTGGCTGTGCAGGAGGCAGGGTGGAAGATTGTAAAAGGGCCATGTTAACTTTTGAGTGGTTCTTGTGAGGCGCTCAGGTACGAATCATGAGAGGTGGTTGGTAAGATTGACAGGTGACAGCGGGAAGGCGCTCTCAAGTAGGCTCAGATTGCCAGTTGAGCAACCAAGGGTCTGGAGGCAGGTAGCCGAAAAAGGCAGCGGGCGACAGAGTGTTTTGAGGATGTGATTCCAACTTTGCAAGCGACAAACTCAGCAGACTGCATGAGGCAGCAGGTCAGGTAGGCAGTGTGCATAAACAAAAGCGAGATACGATCAGTCGAGGAAGGAGAAGCTAGTGGAGAGCAGGATCAGGATGCAGGAAAGGAAGGAGCAGAAGCGGAAGCGGAAGCGAGGGCCCGAGCTCACGAACGGCGACGGAGGCATGTGCAGACGTGCTTCAACTCGGCAGTAGATTCCCACCTTTGCATCGTGCTTTTGAGTTCAACCAGCACCTTCATGTTCTGAGGCCATCTTTGTCGAATCAACCTGTTGTATAGCTCGTGCTGTGGTGCGAATAGCGTCGCCAAGTAGACGCGACTAGGCCAAGTATCGAGTCTTGGGCCTGCACGCAACGACGCAAGAAACGACCACTGTTTCCCATCCGACTCGACACGACCAAAGTCGACTCAGCGACGCTCCCGGCCAGCCAGCCGACCGAGTCCAAGCGACAAGGACCAGTCTCATGACTGCGCCAACGGGCAATGGCGACGCGCCTGTGGCCGACACAGCAGCGGCCGTGGTTAGCAAACCAAAGCGCGTCCGGACGGGATGTTTGACGTGTCGCGAGCGCCATCTCAAGTGCGACGAGGGAGCTCCCATATGCCAGAACTGTCGCAAGTCCAATCGCCAATGTAAACGCGGTCTGCGCCTCAACTTCATCGATACAAACTGCCAAGGGCCTCCGCAGAAAGCCCCCACGCTCGAATGGAAGGTCGACTTTATGGACGAGTCCCGCGACATTGCCTCCGAGTATGTCGGAGGTATGGAGAAGTACAGTGCAAAGGACACGCGCCCGTCGCGACCCTCGATCGTCCAGCAGCACCTACAGCCCGCTGATATGACGGCCATGCCCATGTTCGAATATAATCCAGCTGCTGTCGCTCACGCCCATGCTCAGGCTCAGGCTCAGGCTCAGGCCCAGGCGCACGCTCAAGCACAACATGCCCATGCACAAGCACAGGCTCATGCTCACGCGCAGGCCCAGGCACATGCTCAGGCCCAGGCTCAGGCTCAGGCTCAAGCCCATGCTCAGGTCCAAGCTCATGCCCACGCTCAAGGAGCTACTCCGTCTGCTCCCAACATGTCATATCAACCACTACCATCAATTCAGGGCATGCTTCCCGAGTCATACCCTTCGGCCGACGATCACAAGTACGACGCCTTCAATCCTTCAAACCACGCAAACCAGGACTCTCCCTTCTCGAACCAACAGAGAAACTCCATATCAGCCTATAGTCAGCAGCAAGACCAAGAAGATGCCACCGAGGGTAGGCGCGAATTTCTCACTACGCAGGAGGAGACTTTGTTCATGCAGGTCTTCGTCGAAGAGGTTGGCCTCTGGATGGACAGTATGGATCCTATGAAACACGTGCGTACTCGCCCTGTGTCTGCTTCTCAGGCTCCCCGCTAACCCTGATAGTTCTCACGTCTGCTACCGTTCCATTCATTGGGGGAACCCATGCTGCTCAACGCCTTTCTAGCTTGCGGTGCTCGTCATCTGGTGCTTGTCAACTCTGCTTACAGTGAGGAGAAGGCCCTGCATTACTACGACACTGCAACGAGGTATTTGCTCAAGAATCTTCAAAATCCCAACCGCGACACCATCGTATGTGCTACTACTGCTGTCATCCTGAACGTCTATGAGATTATGAGTGAACGCGCTCTGCAGAGAATGAACCATATCGCTGGCGCTCGTGCTCTGATCAAAGAATGTGGCTGGAACGCCCGCTCATCCGGAATTGGTGCCGCCTGCTTCTGGCTTAATGTTGGACTTGAGGTGTTGAGTTGTCTTCATTTCAACTGGCAGGTCGCTTGGGATCCAGACGACTGGGGCATTGACATGGATTTCAACCGCGAGATACACAACGGCCGAGAGGAAATCTGGACTCACCGTATGCTCTACATCGTCGCAAAGGTTGCAAACTTCAGAGCCACCATACCTCGACACCAGGAGCAGGATCAACGAGACGAGGAGATGCGTCGCCAGAACAGATACGGTGAATGGCAAAAGCTAAAGTCCTGGACTGATGCCTGGAACGACAACATCCCACGTACTATGCATCCTATGGCCTATCTCTACCCTCAGCATACCTCGTCCAAGTCCTGTTTCCCCGAGGTATGGCTGATCAAGCGTACGACCATTGTCGCTCGTCTGTTCTATCACACTGTGATGGTCCTCCTTTCACAAATACACCCATACTTTGGTCTCGACAATCCTGAGATGCACGACATGCAGCATCGCCATTCCCAGATGATCTGTGGCATTACTGCACATGTTAAGGACAGGTAAGCGAGCACGCCCACTCTGTAGCCACGCTCTATACTAACCAAATAACCAGGGGTGTTGCCAGCGTAGCTATCCGTTCATTGGCCCACGCTGCCGAGTGCTTGACCGACCGCCGCGAGCAGGAGGAAGTGCTTCAGATTTTCCAAAAGATCAACAAGGAGACCGGATGGCGCATCGCTTTCGTGTTTAAGGAGCTCAAAGAGAAATGGGGCTGGACTGACGAAACGCAGCCGCCGCCACAGCCAATCGCTTCTGTTCACTCCACGTCGTTACTTACGAGCCCTGTGCCGATGCAACAACCATATGGACAGTATTCGGCCGCCATTACGCCCGTCGCTGCACCTGCGTCCACGCAAGCCCCAGCAGCTTCCAGACGTCCGCCAGCAGGTATGGTGAACCCAATGTTTGCCAATGCCGATTTCACCATGCCATCCCATCCATACCAGAATGTGTATGTGGCACCAAATCCCGTCACCAATCAGTCTGCGCTGTATTATCAGGCTTAGTCCACAACACTTTGTGCGAGATCACTCTAGCCATCATCTATTCTGGCAGAGATTCCATATTGATACCCGGATCTGCGGTTCTTTGATTCTATCCTTATTTAATCGTTTCGCACGACTGTTGACAAAAGTCGCGTAATGTCTCAGTGGAAGTCCGCTCAGAGGACCGGTGAAACCCCGATGTGATCATGTCTGATGAACGAAAAGGAAGGGACGGGTAGCTCTAATCATGCGGCGTTTCATGGTGCATTAATGATATTTGATTACTGGTTCTCCGCTGCTTCTCGACAGCTTAAAAAATCGTTGTTTGCTTTAGTAGACCATATATATACCCCTTGTGTCTTTTCAAACCAACTATTTTCAATGCTAGACGTGCAGGTGTCTTCGTACCCTTGCAAAATCACAGTCTTCGCCCCCTTTGACAAACTCCATTCTTCGATCCCCCTGCATCTCACCCATTGAACTGTAATCGGTCAACTTCTGAAGAGGTTGAATAGACTGCTTCCTCCAGCGCCACCCTCGCCGTGACGCTTCGCTTCCGTTTCGATCCAGTTGATGAGAAACTGTCTGTTCTTCATATCATCCACCTTATGGACTTTTGTCTCCAGCTGAGCCTCCTGTCTATCAAAAGCCAATAAAGTTGGCAGCGAGTTGACCTGCAATCGTTAAAATCCCGTCGCTTATCAATATTCGATGAAGAGAAAAACTAACCTGATATCTCAAAGCCAATTCTCCCAGAGTTGGTGAGTCGAGCTCAATCTCGGCATACGAGACACCACCTTGAGCTTCTCCAACGCCTTCATTGATGAGTTCTTTGAGCAGTGGGGCGATGACTTTGCAGGAGGGGCACCATGAGGCGGACCAGAGGGTGATTAGAGGTATGCGGCTGCTGGATGAGAGCAAGTTCAAGGTCTCGAATTCATGTTCATAGCGCACGCTGTGGGATCATTAGTACTTTCGGTCTTCCATTGAGGTTCTTGGTTACAAGAGTAGAGCTCACGAGTTGTAGAGACGATTCTTTGCTGCCTTTTTAGGTGCAGTGGAGGTATATGAACGCGTGAAGTTCTGGATGTAGCTTCGCGGCAGGGTTGCCACAAAGCGTGTTCTTGCCAATGCTGCAACTACCATGATTAAGACCCGAGAGAGTGTACGGGTGTTGTTAATCGATAGGTGGTCAATCAGACTAATACTGGGCCAGTGTCGGTCGCGCTGTGCCTTGCATGGAAAGAAGAGCATATACGTCACAGGTTTTCCCCACAAATACTTCCTTCCGTTTTGAGCTTCACATGCGGCTTCCCTCACAAGCATCTCGGTATGTCTCATGCCGAGCAAGTGGCTGGATGCTTGTTCGTACCTATGAAGATCTTGACCTTTACTCAGACTTCTCCGCAATGGATCTACAGTATCACTGCAAAGTTCCATTGCAATGATTGGAGCGAAAATACACCATATCTTTTGTGCCGTGCAGTGAGGAGTTGCTGCATTTCTGGAAAATGGTATATAACAAGCATGAAGCTACCGTTGAGGATGGTCCATAGCACTATCCCTTTCTTTGCTGTTGAGGATGGTTTCTATCAAGTTCTGGTCCCTTGCCACTCTCATTACTCCACTAGTATCTGCTGGTGGAGGTGTTCATTATTCCAAGCATGGCAATCGACCCCAATGCACCGTCCTCGCGAACGGCGGCACCACCAATGATGTACCAAATATCCTCAAAGCATTCAGCAAATGTGGTAATGGAGGGGACATCACGTTCCCCGAAGGACAGAATTACTATATCGCTTCAAAGTTGAACCCGACGGTGAATGATGTGAACATCAATTGGCAAGGTATTTGGACGGTATGCCACGTGGTATCACCAAAGAGGAGATATGCAGTACTAATACGATGCTAGTTCTCTCCTGACATCGAGTACTGGAGACGAAACAGCTCTACCTACCCTATTGCCTTCCAGAATCATGCTGCCTCGTTCATTTTGACCGGCGATCATATTCGCATTAATGGATACGGGACAGGAGGCATACACGGGAATGGCGATGTCTGGTAAGTGCCGACTCGTCGAAATGTGCAATACATCTTGCTGATCACAACAAGGTACACCGCAGAAGCAGGACACACCGTTCCGGGAAGACCCATGCCTTTCGTGTTCTGGAACGTCTCGGACGTGACTGTCAAAAAGTTCTTCATCATTGATCCACCATTGTGGAGTTTCAACATCATGAACGGCACTAACATGTGGGTCGACGAGCTGTACTGTAACGCCACTGCTACACAGGCAAATGCGAGTCAGAACTGGGTACAAAATACGGATGGGTTCGGTAAGTGTGTTGAAGATTTTATACACAACCAGCAAGCGGGCTGATTTGATATAGATACAATGGACTCGAAGAACGTCCGGCTCACCAACTTTGTATATCAAGGAGGTGACGACTGTATTGCCATCAAGCCCAGGTCCTCAAACATCTTTGTTCAGAATGCGACATGCAGAGGCGGGAATGGCATGGCGATCGGCAGTCTAGGGCAATACCTCGAAGACAATACGGTTGAAAACGTGGTCGTGGATGACGTGAAGGTAGGCCCTGTCGTCGAGCACCGAAGAAGCGTAGCAACTGACTTCCAGGCAGATCATCCGATGGAACGAAGATATGCACGGGTCTGTTCTAATCAAAACGTGGGTCGGCGCCTTGGTCCCCCAAAATCCATCTGCCAATGGCTACTACGAGAATGGCGGGCAGGCGCGAGGAGGCGGCTGGGGATCCGTCCGCAACGTAGTCTTCTCAAACTTCCAAGTCGAAGGTGCGGACGCAGGACCGACAATTGATCAAGGATCGGGCAACAATGGCAGCTACGCAGGCACGAGCTTGATGGACATAAGCAATGTCGTGTTTGCCAACTTCAGCGGCTGGCTCTCTGGCAAAGAGACCAAGGAGCGTACGACGAGCGTGAGTTGCTCAAAGGTGCATCCTTGTTTCAATATCGACTTCGAGAATGTCACTCTGACAACGGCTTCGAACTCGACGAGCACAGGAACGAGCAGCTGTAGCTACATCTCGCCAGGAGGAGTGCACGGCGTCTCGGGGAGTGGGTGCTCTTGAGGGGTTTTTTGCCGTCTAGTGAACAGGTCGGGAGGGGGGTATATATGTATTAGACCAGAGGAGTAGTGGTAGTGGTCGGCGCATGTGTCGTGAGGATGAAATGTAGACGAAATAGAGTGAAGAGTTGTTCGTATCTTTGTTCTTCTACAGGGACTTGTCGCTTGACTGGTCGTCTTGGCTGGCGTGGCGGTCTCGCAAGGTCTGTATGATGATTGTGGGCTTCTGTCGTGGTTCCTGAGGTTTGAAGCCCATGGCTTGACCGATGAGACCGCTGGGCTTGGGTACAGGACACTCGCGCTTTGGGCGGGTCGTGTCGGTGGAGTCGCTGTCGTCTTGTTGCTCAGAGTCGGGCACGGCAATTGTCTGCTTGCGGCGTCTTCGTCGTCTGGGTTCACCGTCTGGCGAAGCACTGTCGGCCACTTGTGTCTTGTCGACTGGACACGGGAGAATGTGAGGAGCGGCCACGACGGCGAAGCAAACAGCGAGACACCCGCTGAAGAGCGACATGGTCGACCGCGAGCGCGGATGGAGGTGGGCAACCATTGTGGACGAGGTCGTGTCGTGTCGTGTCTATTCCACAATCATGGCGCGAGCGACTGGGAAAGTGTGCATGCTGCTCTGCACGGAAGAATGCACAAAACTTTAATCCGCCATGCTGTGTTATGCGCTCCCGCTCTCCGCAAATTACGCCTATTCATTGGCCAATTCCTCTGGCCCAATCCCACCCTGCTCCAGCATCCTCCTCTAAGAGAGGTTAATGTGACCATGCAGCTCGTCCTGAATGCGCTTGATTGAAGCATATCTCTGCTCTTCCCCAACTGGCTTTATCACCGTCACGGTCTTCTGCTACTCCCGCCTTCACCGTGCGCTGTCTGCTGATGCCTCTCTGTCCGGCTGCAACCTTGTCGTCTTGAGCATGAGTGGAATCGCCTTGATCAATCATTGGACAACATCTCGAAATAGATGCAAATTCTGCTATACTGATAGCCCGAGTGGCTACTACTGCTACATATTGAATAAGTCTCGTAAAGGATCGTATGGTCATGTCACGCAACAATGATTCCACCTCTAATCATCTAGAGGTCAATCATTCTCTCGACGAAAGGCTCGAATCTGGCCTTGAACTCCTCGACGCTGAGCTCCTTCTCGCTGAACCAGTTGGAGCTTCTGAGCTTGGCGCTACCGAGCTTCTTAGGAGGAATCAAAACATCGCTGACAACCTGGATTACTCCATCGGCCGCAATGCCATCCTGAACACTGACGCGAGAGAAGGCATTGACCTTGATATCGATCAAGCCACCGTATCTTCCAACATCGATTGAGAGAGAGTGGTCCTCGAGTGCTGTAGGAAGGTCGACGTGCCAGTGACCCTTGGGAATGCCATCCTGGGCATCAGCCTTGATGAAGGCATCGCTGTATAGAACGTTGTCGGGAACAGTCTAGTTCATGTCAGTATAAATCAGCTACATATAGGATCACTTTACACTTACGTGGTACAGAATCAGAGCCTTGAGGTACTTGCGCCCATACTCGCTGAAGAGGAATCCGTTGATCTTAGGTCCAAGCTTCTGGAAGGCGAAGTTGGAAGGAGCGAAAAGGGTACCGCTGGGGTGGTCGGTGCTGTTGTATGCATCGAGGAGACCAGTCTTGCCGAGAGCCAACTCGAAGGTGGAGAACTCAGAAGGCAGGAGATCAATGATCTTGAAGGCTCTAGGAGGAGGAATCAGGAGGTTGTCGACTCCGTGAATGACACCGTTGGTGCCAAAAATGTTGACGGCAACAACACGAGAGTAGAAGTTGATGGTCAGACCTCTGAGACCGATGTGTACGCTCAATCTCTGAGCAGCCTTGCCGGGCAAGTGCTCGCCTTCCAAGAGAGTGGGGATGGTGTGGGTGATAAGGACTCTGCCAGCAGGGTAGAAGTCATCACTGATGTGGTACTCGATGAACTTCTTAATCGCCTCCTTGCTGGGCTTGTGGTGAGGGTGGTGATCAGGGAATGCCGAGTCCTTAGGCGCGAAGACGGTGAAGTTGCCAGAGTCAGTCGAGTTGAGCTTCTCAACGATCTCAGGGTACTCGCTGATCAGCTTAGAGAACTTCTCGGTGTATTTGGACGAACTGAGCAGCTGCCAGACAGTCTCGTTGGGCTTGTGGTCATGGTGAGGATCCTTGTGGTGGGGAGGTCCGCCGTGGTGAGGAGGGTGAGGGTGCTCATGGTGGTCCAGGGCGTCATATGCTTCATTGGTAGCAGACTCGAACCAAGACTTAGCATCGAACGCGGTCTCCTGGACCTTGCTTGTCATGGAGCTTCCAAAGTCCGAAGCAGTGCTGAAGGCTTCATCGAGGGCATGCTTAGCATTGCCAGATGCTTCCTTGACACCCTTCTCGGCCTCGAAGAAGTCATTCTTCAACTCGGATAGGACTTGCTCGGACCATGATCCCTGGTTTGCACGGGCATGCGTGGTGTCGTCAATCGCGAGCTCGCTAAAGATCTGCTCATTGGGGACGATAAAGGCGGTGCTTAAAGCAGCCAGAGGGAGGATGTGTAAGAACCTCATTTTTGCTTATGATATGGAAAGACTGTCCTACACGGATGGCAGAGGTCTGGCTGCCTAAATAGCTACCCAGAGAAGCCAAAATGTCAGCGTAATAGGGCCAAGCGATGACGAGACTTGACGTCCGCCTCCCCGCGGCTGGCGGCACAATGAGGTGATCGGATCCCTAGCTTCCGAGTACGCTAACATATGGCCAAAATCCCTTTTTGTTATGCGGCTGCCTAGCCACATGTTCTGGCATTTGTTCTATCTCTTCTTCCAACCTCCAAGACCAAAGCTGCGAGCTTCTCTGTCCTTGCCTCAGGTTGCCGTGAGGATTGACTGCAAGCAAGCCGTGTGGAGACCCCACAGCTTTACTTTGCCAAGTTCGTTACTATGTCCGGTGTTCCCAGCCTCCTCTTCCATCATGCATGTGTCCGAACAAAGTCTTATAATGAAGCTGAGATGAGCATCGCTTTCTAAACAGGTGATGCTGAAACGTTCATTTCCATTGATATTGCCCATTTTCAATGCTGACCCGCTCCGCCAACCGTTCCTGCCTCTCAAGAGTAGCCACTAAAAGCTTCGCGGCACAACCGTCTTTGACCAGACTTCCAAATCGATTTAACCAAGAATCAGATGTGCGGTGGCTGCTCTCTCCTTCTGGTGACGCGTTCTTCTTGGAGACTGATTTGCAAGTCTTCGAGCTCTTGAGCTACTCTCATACCAGTTCTACTGCGTGGCTTGATGCGGCTCATGAATACAGTCCAACCTTTGACAGCTCAAAGTCCTCCGACAGCTTTGACGTGAAGGCAAAACATCTGCTCTGAACATGACCATGAGTGGTTCTCCTTGTTCGAGCTACTGCTGCCGAATTGTGAACCGTTGTTCGAACGAACTGGTTTGCTTCTTCCAACCTTCAAGTATGTGTTGATGATTCATCACACGAATCTAGGGCTCTCGCACGCGAGACACGGCAGCAACGGGTGATACCCAGGTCAACATGATTTTGGCGCATGAGTAGTGCGACGTCTCCACTTGACGAATTGCAGACGATTCAATGTGACTATTTGCCTGTTGGCGGAATTAAACAATATTTTGTATTCATACCAAATGCTATGCAGTAATTGATCAAGCATGGGCCTTCTGCTCATTTCTTCCTCCACGACCTCCTCCACGTCCACCGCGTCCATGGCCACGACCACGCTTGCTGCCACCGCCTCTTCTGTTGAGCGAGAAGTTGATCTTGACCAAAGGCTTCTGCACCCATTCTACAGACTGAATGCCCAATCTCTTCTTCTCTTCCTCAGGAAGTTTCCACGCTTGGAAGACTCCCATCAAGTTTTGCGAGTCTTGCGTGCCTTCATTGTGAGATTCAACTTTGACATCTCTAAGTTCTTCAACCCATGTGCGGATGTAGTCGCCTTGCGAATCGTAATCCAGGGCTTGCTTGATGGGGTTGAACACGCGCTGTTCACCGCGAGGGTCGTTGCCCACCCCGGCTACGTATTGCCAATTACCCCAATTGCTTGAGAGATCATAATCGATCAAGTTCATCTCGTACCACTCGGCACCAATGCGCCAGTCGACACCTAAATGCTTTGCCAAATAGCTGGCAACATTTTGTCTTGCACGGTTAGAGGTGTATCCAGTCAAGAAGAGCTCACGTTGACTAGCGTCGATAAGACCAGTGCCGGATCGCCCTGTGACGAAACGCATGACAGCTTCCGCAGTCGCGTCGTCGTTGCTTCCACCCTTGTTCTTCTTGTCGGTTGAGTCGCTGAAAGGGCTAGAGATGTACTTCCACGAAGCGTTCTGGTCATTCCTGAAGCCTTCCACGTGGAAGAGACGAGGTCCAAACTTGCGTGTGCAAAGTCGCATGTAGTCTCTCCACAAAAGCTCGAACCGTACAGCAGCTGTTCCCTTATTTTCTCCCTTTCCGTAACCAGGAGCATCCTTTCCTAGTGGAGTCTTGCCGTCCTCGAAATCAATTAGCTTCCAGTGGACTTGGCGTGCTGTGAAACATCCGAGAGCCAACCATGCAGACAGTTTCGTGCTGAAGTCCTGACCTAACAGTCCATTGCGAGTATCCTTGTATGCAGTCATGCTTCCGCTCTCAATCAAATGGTCGATACGCTCGATTCCTGACTTGGAACCACCGATATAAGGGTGTGCAGATTCGGCACCTTTGGGCCACTTTGCCACATTAGGAATGCCGTTGTCGTCTCCGAGAGGCTTGGTTAAAGCGGTCATAACGCCTTCCAGAGAGTCGGGGATCTCAAAAGGTTCCGACTGCTCAGGAACATGGGAGGGGAGAGGAGGTAGAGAGGATGGTGTCGGGAGGACTTTTCGGGGTGCGGATCTCAATGGTTCCACAGTCTTTCTGTAAGCAGTGAAGACATCGTTCAACTGACTCGGGTCTTGCAACGGGACGTCGCGACTGCAATTGACATGTTAGCTTTTCGCGTCTAGGCATCATCCATGATATCACTTACTCGTCCACGAGATACTTCTCGTCGACCCAGAGCTTGAACTCGGAGTCGTACTGTTTGCAAAGCTTCCTGACATCCTTTTCTTCCCTCTTCTCCTCGACACCTTCTTCATTGGTCATCCATACGCCTGCAACATCCACCTCGTTGTGTTCCTTGTAGCTTTCCAAGATGGTGCGGACGGCATCGTGAACAGTGCCAACACGTACTTGTAGATCGCTGCCAACTCTTTCTAAGTCCTTCTTCAAGTCCCACACACTTTCTGCCAGGAACTTGGCCCTGAGTTTTCCGCATCGCCAGAAACCGCTGACTGGTGCTCTGGCTTCTGGGTATGGCGACTTCTTGGACGAATCGGAGATGAAGCCAGAAACCTCGATTTGGTTGGCAGGAAATGTGTAGACAGGGAGGAAATGCGTGAATGGTTGTTGGGACTGCTGGAAGAGGCGTGAAACTTCGTGGAATATGGGATTATCGGCGAGTCGAAGATCGCGGCGTAGCACGTAGATGAGAACGCGCGCTTTGGGAGACATGCTTCTTCAAGTCTCGACGGACAGAGTGAGAGATGGAATACGAGGTTTTCAGATGTTGGGTCGCAAAAGGTGAGCGAGAAGGTGTGTTGGATAGAACAAATGATATTAAGAGTATTGGAAGGCTAGCGGTCGGTGCTTTGTTTCCAGAATGGACGATGTCATGGGTCAATACATGGCGAACGATTAGCGGTAGAGTATGCTAAAAAGTATGTGAGGCGAGCATATGTCATCAGTCTCCAGAAGACGATTCGGTGCTCGCGAGGGAAGCGAAAAGCGACCCTTTGCCCACAAAACAGCAGAGCATGGAGATCAAGCAACGACTGGCGGTGCGCGAGTACCGGAAACCAGTGAATTGTGTCTGAAAAGGGAATGGTGAATGTGATCTGAAGAGACACGAGAGGGCCGGTGCGATCGGGGAGATTTCTCATGACACTCGTTGACGGAGAGAGGGGCCCTGACGAACGTTGGCACCTAGAGCAACTTACGCTTGGAGTAATTCGCATGCTCCGACACGCTGTTACCTGCAGGTTTAGATCGAGCCTAGACAGAATGTGGTTTGGAGATCGTCGAACATCGTGGTTGAATCTCACCGATGCACACATGCCCGCGATCTCCGACGTTGTGTCCGGGCGTTTGTCTCACACGCTCCATCTGCGCCACGATTCACCAGGGCTGTCGCGTAAAACCACGTGAAATGGTTGACTTTATCCTGC
This sequence comes from Aureobasidium subglaciale EXF-2481, assembly GCF_000721755.1. Lineage (NCBI taxonomy): Eukaryota > Fungi > Ascomycota > Dothideomycetes > Dothideales > Saccotheciaceae > Aureobasidium > Aureobasidium subglaciale. Next base: position 622,788 of record NW_013566988.1, on the reverse strand, counting down.
TTTGACGTGTTGCTGTTGTGCGATATTGAGTATTGCTATGTCCTGCTATACAACAAGCATGCGTTTACCTGTGGGAGAAGAATAGTAAGGTTAGGTAGTACGTAGAGATCAAGTATGCTCGGACTTGGCTCCGGGGTATGACGTTTACTTGTATCTCGAGATAGAACTTGAATAGCCATTAAAGCTGGACCAAATTATGGCGATGAATCTCGAATAGCGACTGGCTCTACCTACGAGAGCTTGTAGAGTACCTTCAACTGTGTCGCGAGTAAGTGCCCTGTGACTCGTATCAAATGTGTCGCCAGTGTGATTGTAGAGTCCTCTGATGTGTCACACTGCTATCCCATTTGTTGCTTTTGCGTTGCAAGCAACACTGCGCGAGTCATATGCATACCGGTACTTCAAAGATATGTATCGATTGAATCAGATGACGTACAATATGCCAGTGAGCTCTTCACATAATCAAATCTAGTCGCTGGAAGCACAAGATAGTATCACGAAGATTTAGCCAGGGTGATGGCACGAGCAAGCAATCTTGATCAGTGGGAGAATCCGCCAAGCGCGTGATGACGATCCCGCTGCATAATGGGTTCGCGAAAATATTGCTCGCATGATGGAAGAGGCACGACAATATCAACTTGGTATTCACTGTCCATAACATGCAAGCACTGTGTTTTGGAAGAGCGCCTGTGCCTTCACCTGCGGTTCTGAGGTTCCTGAGAATCCAAGCCGAATGCCTGTCATTTCTCAGCTCGCGTTCACAAATTCGCCGGAGCCATTACCATCTCGCGCCAGTCGCAACTCGATCACACGTCCTGATAGAATCACAACGCAGAGTATCTCTGACAGAAACGGGACAACGGACAACGGACTTTACGTGTCGTGGATTCCAAAGCAGCACAACTAGATCAAGATGGCAAAGGCCGTGGCAGCAGGCTCGACAAAAGAAGACAGCTCCGCTGCAACCAAACGACCTGCCACCTCTGCCCAGGTTACTTGACGATGCAGGAGCTGCCAGCCTGGGACGTATTGTAAAACCGACCAACGAGCTTAGGATGCGGTGCACTGAGTTTGACGGGGATGGCAGAGTCACACTGGTCAACGGCGCATTCAAGAAGAGTGAGCTGATAGCAAAGGTACGACTGCAAGGATGCCGCTTTCATCAAAGACTCCAAGCCCAAGCTGACAAGATCGTGCATAGTGTGGCCTCCTTCCTCGCGACCTTCGAAAAATCGATTCTGCTTCGTTGCCGCACATCCTCGTTCGCCCTTCTGCCATCCTAATCAAGATCCTGCACATCAGCTGCCTTATCAATCACAATCGCGTCTTAGTATTCGACGCCTACGGAACCACGGATTCCCATACCCAGTCCATCTTCATGTACGACCTGGAAGGCAAATTACGAGACGGGCGATCAGCCGGGACTCTGCCCTATGAGTTCCGCGCCCTTGAAGCTGTTTTGATCAGTGTGACGTCCGCTCTCGAAGGAGAGTTTGAAGGCGTGCGCGAACCTGTCGTGCAAGTGTTGAGAGAGCTCGAGGAAGATATTGACCGCAACAAGCTGCGTCATCTGCTGATCTACTCGAAAAAGCTGGGCACATTTGAGCAGAAAGCACGCCTAGTCCGTGATGCTATCGATGATCTCCTCGAAGCGGACGACGACTTGTCCGACATGTACTTGACTGAGCTGGCGAATGGCGTGACTCGCGAAGAGGATGACCATACCGAGGTCGAGATGTTGCTTGAATCCTACCACAAGGTGTGCGACGAGATCGTACAGGCAAGTAGCAATTTGGTCAGCAACATTCGTAACACGGAAGAGATGTGAGTGTGAGAAGAATCTCAATTGCCCAAGTCGTGGCTGACAAGTGTGACAGCGTCAAGGCAATTCTGGACGCCAACCGTAACTCGTTGATGCTCCTGGATCTACAGTTCACAATCCTGGCGCTCGGTATCGGTGTAGGAACCTTCTTCGCCGGTCTCTACGGCATGAACTTGAAAAACTTCATCGAAGAAACGGACTTTGGATTCCCACTGGTCAGCATATCTTGCGGCTTCTTCTGTATGGTTGCCATTGTCTGGGGCCTCAGGAAACTGCGAAAGGTACAACGACTCAGTATGTGGGGCGAGAGCGGTAGTCTTTCACCAGAGAACCCCGGTCGTCGCGGTCGGGGTAGCTGGAGGGAGATTGATCCCCAAAGCCAGCTTTCTGGCGAGCACAGAGTGGATCGTACTGTTCGCTGGAAACAAGACCAGCGGATGAACAAGCTGCAAGAGGGCTCTACCGAATCACTGTAGAGCGGTGATGATGTGATTGGATCTGGTCGAGAAATGGACCTTTGTACTACTAACTCGGCATCTGGCATGAAGATATCCTGTGTGGCATAGCGAGGCGTTCATGGGAGATTTTGTATTTTCAGCTGCCAGGCACATATGTATCGCCTCTCAATCTTGCATCACGAAGGGGGTGTTTATCTTAGCCGGCATTTAAGATCCAGATAAGCACATACCGAATGTCTCGAAGCGCACAAGATGAAGGCGACTGGACATGGTCATGGTCTAACAAAGGCGGCGACCGAGGTAGGAAGGTAGGTAAGATGATGCGGCGGCTTGGCGGGGTACCTGTGACGCAGCTTCGGCGTTCGTAAGTGGGAAAAACGATCGTCTTTCTGCAGGCACGAGGCTCAAGTCTTCCTAAACATTGTCTACCATATTTGGCTTCCCGAATACAGGACCCTCTGATCTGTCCCACCTCACACGACCTGCTCAATCTTGCGCAACCGTGAAGCGCACGAGGCCCTCGCCGCCACCACCCTCGTCGGCGCCTCCAATGGCCCCCGCCGACAAGCCTGCGCTCACGCAGAGACAGTCTTCGACACTGCACTATCAGACCTTCCCCACCTCACCGCCCACATCGCGTGGAAAGCCTCCAACTTCGCCCAACCCTTCGTCGTCCAACATCCACGCCGACGCTCAGTCCGGTCCTCAGGATGACAGCCAAAGCGAGACTCCGCTTCCCAAGGCCCAATTGGCCATCCTTGCCGTCATAGCTCTCGCCGAGCAGACTGCCCTCAACTCCATCTCGCCCTACCTGCCTGCGATGGCCTCTACCTTTCCAGAAGTCAAAGATGGCCAAGTCGGCTTATACGTGGGTCTGATAGCCTCGAGCTTTGCTCTGGCACAGTTCGCAACAAACTTCTTCTGGGGCTGGCTCAGCGACAGGATAGGCAGAAAACCCGTCGTTCTCATGGGCACCTTCTTGACTGCCGGCTGCTTTGTCATCTTCGGCTTCAGTCGGACCCTCTGGCAGGCCATCTTTGCTCAAACTCTCATGGGTTTGGTCAATGGGAACCAGGGTGTCATCAGCACATGCTTGGGCGAGATCACTGATCGAAGCAATCAAAGTAGAGCTTTTACCTACCTTCCCGTTGTCTACGGCATTGGCGGTATCACAGGTCCCCTGGTTGGCGGCTTGCTTGTCTTTGAGACGATACCTTGGAGCGGCAAGCCCAATCCATACCCCTACCTTGCCCCGAATTTGCTCAGTGCTGGTGTACTGCTCATAGACTTCATCCTTACAATGGTCTTCCTCGAGGAGTCTCTGGAAGAAGCCAAGGATCTGCCACCTCTCAACAGACGAGTATCCAATCTCTTTGCCTGGCTGTGGCAGTTCACTGGTAATGCAAGGAAACCTTCTTATGTCAGGCGCCGCGAGCAACACGAGAACTCGGCCTCTAGTGCGCGGAACGATGGTACCGAAGAAGACACTACCGATGACGAAAGCGACAGTGAATCGACCCATTTGTTTGGCACCGCAAACCATGAGACGCTTAGTAGCTCTGCTGTTTTCAACCGCGACACGATCCTTCTGCTCATCACTTTCCTCATCTTCCAGCTGTCTAACATCTCCTACAACTCGCTGTACCCCATCTTTGCGCAAGCAGTACCCCCCACCGGTCGTGGCTTGTCGCCCGAAGAGATTGGCCTCTCACTGGGCTTCGCCGGACTTGTGACCATTGTCTTCCAGGTCGGTGTGTTTGGAAAGCTTCGCGAGAAGGTAGGAAATAAGACTACTTACCGCGTTGGACTATTTGGCTTCGTCATCGCGTTCCTGCTCATGCCTTGGGTCGGGTACAAGGACGGCAAGGATGGAGCTGGGCACAGCACGCAAGCAGGCAAAGTATGGTTGTGGATTGAGCTTGGAGCTGTGCTTATCATCAAGACTGTGGCAGCAGTCGGTGGCCTTACTAGCGCCCTGCTTCTGGTAAGACCGAACGTGTCCTCGCACTAGTATGTGAATGCTAACCTTATGAATAGATTACCAATTCCGCGCCAAACCACTCGGTGCTAGGCACGCTCAATGGCCTTGCACAAACGCTTTCAGCCGCAGGACGTGCTGCGGGACCTTTCGTGTCTGGTTCATTATTCACTGCAGCAACACATGTACGACCCAAGGGCGAGGCCCTTGCATTTGGCGTATTTGGTGGTATCAGTCTTCTAGGATTCGTACTGAGTCTTGGAATTCGATCATCGAGCCTCGAGGCCGAAGGTTGGGATGAGAGTGACGAAGATGATGATGCTACGTCTGATGAGGAAGAGGTATAGATGACGGGTTCAGAATGTGTAAAAAATTGGGATTTCAGCGACGGCGTTGCTGGACGGTGTCATTGTTATTGGTCAGGCGATAGCAGTCTTGCATATATTGTGGATCTCTTTGGCAAATGTAATATAAGGACAAGAGGATGGTAGTAGTCACACAGCAAACGCGACGTCATTTCTGCAAGATTGTACAGCGAATTTGTGGTCTATCTGGAAGACGAGCAAGAGGTTGTGACTGTCGGTCTTCGCGAAAGTTAGATCAAGGTAAGAGACGAGGAAGTGGGGTGAAGAATCTGATTAGATGAAAAAGGAAGCGATAAGGCGCGCCGACCATCGGCGTCGAGCAAGACCCGCATGTAACCTGGCCGGGCATTGGGACTTTCTTGTCATTTGCAAAGCGAGCAGCTGCAGTTTTTCCCCTTGTACTCATTGGGTTGCTGCATGTTGGGCAGCGTGTGAAGCTATAATCTCCATCCACAAACGACAAAGCAACAAAGACAGCAATGTTGGCTCGTCCTTGTATGCGTGCCCTCGGCCGGGGCAGGGCCCTCCGCGTGTCGACGGCAGCGGCATGCAGAGCAGCAGTGCGTCCGGCTCTGGCCAGCGGCTATGCCACCGTGTCAAAGGGCGCTCGTCACGAAGAGACGTCGGCTCGTTCGGCCGTCATCAACGTGCTTCAGAACCTGGGATCCAAGCGTGAGTAATAGGTGCCACTCGAGATAGATGCGACGACAGAGACTGACGCAAGCGGGACCCGTCAGGCGAGGTTCAGCAATACCTCTCGCAGTTCCAGTCCGTCTCGTCACAGAAGTTTGCCGTCATCAAGGTTGGCGGTGCCATCCTGACCGACTACATCGATGTCCTCTGCAGTTCGCTGCGTAACCTCAACCAGATGGGCTTGTTCCCCGTCATCATCCACGGAGCCGGTCCCCAGATGAACAAATTGCTTGGGGAAGCTGGTATTGAACCTCAGTACAGCGAGGGAATCCGCATCACCGATGGTCCCACACTCGGCGTCGCACGCAAGCTGTTCCTCGAGGAGAACCTCAAGCTCGTCGAGGCTCTTGAGTCATGGGGCGTTCGCGCTCGTCCCATCACCTCTGGTGTACTCATGGCCGACTACAAGGACAAGGATACATGGAAGTTCGTCGGTGAGGTCAACCAGGTCAACACCGACCCTATCAACGCCGCAATCGCCGACAACTACATCCCCGTCCTCACTTGCATGGCCGAGAACAACGAGGGCCAACTCCTCAACGTCAATGCTGACAAGGCTGCTGCTGAACTGGCCAAGGCTCTCGTGCCTCTCAAGATTGTCTACCTGTCCGAAAAGGGTGGTCTGCACAACAAGGACACTGGTAAGCTTATCGAGGCCATCAACCTCGACGAAGAATACGACCGCTACATGAACATGCCCTGGGTCATCCACGGCACTCGTTCTAAGATTAGAGATATCAAAGACCTCCTTGACCACTTGCCCCGTTCCTCCAGTGTGGCTATCATCCACCCTGAGAGTCTCGAGCGCGAGCTGTTCACCCACACTGGTGCCGGAACTCTGATCCGCAGAGGCACAAAGCTGCACAAGGCTTCATCCCTCGAGGAATTCTCCGATGTCCAGAAGCTCAAGCAAGTCCTTGTTCGCGACCGTGAAGGCCTCGACGCCGAGGCTGTCGTTGACCGCTACCTCGACACCCTCAAGGGCAAGACTTTTGCTGCTTACCACGATGAAGGCATGGAGGCTCTTGCCGTAGTCCTTCCCCCCGACTCCGCCTCCCCTGGCGGCCTGGCCCACTTGGCCACTCTGACCATGACCCGTTCCGCATGGCTCTCCAACATCGCTGACAATGTTTTCCAACACCTGAAGAACGACTACCCCAAGCTTGCTTGGACCGTCAAGCAGGACGACGAGAACTTGACCTGGTTCTCCGAGAAGGCCGATGGTAGCATTGCTCGCCAAGGTGAGGTTCTCTTCTGGTACGGCATCGAGACTCCTGAAGAGGTCCGTGAGTTGATGGCCGAATTCATCCAACACGGCAGACAGATGTTCGGCGATAACAATCTCGAGAGCCAGCTCCACCGTGCTGCGTCCGGCGCTCTCAGAATCAAGGATGTCGCACAGAGACTGCAACAGCACAGAGAATCGCTAGGACAACAAACCAGATCTTTCTCCACCAGCTCCTTCTCCTCGCGCAACATGCAGCGTGTTCGCAGGTAAGTTAAACCAAATCCGATCGATAGCACCTACTAACAGCCCGCAGCACTTTTGGCGCTCCCACAAGACGTGGTTATGCCACCACTACTAACCCCAACCCCCCACTCGGCATCAAGAACCAGGAAAAGGACTACCCTTCGAAGGTGGCTCTCATCGGTGCCCGTGGCTACACTGGCCAAGCTCTGATTGACCTCCTGAACCGCCACCCCAACATGGACCTTCGTCACGTTTCATCGCGTGAGCTGAAGGGTAAGAAGCTTGCTGGTTACACCAAGCGCGACATCACATACGAGAATCTCTCCCCCGATGATGTCCGCCGCATGGCCGACGCTGGCGAGATTGACTGCTGGGTCATGGCTCTGCCTAATGGCGTCTGCAAGCCCTTTGTCGACGCCATCGAGGCTTCCAGCCACAAGCAGTCTGTTATTGTCGATCTGTCGGCCGACTACCGTTTCGACTCATCGTGGACTTATGGTCTGCCCGAGCTCGTCAAGCGCAGTAAGATTACAGGTGCCACACGCATTGCCAACCCCGGATGTTATGCTACCGCTGCTCAGCTCGGTATTGCCCCTCTGGTCCCTTACTTGGCCGCAGCTCCTGCCAACCCAACTGTCTTCGGAGTTTCTGGTTACTCAGGAGCCGGTACCAAGCCCAGCCCCAAGAACGACGTCGACAACCTCACCAACAACCTCATTCCCTACTCATTGACTGATCACATTCACGAGCGTGAGATCAGCGCCCAACTGGGACGCGAGATTGGATTTATTCCCCACGTTGCTGTCTGGTTCGCGGGTATTCATCACACTATCTCGATTCCCCTGGCCGACACCATGACCTCTCGTGACATTCGCCAGCTCTACCAAGACCGCTACAACGGCGAGAAACTCGTCAAGGTCACTGGTGAGAGCCCTCTGGTCAAGAACATCTCTGGCAAGCACGGGGTTGAGATCGGTGGCTTCGCTGTGCACAGTGGCGGCAAGCGTGTTGTGATCAACGCGACCATCGACAACCTGCTCAAGGGCGCTGCTACCCAATGCTTGCAGAATATGAACCTCGCTCTCGGTTACGCCGAGTACGAGGGTATCCCTCTGTCATGAAGGATAGGGTAGATGATGCCAGGTCGTGTAACAATACAAGGCGTTTTGCGTTTCAAGCACATAGAAGTTGCTAAATGGTCGATCGAGGGAAAGACGAGTGCTGAGACAAGGCGAACTGTCTATTCCAGGCGGGATGATATGTAGAATGACATGATTCCGAATGTACATGATTTGTTTATACCTATGTTCACATGGTTTAAAAAGGTTGTTCAAACTGGCAGCATGCAAGCTCCAAACAATACTTGTACTCGATCCCCCGCATGACGAGCGACGGGAGCTAAAAAGGGCATCCGGGGTTCGGTCGAGAACAGCCGAGCGGTGCTGGAGTGGCAGTCCATCAAGCAGCCAGCGTCATTCTACTTTTGCGCATCAAAGGAACTTGGTGGGTGGACAGGATTGCGACGATTTGCCGTTAATTGCGGAGTATCCTGTCACACGGTGCGCCAGTGCTTGGGAGTAGGTCATGTCTTCGGACAAGGAAGCGAAAGTCGACCTTGGGTCCTTGGTGTGTGCTGGAGCCCGATGAGCTTGATGCAATGCTAACTCGGCGGCAGACTCAAAGCATTGTCAACGACTGCCTCTACACTGTCATCCATGACCTGGTACTGCAGACGCACCGCCACGAGAAGCTACTCGCACGCACCGTGGACCCTGCGACTGGCTTGCCCATCTGCCCATCATGTAATCTGCCTCGACTGCTGGATCCTCCTCTAGCCAACGCGAACCCTCCCAAGAAGATACAGTACTGCACACATATTCCCTGGTCAACGCGGCCGGGCCACGACATCTATGGCAACCCTTTCCCTGTCGCTGGTAGTGATAAGCCACCAACCAAAAAGGAGCGCGAAAGGATGAAGGCCGAGTCAAATGCTTCCAAGGAACACGGTACTGCTCCTCCCTCGCCTTCGGCAACAGAACAACCCAACACGGGTGGCCCAGTGGACAAGAAGGCGGCAAAGGTCGGAGAGAGGCTCAAGGGGGGCACATATATTCCGTGGCACACATGTCCGTCGTGCAAGCGCAGTCTGCTCATCACACGCTTCGCACAGCACTTGGAAAAATGTCTCGGAATTGGAGGCCGGGGTGCTAGGGCCGCTCGCCTTAATGGCGCCAATGGAGCTTCGCCCCTCGGGAGCAGAGGTGGCACGCCAACACCCAACTCACGTGGCTCCAAGAACGGAGACGATGACGACGAGGATGATGACGACAAGGCAGGGGGAGTGCGTAAGAAGGTCCTTAAGCGGGGGCTCAAGGAAAGCATGAAGAAAGAAGTCAAGAGCTCCAAGGTTGGAAAGAGGCCTGGCAAGTCGGATTCAAAGAGCGACAAACGAGAAAGAGACGAGCTCGGCGACGATGAAGACAACACACCTCTGCGCAAACGAATGAAGTTGCAGAGGGTCGGCAGCACGGCGAGTTTACAGACCAGTATCGCGGGCGAAGAAAGCGTCGACGGCAGCTTCGTCGACGATAACGACAGCGCAGCTGACGATTGAGGCGTCTTTTGGTCTAATTGGGTCACGGTCGGGTTAAAAGGGCTTCACGGGTTGCATATATGGATACCACTGCGGGGCGTTTGGGAGGGGGAAAGGACAGGCCCTGTACACGACATGAAGAGCAGAGGAACCAATGCACCAAGTTTCGCAGTCGTGCAAGTGTTGTTCGTGATATCTGATTACTATAGCTGAAAGCTTTGGGTGGAGCGCGACTTCCACTTTGGGACGCGTCGGCAAACGATAGGCAAACGCGTCATCCGCACGAAATGAAGTGCCAGGCAGCACCAGCATAGCCCACGGACAGCACCAGACCCTCACGTCGCCGTCGCCATCGCAAACATGCCTGGACTAGTGCCAATGCGTAGGCAACGCGAGGACGACGAGTCGCGCGATCTGGGTGGCTCGTCTCCTCCCTCAGACAAACGACCACGCTTGAATGGCCATGCTTCGCAGGTATTGTCCCTTGTGCTCTGTTATCCGTGCCTTGACTAATTCTCTGTCGCAGGCTCCATTGCTGCCGTCCAGCTATGAGAATGGCCAAGCTGTCGCCGAACCGCTCACACATTCGCCCGGCTCCATTGTCAGAGTCGGCATGAAGAACTTCGTGACCTACACGTCGGCCGAATTTCTCCCTGGTCCCAGCTTGAACATGATCATCGGCCCTAACGGAACTGGAAAGAGTACTCTGGTTTGCGCCATCTGCCTCGGTCTCGGTGCCAAACCTGACGTTCTCGGACGAGCAAAGGACCCATCGGAATTCGTCAAACATGGCATGAAAGAGGCCGAGATTGAGATTGAGCTTGAGCGCGATCCTGCCCGTCACCGTACAAACCCTGTCATCAAGCGTATCATCAAGCGAGACTCGAACAACAAGACTTTCTTCATGATCGATGGCAGGAACAGCAGTCAGAAGGCTGTTGCCGAACTCTGCCGCTCCTTCTCCATCCAAGTCGACAATCTGTGTCAATTTCTTCCTCAGGACCGTGTCGTTGAATTCGCCGCTCTGGACCCCATCGAGCTCCTGGTACAGACTCAAAGAGCTGCAGCACCCGATTACATGAGCGATTGGCACGACCAGCTCAAAAACATGCGCAACGATCAACGCAAGCACCAGGCCGAACAAGCCTCCATGACCGAAAATCTGAAGAACCTCGAAGGCCGACAGAACATGCAACGTGGTGATGTCGAACGTTTACGCGAGCGTGCTGAACAACAAGAGAAGCTCGCAGCACTGGAGCGTCTGCGTCCTTTCCCTGTCTACAACGTCGCTAGAGACAACTACAATCAAGCCAAGGAACACTTCAACGAAGCCAAAACCGACCTTCTCGCGCTGAAGCGTGAGTGCGAGCCCGCCCTGGAGGCCGTCGAGTCAAAGGACGAGTACGTAAAGGCTGTTGACGCTGTTGTCAAGCGTCGCCAGCGTCTGGTCACACGTGCTCAAGACGACATCAAGCTGAAGGTCAAGAATCAGAAGACTGCATCTGAAAAGCACAAAGCCTGTGACGCAGAAATCGAAGCCGAGAAGAAGGGTGTCAAGGCACACAAGCAAGAGCGACTTCGAATTGACGCCCAGATTAAGAGTCTGCAGCGACAACTTGAGAACGAGCCGCCGACAGTCGACGTCGCCGCAATCAACGAGCAAATCAGGGATATCACGCGCCAACAACGCGAGATTGACGATACTGCACGAGACGAAAATGCCAAGCAGAGCGACAGAGTAGCACAAGGCAGATCGCTTCAGCAACGAATTACTGCCGCGAAGGGGAATTTGGAACAACTTCGATCAAAAGCCGGGCAGCAAGTCAACAAGCTCAACAACGCTTCTCCCGATACTGCCAAAGCTTGGGAGTGGATCCAAGCCAACAGGCAGGCCTTCACTGGGAACGTTTTTGGTCCGGCTATTCTCGAGTGCTCTGTCAAGGACACAAAGTTCGCCAATCTTGTCGAATCAGTACTCGGCCAGGCTGACATGGTTTGTATAACAATGACTCACAAGGATGATTTCAACTTACTTCAGCGCGAACTCTTTGACAAGCAAAGACTGTCTGATATCAATTTGAGAATGCTGGACACACCCTTGAGTCAATGGAGGAAACCTTGCTCCGAAAATGAGCTACGACAACTCGGGTTGAATACCTACATTCTGGATCTTCTTGAAGGACCTGATGAGATTTTGAGCATGCTTTGTGACAACAGAAACATTCACCAGTATGGTGTCGCGTTCCAAGAACTTAGCTCTCAGCAATTTGATGGCATGATGAACAGTCAAATCACCAGTTGGGCAACACCAAGTGAGACCTACAATGTTACGAGGAGAAGGGAATATGGCGATGCTGGTACATCGACACGCACTGCGCGCATCAAGAACGCTCGCTTCTTCACCTCTCAGCCAGTCGACACCCATGCTGAGCAGGAACACAAGAATGCCATTGCCGAGCTCAGTGATGAGTTGCAGGAAGCTCAACGACAAGCCGAGACGCACAAGGCTGCAAGTGCACGCCTTGGCCTTCAGCACAAGGAGCTTGCTGCGCAGAAGAGGGATCTCGAAGCCGATAAGAAGCAGGCTCAAGACGCACGATCAGAATGGCAGAAGCTGCCAGTCAAGATCGCTGGATATGTCACCAAACGCGACGGTCTAGACGAGCGTCAGGCAAGTTACCGTGCTCGAGTGCAACAAATCAAGGACAAGCAAGACAAGCTTGCCCTCGACAGAGCTCAAGATGCTTTGACCCTTGTGTCATCAGTACAGAGTTTGCAAAAACTGGAGGCGGACCATCTTCAAGCAAGCCTTGCCGCTATCGAGGCCGAGTCCGATTTCCAGATACTCAAGGCACACAGTGAGGAGGTACGGCAGAACCTTGCACAACGAGAACGCGATGTGAAAACATTGGAGGACGAGATGAAGAACTTGAAGAAGACGGCAACGGTCGCACTCAATGCCTGCAACACCTTACTCCAGGATCTTTCAGACAGAGAGCAAGAGATCTATACCCAGTTCAGCAAGATGGGTCTGGAAGAATACGAGGCTGAGATCGACAGCACCAGAGCACGACTCGAAATGGTGCATGAAGGTAATCCCCGAATTCTTCGCGAGTACGAGGATCGTGCCGTCGCCATTGACAAGGCCAAAAGAAAGCTGGAAAACATTGAGAACGAGCTTGTCGAGCTGCAGCAAAACATCGACGAGATTCGTCAAAAATGGGAGCCCGAGCTTGATCAGCTCATCGGTCAGATCAGCGATGCGTTCAGTGAGAACTTTGCCAAAATCAACTGCGCGGGTCAAGTCGAGGTGTACAAGGAGGACGATGACTACAACAAATGGGCTATTCAGATCCAGGTCAAGTTCAGGTAAGCTATGTTGATACTCGCTCGATTTAACATCCCACTTACAATGCCGAAACAGAGAAAACGAACAACTCTCGGTACTCGACTCCCACAGACAGTCTGGAGGTGAACGTGCTGTCTCCACGATCTTCTACCTTATGGCTCTACAAAGTCTCGCCCGTGCCCCCTTCCGCGTTGTCGATGAGATCAACCAAGGTATGGACCCTCGCAACGAGCGTATGGTACACTCACGCATGGTCGACATTGCTTGCTCGACACACACATCCCAATACTTCCTCATCACACCGAAACTCTTGCCAAATCTGGAGTATCATCCAAACATGAAGGTACATTGTATTGCTAGCGGAGAGTACATGCCAGAAGGACAGGGAAAGCTAGACTTTGGAGCTTTGGCTCAAAAGGCGTTGGCTGTCTACTGTGGGATTTAGAGGTCATGTTTTGATTTGGGATGGAATCTTGCTTCTTTGTTGCTCGATACCTGATGTTATGATATTCCTTTTTTTCGTTTTGTTTAAGCGAGGTTGTGGAGCCGAGAATACGTCAAGTTGCGGCTTTGGCAAGGGGGACCAAGAATTGTTAACAGATCCTGTTGCGTCAATTGCCGCTGTATCAATTCTCTGACCGATCCCGTTCGTTTCTCGAGAGTGTGTGATGAAAATATATACAAGATGCCCACATCTCTCAGAGCCGACCTCCCCTAAGAATTGGTCAACCAATCCACACCAGCCTGCGCAACCTCAATATCCTGAGCCACCGTGCCTCCACTAACCCCAATAGCACCCAACAAATAATTGTCTTTCAGAAGCGGCAAGCCTCCCCCAAAGATCACCAATCCACCATTAGTCTCTTGAATCCCATACAGCGCTTCTCCGGGTAGACTCTGATTATACAAAGCAGCACTGGGGATACCATTGAACAAAACACTGGTCCTGGCCTTTTTCATGCTTATGTCAATGCTGCCAGGGTATGCATTATCCATGCGAACGAATGCTACGAGGAGGCCGCTGGGGTCGACGACGGCGATGTTTTGAGGTACTATGGAGGCTGCGGCTTGTGCGGCTGCTGCTACTATGGCGGTTGCTTGATCTGCGGATATGTAGTGACGCTGGGATTCGAGTTAGAATTTTGTCGGTGAAGGTGTCAAGATTACAATTACTTGACTCGGTGTGCTGCCGATATTATTGGTGCTTGTGAGGTTTCCAGACATGTCGTTACAGGAAGTTGCGTGGATGTATGAAGAGAGTGAGAGCAAGGAAAAGGAAAGAGCAGAAAGAGATGGAAGATGCATCCTGGTATAACTTATAGAACTGGCAAGGTCTTGACTGTTGCAAACGGGCAGTGGTTTGAGAGCTCACATGCTAAATCTAGAATGCTCTGGCCCTCTTTTTATATTCCTCTTGCTTGGATGGTTTGCCATAAGTCCAATACCCCGCATGCTCGCGCGGCTGAGAGGTCGAGATGAGGCTTGAAGTTCAGGATCCCCGCTTTGAAGTCATCATGAAGGGCTCGAGCCAAGTTCATCTTATGCGAGTCGGCCGCTTGACCGAAATGTCGCTCTTGCTGGTAGACTCCTTGATGATGACTGTGGAGGAGAGAAGTTCTCGGTTGCCAAATTTTAACCAGGAAACAAAACAGGATTCTTAGTGTGGCTTTACGTCTCCATGTGCCAAAGTCTGCCACCATCTCCCTCTTTCAACGTTCGAAGAAGAGTAATGCCGAGCTGTAGCAAGGCACGACGATATCTCATGCCATCAACTCTGGTGCGGAAAATAAGTGGACTGACATATCTCCGCTCTGCCCACATGCTGTGGGTCTAAAATTCACCATGCCTTAGGACAACTGCGAATGTGACAGTAACTATTTTGCACACTGTGAAGTAAATCAATGTCAAAGAAGAATCAAGATGAACTGCTCCGAGAGTAAAACAGAACGTACAGCAGCAGGGATTCCCACGTGGTCACCCACCGTAGTACTAATCTGCCGTTCAACTGCTTATGTATGGCAGAGCGGACGGGATGCCCAGTTTTCAGCTGACTATGGCCGTACGTGTTTGGTGAGGAAATTATTGGGGTAGATATCCATTGTAGGCTCGGAGATCTCGACAGGTCTCGTCAATCTCGCACGCAATAGGGAGGGTCCTTTACGGTAAATGGTTGGCAAACAAAGTAGCATACGTCCGCAATCTGTGAGTGTATCTGTAAGTAGACAGATACGTCGCCTGGTCCGGGAGGGGCTCAAGAAGATGAGTAAGTGCATGATGCAACATCTCATGTCTACGGAGTCAGCTCCATCCGTGTTCTGCTGAATCTCCGCGGTGTTCAACTCCAAATGGGAAGTTGCTTGTACAAAACGAGTTCAGAGGTCTACCGCGTTGAAAAGATACGGATACGGACGTGAAACGACAAGCGCTCCTAGAATCACGACCCGACGACGTGTGTGACTGACAAACACGTCAAGACGAGACATCTTTGGCGAAGTCATGAAATTTGGCCCGCGGGCCAGCTGAAGCGGCCTCGTAACACAGCAACGTGTTTCGGTACCCATGCCCAAATCAAGCAACCGCTCATGGCACACTTTGAAACATGAACCCGGAGAGTCAGCTTACGCCTCAGGAACGAAGGAGGTCTGCCATAGCAAGAGCCGAGTCGCTCCAGTCTGGTGCAACAATCGCTTGGCCCAGCGGTCCCAACGCTCTATCGTCTGTTCGAGATCGCCGTTACAACTTTAAAGCACTCTGTACCACATATATGGTAAGCGGTTTCAAACAGATATACTTCTTCCGACATTTGAGAATAACTTTGGCAGCCCTTTCTCGACATTTGTAATGCACGCATATGCCTTACGGACGAGAACACATGATGATCTACAGACTGACCATGCGATATTGTTGTTGGCGTACAAAGGGTACGTCAGAGCAGCTCGTTCATCGCATCTGCCGTCACATTTAGAGTTGCGTATACCAGGAGTTGGCCTACTGTGCGTTTGAACGGATACTCTCCCAAACCTTAAGAAGTGATAAAGCTTCATGTTAAGCTCTGTTGACTATTGTGCAAGGAATATATTCAGGGTACAAGACTCATGAGTGCCTCACTTTGATTTTGTGGCAACAGACAACTTCAGACGCGATGCTTACACATTTCTACCGCTTGGTGACCCAGATCAACAACTCAGAAACGACGCTTGATGATGCGGCGGGTTTGCTTTCTGGCCTCATGACGGATGATGAGCACCTGGCATTACTCCAAGGCAATGGGTCTCGAACGCAATACCTGTCAGACAACAAGGCTTCACCATATCCGGCTTCAGTCGTATCTAGAGTCGGCGTGCCTGGATTACAATACGTCGATGGATCACGGCAGTCATTTTTTACAGAGTTTCCAAGTCCACTGGGCAGAGCGGCATCTTTCAACTGTCAGCTAGAAGAGCTCATTGTGCGTGACTCTTTCCGATTTCCTGTTCAGGGCTGCGATGACTGACGCATCGAATAGGGAGAGGCTATCGGTATAGAAGTACGAGCTCACGGCGGAAATGTATATGGTGGTATATGCCTTAACGTCACACGTCGATCGGATTGGGGACGAGCCCACCAGTCGTATGGAGAGGATCCGTTCGTCATCAGTCGAATGGGTAGTGCAGCAGCAAGAGGTGTACACAGGAACGCCATGGTGGCCATTCGACACTTTGCGATGAACTCTCTGGAAATTCTGCGAGAAGATGGCAGGATCACATGCGACGAGAAAACAATGAACGAGCTGTTCTTGCAGCATTTTAAGGAGGTGCTCTATGAGAGTGGAGCAGAAGTAGTTGTGTCTGCAGGCAATCGTGTCAATGGTGTTGCGTGCACGGAGAACCCAGCCCTGCTAAACGGAATCTTACGACAACGCTGGCATCTGGATGAGTTGATCGTGGCTAGCGACTGCACATGGCCAGTCAAAAACGGTCCGGCATCAATTAAGGCAGGCCTGGATATCGAAATGCCATTCAAGTCAGGAGGAAGAATCGCGGCTGTCGAGTCCGCTCTCGAGCATGGAACACTGGACTGGTCCAACATACAGATCATGACCGAACGCATCCTCAAGGCTCAACTACGATACCACTGCCGTACAACACGAATGCCGTCGCCGGATCCAGAAAAGATAAGATGCCAGCGCCATATTGGCCTTGCCCGACGATCAGTAGCTGAATCCATGGTGCTTCTCAAGAATGACAATGGTTTTTTGCCTTTCAACAAGACATCTCAGATTAGAATGACAGTCTTAGGGGAGTTGGCAGATCGGGTCAGCTGCGCGTATCAGTTCGATGCCGCATCTCATGCTGCAGGTCCACCTGGAACAAGCCCTCTGGAGGAGCTGAGGAAAAGACACAATGTCGCTGTGGACTACATGCACGGGAATGAAAAAGCCAAGGCGACAAAGTCTGCTATGCTCGCTGATGTTGTCCTGATATTTATTCGTCCTTCGAGCAAATCGGAGCTTGTTCACTCACGCAGCCGATTCTTGGACCGCTTCCGCTCTCGCAAGCAAGCAGGGCATGCAATGGCACGTTTCCGGGACCGCAGGCATCTGACTCTCGATGCTCATGATCTCGAGCTC
The DNA here is from genome assembly GCF_000721755.1 of Aureobasidium subglaciale EXF-2481. Lineage (NCBI taxonomy): Eukaryota > Fungi > Ascomycota > Dothideomycetes > Dothideales > Saccotheciaceae > Aureobasidium > Aureobasidium subglaciale. Next base: position 605,450 of record NW_013566988.1, on the reverse strand, counting down.
GCAAAAGCGGCTCTGAATGTTGCTGGTCACAAAGCGGTTGTGATAATTGAGGCAGGCACGAGTGTGACGATTCCGACCTTCGTGCGACAGAAAGCCACTGCCATTTTATTCTCCAGTTATGGCTGCCGGCAGTACGGCAAGGGCCTGCGCGATGTTTTGTTTGATGAGCAAGAGCCATCAGGCCGGTTGCCCTTCGTTCTACCCGATACTGAAGAACAACTACTAGAGAAGGAGAGAAGCGCATCATCACATGAAATCAAATACGACGATAAATGGGGCTATAGGAGGCTACGACACGAGCAGCAGAAACCAGCATACCCATTTGGATTTGGACTCGGCTATTCAACCTTTTCACTCAATTCACTTTGGTGCTCACACCCCATTGTCAAAATCAGTTTTGACATGACAGTAAACACAACAAACACTGGGACGCACTCATCTGCCGTTGTAATCCAGATATATGCATCGAGAAGATCACGGAGGGACAGTGCGACATCGAGTGTTCCACCCAGAAGTCTCATCGGTTTCGCAAAGGAAGTCATCAACCCTGGCGAGAGCAGCGAGATTGGCATCATCTGTCGCTTGAGTCCCCTAGCCGAGTTTCACTCGAGTACCAGTAAAATGGTTGTCGCCGAGGGCGAATATGATCTTTTTGTATGTCAGTACGAAGGCGACAGCAAGGCTTTGTCATCCTCGTTCCAAATTCTGAATGAGGTCTACTGCTGAGCTATAGCTTGACTTTGAGTATGCTTTGCTTCTGATATTTGATGATCATATATGTACCCTTAGATCGTTTTAGATAGAACATATATTCTTGTGTGCAAAAGTCGTGATAAATCGCGCGTGTTTGCCCTAAACTTGAACTTTAGATTTCGTGCCATTTATGGAAGAATACGCGTGTAGCGTAACAACAGATAGTTATGTAGACTTCAAAACTTTTGTATAGATAGACTATATATAGGTCTATAATACTATAGAAAAAATAGATAATAAGACTTATTTTATACTACGATACATCCATTTTTGCTATAGTTTTTTAAACCTGGTTTTTTTCTGTCTTATTATACTAATAGTGCTATATACACTAAGCATTATACTATAGTAGTATAGACATATTATAGCCTACAGTTTTCTCTATGTATCTCTGCGCTTTTAATAGTAATACGATAATTATAGCAGTAGTTATTAGTAACAAAAGAATATTATAGATTTAGAGCTTTAGATCCGAACTCCTCTTTTTTCTTACTATAAATTAATCGAAGAATTGCTTGAATTTAAAGCTTTTTTTTTTAAATTAACTATTTATATAAATTGCGTAATAAACATGTAGCTAGTATGCTTAAAAAATAGATAAACATAAAGCGTCTACTTTGTAGTATAAGATATGTTTTTACAAGTGTTTAACAACTAGTTGTCGTTGCGTAAAACCTCGAAACATAACCAAAATTTCGAAGTTTTGCAACATTTTTCTGCTCAAAACTTGTGTACCTGCTTCTCAGTAAAACCCAAATCTTTGAGCATACCGCCCAATTTGCCCTGTGCCCAACCCATGCCACCCTTCGCGCCAGCGACGGCGTTCAACATAGCCGGAGGACCGCACACCATGATCTTGATATCATCGCCGTCGATCTCTGCAGGTAGCGCCTTGCTTAGAATGTCTTTTGTCACATAGCCTTTCTCCAGGCTTTTATCAGTTACCCTGCTATCGTTGACCACATAGGTTGTCGTGAATCTTTGAGGGTATCGACTAGCCAAATCATCAAGCTCTGTCTTCAACAGGATATCAGGTTCTGTCTTGTTGGCGTAGACAAGACTGACGCGGGTCTTGTCCTCCGGGTTGTCCAGAACGCTACGCAGAGCTTGGAACATGGGGGTGATGCCTGCACCTCCAGCGACGAGTACAAGATGCTTATATTGGTTCTGCTTGTATGATAACTCGGGAATTGACTTGACACTGAGGGTTTGGCCAGGCTCAAGTTTGTGAAGATGTGTTGAGGCGCGACCATTTGGATATTGCTTTACAAGCAGGGTAATGTAAGGGCTGTCTGGAGTGCTGATGGGTGTATAAGGACGAAGAGTCGGAAACCATGAGCCGGCGGCAGTGTGGCGTGTCAGAAGTGATGCTATACTGTGTCAGCTCCTAAGTTCGAATAAATTGCTTCGCTACGGTTTTACTTACACACGGGACTCAACCCGCTTGCAGCTTCGTCCTCAGGCAGCTTGAATTTCAACTCTCTGGTGTCATGATTGACCATGCGTGCCTCTGCCAAAGTCAAGTTCACAAAGCCGAAGGCTGGAAATACAGGCTTCTGTCCAAGACTCTTTTTCGGTTCTGCGGGGCTTGAATACGGCTTCGACATATTGAAAGCAACAACACCAGCACCGGCAGCTGCTGCTAGGCCTACCGCCGCTGGTGAGATCGATGCGAGTAGTCTGCTAGGTGCTGCCATTCTAACGAGATTGTCCGGCTTGGGTGATATAGATTATGAGGGTACCAGTCAACAAGATTTCGGGTTGAGGTGCGGAGCAGGTTGGTCGAATATCAGAAAAGTCGTAGATGGTGTTGAACCAAGGCGACTTAATTGCGGCCTGATATAAACACTGCGAACAAATCCTCTGGTCGGACACGCATCTTACATAGTCCGCTCACCGGCGCCGCGCCTTGAGTCCTACGGAGGCTGACACTGCTTTGTGCCTAGTTTTTCCAGACAGGATGAAGTTCTACAGAGTTGGATGCTTTCCAAGACCCCGCCCGAAGTCTCGGCCTCGGACTCCGTTGTTGGTCAAACAAAAGCCGTTCGTCGCGACAACTGTTGGCTGCTCGAGACACCACCTTGATCTGCGAATCTTGATATGCTCCATGAGAAACTTTGTAGAACCATTAGTCTCTGGTTGTCAGATGGTCGCAGCTGCTAAAGGCCATGGCTGCTGCGCGCTGTTGTTCAAAGACTGACAAATACTTGCTGACCTTGATCTCCATTCATGTATGACAGCTATCGCGGCCAGCAACATATTCTCTAAGCATAGTTGGGCATCGAACAATGCTTATCTTGAGCTTGACTTCTCATGTCTTCCAAAGGGTAGTGAGCTACACGAGCGTTCTCGGGACCATAGATGAAAGTCAGGGCAACCCTCGGAGCCTCGACATCGAGAAGATTACTGCTTGAGGAACCCAAAATGTGTTTCATGGCGCATACGTCTGCCCCAGATGATTATTTAATGGTGAAAATAGCTGACTGATCCAAGGGCTCTTCTGAAACATCTCTGTACAATCTCTTGTCAAAAGGGGGCAAGTCTTGCGAAGATGCTCGAGTAATGCGTCTACTGCTTGGCAAGCCTTGTAGGATTTCGTTGACCATCCTTCTTTCCCCCACATGACAGTCTGTTCAATCTTCGCAAGCTCTTCCTAAACCGCATTTGCGTTTCAAGACGATCCGTGTCTGCAGCTGTTCGAGGAAAGGTGACCCAATAGCAGAGTCGAGAAACTGTCTGCCTCAGCTCATCGTCTATTTCGTGGCAATGCACTTCTCAACAAAATCGCGATGATTTATCGAAATGGTCAGCGTCGCACCACGATCAGCAGATGTATCTCCACACGGCCTCTGCATAGACAGTTGACCGATGTTCTCAACACCTATCATCCACGCCCACTCAACTCAGTGATTATACTTATAGGGGGATGCCTTCTCCCTCTATCGTCCAAGGCGACTTCGATTCAACCTCCTCTCGCACCACTGACCAATTGATATGGGATCTAAGCTCCGGACTTCGGAGGCGAAAGCTGCTAATCTTTCCGATGGCACCACAAACCATCAGCCGCTCAGATTCAGAGCTCATGACATGAAGAAGCCTCATATCACGGAGATGCCTGTGACCTGGTCGAATTGGTGGAAACACCTGGATTGGCTCAGCATATATTTCATCATTGTTGTACCCGTCTTAGGTCTTCTGGCTGCTACTCAGACTTCACTGCGGCTCTACACGGGCGTGTTCGCAGTCGTATATTATGTGATGACTGGCTCTGGAATCACTGCTGGTAAATCACATCATCAGATATGCCCAAGCCTTCTTGAAAACTAACAGACATATAGGGTACCATCGCCTTTGGGCGCATTCTTGCTACAAAGCAACTCTTCCACTCAAGATCTACCTAGCAGCTGCTGGAGCCGGCGCCGCCCAAGGCAGCATCAGATGGTGGTCGAGAGGTCACCGCGCTCATCATCGATATACAGACACACCGAAAGATCCCTACTCTGTTGAGAAGGGATTCTGGTACTCGCATTTAGGCTGGATGGTGTGGAAGCAGGACCCCAAAAGGATCGGCCGATCTGACATAAGCGACTTGAATGAGGATCCAGTCGTTGTATGGCAGCACAAACACTACATCAAATCGGTTCTGATCATGGCCCTGGTAGTCCCAACCCTTGTTTGTGGTCTAGGATGGGGCGATTGGGCTGGCGGGTTTGTATATGCTGGAATATTGCGTACCGCCTTTATACAGCAGGCGACTTTCTGTGTCAATTCGCTGGCTCACTGGCTCGGCGAACAACCATTCGATGATCGCAACTCACCTCGCGACCATGTCATTACAGCACTTGTCACTCTTGGTGAAGGGTACCACAATTTCCACCACGAGTTTCCATCGGACTACCGTAATGCTATCGAGTGGTGGCAATATGATCCTACGAAATGGATGATCTGGACTTGGAAGAAAGTTGGACTCGCCTATGATCTGAAGCAGTTTCGTGCGAACGAGATCGAGAAAGGTCGTCTTCAACAGCTACAAAAAAAGGTGGACCAAAAACGCGCCAAACTGGATTGGGGCATACCTATCTCACAGCTTCCGGTATTCAGCTGGGAAGAATTCGTCGTCCAGGCAAGAAGCAACGGTCAAGCTCTTGTTGCAATTGGAGGCGTGATACACGACGTAGCTCCGTTCATCAAAGAGCATCCTGGTGGTAAAACACTCATTTTGTCTGCTGTTGGAAAGGACGCTACTGCGATCTTTAATGGTGGAGTTTACCAGCATTCGAATGCAGCACATAATTTGTTGTCCACTATGCGAGTCGGAGTTGTTCATGGCGGCGGTGAGGTCGAGACCTGGAAGAAGACAAGAGCTGAAAAGGGTGCCGATAATGCTTGATTGCTGCTCCTATCATGCAGCGTTGGAGGATTTCGTTATTATAAAATCACAGATCTGCTAGAGAAATTGCTTTGTGAGATCCTTTGCAGCTCCTTCTCAACACAGCCGCATGAAGCGACATTGAAAACACGTGTGTAGGCGCAGTGTTTAGCTACCGCACGCCGCCAAGCAATAGTTTTCATCCTCGCTTAGCATGATGGCGGCCAAACGATGATGCCGGATCCCAGCTATGGAATTTTACATGCTTGCTAGACGTGGCCTACGTGCTTGGATTTCGATCTTCCATCGGCCAGAAGATCCCGTCTCC